>NC_133465.1:21470165-21775523 GCF_048565385.1 Saimiri boliviensis
GTGCCTGTAATCCCAGCTACTCAGGAGGCTGAGGCAGGAGAATTGCCTGAACCCAGGAGGCGGAGGTTGCAGTGAGCCGAGATGGCGCCATTGCACTCCAGCCTGGGTAACAAGAGCGAAACTCCGTCTCAAAAAAATAAAAAATAAAAAATAAGCCAGGCGTGATGGTACACACCTGTAATCTCAGCTACTCAGGAGGCTGAGGCAGGAGAATTGCTTGAACCCAGGAGGCGGAGGTTGTGGTGAGCCGAGATCGCGCCATTGCACTCCAGCCTGGACGACAGAGGGAAACTCCATCTCAACAATGACAACAAAAAAAAGGTAGGTTAGAATCAAATTGTGAAGGACCTTGGATAGTAAGGTAAGAAGTTTGAATCAATTTTTTTTTTCGAGATGGAGTCTTGCTCTGTCACCCAGGCTGGAGTGCAGTGACGTGGTCTTGGCTCACTGCAACCTCCACCTCCCGGATTCAAGCAGTTTTGCCTCAGCCTCCCAAGTAGCTAGGATTATAGACGCCCGTCACCATACCCGGCTAATTTTTGTATTTTTAGTAGAGATGGGGTTTCACCGTGTTGGCCAGGCTGGTCTCAAACTCCTGACCTCATGGTCCACCTGCCTCGGTCTCCCAAAGTGCTGGGATTACAGGTGTCAGCCACCGCGCCCGGCCATCAATTTCACTTTTTAGGAGACATAGGGGCTGGGGCACATTGGCTCATGCCTCTAATCCCAGCTACTTGGGAGACTAAGGTAGAAAAAACACTTGAACCTGGGAGGCGGAGGTCGCAGTGAGCCGAGATCCTGCCATTACACTGCAGCCTGGGAGACAGAACAAAACTGTCTCAGAAAAAAAGAGACATAGGAGCCTCGCATGCTGGCTCACACCTGGAAATCTTAGGACCTTCAGCGGCTGAAGCAGGAGGATCTCCTGAACCCAGGAGGTTGAAGCTGCAGTGAATCGTGATTGCACCAGCGCACTCCAGCCTGGGTAACAGAGTGAGACCCTGTCTCAAAAAATAAAGTGGGGAGGGGGAGGGATATTGCCGTGTTTCACACACTGGCCCTGAACTGAGCTCAAGCAGTCTCACCTTGACCCCCCGAGTAGCTGGGAGAATACAGGCTTCCACCAGCGGACCCAACTCTGCATCCGATTTTGTGGCCAAGGGAGCTGTATGATTTTGCATGGAGGATGATGTCATCATTGTTATATTTGAGAAATATTAATAAATGTTGCATAGCACTGATTAAAGAGGAGGATAAGCAAAGGTAATAGATGGTAGCAATGAAAATAGAAAGGAAAGGATAAATAGGAATAGCACTATAGAGGCAGGCCACAGAGTTTCTAGCTGATCAGATTGGAGCTCTTTTTTTTCTGAGACAGAGTCTCACTCTGTCACTGAAACTAGAGTGCAATGGTGCAATCTTGGTTCATGCAACCTCTGTCTTCCAGGTTCAAGAAACTCTCCTCTCAGCTTCCTGAGTAGCTGGGAATACAGCTGCCTGCCACCATCCCCAGCTAGCTAATTTTTTGTATTTTTAGTACAGACAGGATTTCACCATGTTCTCCAACTCCAGACCTCAGGTACTATCTGCCCGCCTCGGCCTCCCAAAGTGCTGGGATTACAGGTGTGAGCTACTGCATCCAGCCTCTTTTTTTTTTTTTTTTTTTTTTTGAGACGGAGTTTCGCTCTTGTTACCCAGGCTGGAGTGCCATGGCGCGATCTCGGCTCACCGCAACCTCCGCCTCCTGGGTTCAGGCAATTCTCCTGCCTCAGCCTCCTGAGTAGCTGGGATTACAGGCACGCGCCACCAATGTCCAGCTAATTTTTTTGTATTTTTTAGTAGAGATGGGGTTTTACCATGTTGACCAGGATGGTCTCGATCTCTTGACCTCGTGATCCACCCACCTCGGCCTCCCAAAGTGTTGGGATTACAGGCTTGAGCCACCGCGCCCGGCCTAATTTTTGTATTTTTAATAGAGACGGGGTTTCACCATGTTGACCAGGATGGTCTTGATATCTTGACCTCGTGATCCGCCCGCCTCGGCCTCCCAAAGTGCTGGGATTACAGGCTTGAGCCACTGCGCCCATCTTTTTTTTTTTTTTTTTGGGAGGTAGCGTGTCACTCTGTCCCCAGGCAGGAGTGCAGTGGCGTGATTTCGGCTTACTGCAAACTCCGTCTCCCAGGTTCAAGTGGTTCTTCTGCCTCAGCCTCTCGAGTAGCTGGGATTACAGGCCCAGCTAATTTTTTTTGTATTATTAGTAGAGATGGGGTTTCACCATGCTGGCCAGGCTGGTCTCAAACTCCTGATCTCAGGATCCAGCTGGCTCAGCCTCTCAACATGCTGGGATTAGGGGCGTGAGCCGCCATGCCTGGCTGATCGCACATTCTTAAACAGCCAAGAGGTAAAAGAAGAAATAACGAGAGAAATTAGAAACTACCTGGGTTATTTTCTCTGCGATTAGGGTGACCAAAAAAAAACCCACTAGAGATAAATAAAAACACAACGTTCCAAAATGTACGGAACCAGCCAAAGGAGTGCTGGGGAAAAATGTGTGTGTGAAAATGTCCAAGTTAAGGAAAAATGTGTGACTGAAGGATACGGTTTGTCCTGGAGAGAAGGGACACAGGGTTAGAGGAGGAGTGAGTTCTGGTTGTCTATTGCACAGCACAGCAGGGACCAGACCTCACAGTGATGCCTGTGTATTTCCAACAGCTAGAAAAGAGGATTTTGAATGTTCTCAAAAAGAAATGATAAGTGTTTAAGGTGATGAATACACTAATTACCAAGATATCATTACATAATGTATACATGTGTGAAAACATCACGGCCGGGCGCTGTGGCTCACACCTGCAATTCCAGAACTTTGGGAGGCCAAGGTGGGCGGATCACGAGATCAGGACCTAGAGACCATCCTGGCCAACACAGTGAAACCCCGTCCCTACTAAAAGTACAAAAATTAAGTTGGGTGCAGTGGCTCATACCTGTAATCCCAGCATTTTGAGACTCTGAGGCAGGCGGATTGCCTGAGCTCAGAAGTCCGAGACCAGCCTGAGCAACACGGAGAAACCCCATCTCACTAAAAATACAAAGTTGGCGGGGTGTGCAGTGGCTCTTGCCTCTAATCCCAGCACTTTGGGAGGCCAAGGTGGGTGGATCACAAGGTCAGGAGTTCAAGACCAGCCTGACCAACGTGGTGAACCCCCATCTCTACTAAAAATACAAAAATTAGCTGGGCATGGTGGTGCGCATCTGTAGTCCCAGCTACTTGGGAGGCTGAGACGGGAGAATCACTTTAACCCGGGAGGTGGAGGCTGCAGTGAGCCGAGGTCCTACCACTGCACTCCGGCTTGGGTGATAGAGCGAGACTCCATCTCAAAATATACGTAAATAAAAATAAATAATAAAATAAAAAATACTAAGTTAGCTCCTCCTTCTACTGCTCCAATGCTGTTTCCGTGCTGGTTCGGTGAGGACCTGCTACCTCTTGTGAAGCAGCAGCTGAGGAGACTCGGCGGGCGCTCACCGTGGCTGACGAAAAGACCAAAGAAGGAGTCCAGACTGAGAACAACGATCCTATTTGAAAGTGGCGGGGCGGGATGGTTCTGTGGTGCAGTTTAAGATTAAGAGGCATACACCGGGCCGGGCACGGTGGCTCAAGCCTGTAATCCCAGCACTTTGGGAGGCCGAGGCGGGTGGATCATGAGGTCAAGAGATCGAGACCATCCTGGTCAACATGGTGAAACCCCATCTCTACCAAAAATACAAAAAATTAGCTGGGCATGGTGGTGCATGCCTGTAATCCCAGCTACTCAGGAGGCTGAGGAGGGAAAATTGCCTGAACCCGGGAGGCAGAGGTTGCGGTGAGCCGAGATCGCGCCATTGCACTCCAGCCTGGGTAACAAGAGCGAAATTTCGTCTCAAAAAAAAAAAAAAAAAGAAGGCATACACCACTTAGTAAACTAATGAAAAAGCTTACTGTGAACAGCAGGGATTGCCAGTGAGGCTGATCAGATTCTGAGTTGACAGGCCACCAATCAGTGAAACAGACACACCTGCATCGTTGGAAATGGAGGCTGAAGACACAATTGATGTGTTCCAACAGCAGGCGGGAGGTGTCTACTGAAAAGGGAACTGGCTTCTTTACCCTGGAACTCTGTTCTTTAAAGACCGAGATGACATTCTCGATTAGAAAACTGCAATTTAAGGCCGGGCACGGTGGCTCACGCCTGTAATCCCAACACTTTGGGAGGCCGAGGCAGGTGGATCATGAGGTCAAGAGATGGAGACCATCCTGGTCAACATACTGAAACCCCGTCTCTACTAAAAATACAAAAATTAGCTGGGCATGGTGGCACGTGCCTGTAATCCCAGCTACTCAGGAGGCTGAGGCAGGAGAATTGCCTAAACCCAGGAGGCAGAGGTTGCAGTGAGCCAAGATCGCGCCATTGCACTCCAGCCTGGGTAACAAGAGCGAAACTCCGTCTCAAAAAAAACAAACAAAAAAAAAAGAAAGAAAACTGCAATTTAGGCCGGACGTGGTGGCTCACGCTTGTAATCCAAGCACTTTGGAGGCCAAGGTGAGCGGATCACCTGAGTTTGGGAGTTCAAGACCAGCCTGACCAACATGGTGAAACCCCGTCTTTAGAAAAAATAAATAAATAAATAAATAAATAAATAAAACTGCAATTTGGCGGGGCGTGGTGGCTCACACCTGTAATCCCAGCACTTTGGGAGGCCAAGGTGGGTAGATCACAAGGTCGAGAGATTGAGACCATCCTGGCCAACATGGTGAAACCCCATCTCTACTAAAAATACAAAAAAAAAAAATAGCTGGGTGTGGTAGTGTGCGCCTGTAGTCCCAGCTATTCGGGAGGCTGAGGCAGAAGAATTGCTTGAACCCGGGAGGCGGAGGTTTCAGTGAGCCGAGATCACGCCGCTGCACTCCAACCTGGCACCTGGTGACAGAGTGAGACTCTTGTCTCAAAAAAAAAAAAAAAAAAAAAATTAGCCGGGCGTGGTGGTACGTGCCTTTAGTCCCAGCTACTCAGGAGGCTGACGGAGGAAAATCACTTGAACCTGGGAGGCAGAGGTTACAGTGAGCCAAGATAATGCCATTGCACTCCAGCCTGGGCAACAGAGTGAGACTCCATCTCAAAAAAAAGAAAGAAAGAAAACTGCAGTTTGTTTCTGCCACCTTCTGACTGCTACAGCACAGTGTGGTCTCTTCTTTCCTTTCCCCTCCCCTTTCCTCTGTTGTACATAAAGTAACCAGCATAAGTGCACAAGCATACTGTGCATTTTTTTTTTTTTTTTTTTTGACACGGAGTTTCGCTCTTGTTACCCAGGCTAGAGTGCAATGGCGCGATCTCGGCTCACCGCAACCTCCGCCTCCTGGGTTCAGGCAATTCTCCTGCCTCAGCCTCCTGAGTAGCTGGGATTACAGGCACGCGCCATCATGCCCAACTGATTTTTTGTATTTTTAGTAGAGACGGGGTTTCACCATGTTGACCAGGATGGTCTCAATCTTTTTTTTTTTTTTTTTTGAGACGGAGTTTCGCTCTTGTTACCCAGGCTGGAGTGCAATGGCGCGATCTCGGCTCACCGCAACCTCCGCCTCCTGGGCTCAGGCAATTCTCCTGCCTCAGCCTCCTAAGTAGCTGGGATTACAGGGACGCGCCACCACGCCCAGCTAGTTTTTTGTATTTTTAGTAGAGACGGGGTTTCACCATGTTGACCAGGATGGTCTCGATCTCTCGACCTCGTGATCCACCCGCCTCGGCCTCCCAAAGTGCTGGGATTACAGGCGTGAGCCACCGCGCCCAGCCTGTTCATACTGCGCATTTTTAACAGCCAGTGGTGTGTTTTGATTGACATCGAGTGGAGACGGGATGGGGAAATACTGATCCTGTGAAAATACCCCCTTTCTCCATCAGCAGTTTGCTCATTCAGCTCTTATCTTTATATTCCAGTAAGTTATTTTGCTCTCACTGTTTCAACAAGAATAAAAATAAAATCCCTGCATACCTTGTTCAACTGGAGAACTTAAAGGTTTTTCATTTATCATTGTAAGACCGAGGACAATTGTATAACATTTTTGTGCGTAGCTGTTACAGGCAGGGCAGTCTGTCTTCAAGTGGGGGTAAACGACTCTAAAACAGAAAAAATAATCCTAGAGAGTTTTCCCTTCAAGTCAAGTGTCTTGTTGTCTAACTAAATTTCTTGTTTTAAAAACAAAAACAACATTTTTTTAATTTTTTTTTTTTTTTTTTTTGAGACGGAGTTTTTGCTCTTGTTACCCAGGCTGGAGTGCAATGGCGCGATCTCGGCTCACCGCAACCTCCGCCTCCTGGGTTCAGGCAATTCTCCTGCCTCAGCCTCCTGAGTAGCTGGGATTACAGGCACGTGCCACCATGCCCAGCTAATTTTTTTGTATTTTTAGTAGAGACGGGGTTTCACCATGTTGACCAGGATGGTCTCGATCTCTTGACCTCGTGATCCACCCGCCTCGGCCTCCCAAAGTGCTGAGATTACAGGCTTGAGCCACCGCGCCCGGCCTTTAAATTTTTATTTATTTATTTTATAAAGACGGGGTTTCACCATGTTGGTCAGGCTGGTCTTGAACTCCTGACCTCAGGTGATCCGCCCGCCTTGGCCTCCAAAGTGCTTGGATTACAGGCGTGAGCCACCATGCCCAGCCTAAAACAAAATTTAAAACAGCCGGGCGTGGTGTCACATGCCTGTAATACCAGCTACTCCGGAGGCTGAGGCAGCAGAATTGCTTGACAACAGGAGGCAGAGGTTGCAGTGATCAGAGATAGCGCCACTGCACTCCAGCCTGGGCAGCAAGAGGAAACTACATATCAAAAAAGAAGAAGAAGAAGAAAAGAACTAATAAAGATTAGAGGCCAGGTGCAGAGGCTTACACCTGTAATCCCAGCACTTTGGGAGGTCAAAGTGGGCAGATCATGAGGTCAGGAGTTCAAGACTAGCCTGACAAACACGGTGAAATCCTGTCTCTACTAAAAGTACAAAAATTAACTGAGCGTGGTGGTGGGTGCCTGTATTCCCAGCTACTCTGGAGGATGAGGCAGAAGAGTCGCTTTAACTTGGGAGTTGGAGGTTGCAGTGAGCGGAGCCAAGATCACGCTACTACATTCCAGCCTAGGTGACAGAGTGAGAGACTCCGTCTCAAAAAAAAAGAAGATTAGGCCGGGCGCGGTGGCTCAAGCCTGTAATCCCAGCACTTTGGGAGGCCGAGGCGGGTGGATCACGAGGTCAAGAGATCGAGACCATCCTGGTCAACATGGTGAAACCCCCTCTCTACTAAAAAAAATACAAAAAATTAGCTGGGCATGGTGGCACGTGCCTGTAATCCCAGCTACTCAGGAGGCTGAGGCAGGAGAATTGCCTGAACCCAGGAGGCGGAGGTTGCGGTGAGCCGAGATCACGCCATGGCACTCCAGCCTGGGTAACAAGAGGGAAACTCCGTCTCAAAAAATAAAATAAAATAAAATAAAATAAAGAAGATTAGACCACAAATAAACAAAATAGAGAACAGAAAAATTTGACAAAATCAACAAAACTGAAAGTTGATTTTTTTTGAAAAGGTGACAGGCAGGGCACAGTGGCTCATGCATGTAATCCCAGTACTTTGGGAGGCTGAGGTAGGTGGATCACGAGGTCAAGAGAGCTCTATAAAAATTCAAAAATTGCCGGACACAGTGGCTCACACCTGTAATCCAAGCACTTTGGAGGCCAAGGCGGGCGGATCACCTGAGGTCGGGAGTTCAAGACCAGCCTGATCAACATGGTGAAACCCTGTCTTAAAAAAAAAAAAAAATTTCAAAAATTAGGTGGGCGTGGTGGTACACGTGCCAGTAATCACAGCTAGTCGGGAGTCTGAGGCAGGAGAATCACTTGAATCCGGGAGGCGGAGGTTGCAGTGAGCCGAGATCATGCCACTGCACTCCAGCCTGGGCAACAGAGTAAAACTCTGTCTCAAAAAAAAAAAAAAGAAGAAGAAGAAGATAGGCTGGGTGTGGTGGCTCCCACCTGTAATGCCAACACTTTGGGAGGCCAAGGCAGGGGGATCACTTGAGCCCAGGAGGGTGAGGCTGCAGTGAACCGAGATCGCACCATTGCACTCCATCAAGCCTCAGAGTCCTGACTTCCTCTTCAAAAAACAAGAAAAGAAAAAGAAAAAAGGGAAATAAACGAAAGTACAGACCTTACTAATAACCTTACAAAATTTTTTTTTCCTTCTTGGAGATGGAATGTCACTTTTGTTGCCCAGGCTGGAGTGCAATGGCAAGACCTTGGCTCACTGCAACCTCCACCTCCCGGGTTCAAGTGATTCTCCTGCCTCAGCCTCCTTAGTAGCTGGAACTATAAGTGCATGCCACCATGCCCAGCTAATTTTTATATTTTTAGAAGAGAAGGTGTTTTGCCATATTGGCCAGGCTGGTCCCAAACTCCTGACCTCAGATGATGCACCCGCCCCCTCAGCCTCCCAAAGTGTTGGGATGACAGGCGTGAGCCTCCGCACCGGGCTGCAACTTTTTTTTTTTTTTTAATTTTAATTTTTGAAGACAAGGTCTCACCCAGTTTAGAATGTGGTGGTGCAATCATTGCCCACTGCAATCTCAGCCTCCCAGGCTCAAGGGATTCTCCCCACCTTAGACTCCCAAGAATCTGGAAATACAGCCATAGCCACCATACCCAGCCTCTTCTAAAAGTTTTAAAACTTGTAAGAAAGCATTAAAGTTCTCCAGAGAGACAGGACCAATAGGTTCTGTTTATATTTAAGAAGCAGCCAGGCACAGTGGCTCATACCTGTAGTCCTAGCAGCTCGGGAGGCTAGGGCAGGAGGATCGCTTGAGCCAGGAATTCGAGTTTACAGCGAGCTATCATGGCCCCACTGCGTTCCAGCCTGAGCAACAGAGCAAGACCTTGTCTCTAAAAAATAAATAAATAGGCCGGGCGTGGTAGCTCACGCCTGTAATCTCAGCATTTTGGGAGGCTGAGGCAGGCGGATCACCTGAGGTCAGGAATTCAAGACCAGCCTGGCCAATATGGTGAAACCTTGTCTTTATAAAAAATAAATAAATAAATAAATAAAATAAATATATATAAGAGGAGACTTATGGAAATTGACTCATGATGATGGAAGCGCCGTTTCCACGCTGGAGACCCTGGAAAGCTAGTGGTGCCATTCAGTCTGAGCCCAAAGGCCTAAAAACCAGGAGCTCTCACGTCCAGAGTGGAAGAGTGGGCCTCTCAGCTAGAGGAGAGAATCCACCTTTCTTCTACCTTTTTGTTCCTTCTTTTTTTTTTGAGACGGAGTTTCGCTCTTGTTACCCAGGCTAGAGTGCAATGGCGCGATCTCGGCTCACCGCAACCTCCGCCTCCTGGGTTCAGGCAGTTCTCCTGCCTCAGCCTCCTGAGTAGCTGGGATTACAGGCATGAGCCACCATGCCCAGCTAATTTTTTTGTATTTTTAGTAGAGACGGAGTTTCACCATGTTGACCAGGATGGTCTTGATCTCTTGACCTCGTGCTCCACCCGTCTCGGCCTCCCAAAGTGCTGGGATTACAGACTTGAGCCACCGCGCCCGGCCTTTTTGTTCCTTCTTGACCCTCAAGAAATTGGATGACGCCCAGCCACTTTGGTGAGGGAGTCTTCTTTTTTTTTTTTTTTTTTTTTTTGAGACGGGGTTTCGCTCTTGTTACCCAGGCTGGAGTGCAATGGCATGATGTCGGCTCACCGCAACCTCCGCCCCCTGGGTTCAAGCAATTCTCCTGCCTCAGCCTCCCTAGTAGCTGGGACTACAGGCGTGCGCCACCATGCCCAGCTAATTTTTGTATTTTTAGTAGAGACGGGGTTTCACCATGTTGACCAGGATGGTCTCGATCTCTTGACCTCGTGATCCACCCGCCTCGGCCTCCCAAAGTGCTGGGATTACAGGCTTGAGCCACCGCGCCCAGCCTTTTTGTTCCTTCTTGACCCTCAAGAAATTGGATGACGCCCAGCCACTTTGGTGAGGGAGTCTTCTTTACTCAGTTTACTGATTCAAATGCGAATCTCTTCCAGAAACGTCATCACAGCCAGATCAGAAATAATGTTTTATCAGCTCTCTGGGCATCCCTTAAGTTCATCAAGTTGACACATAAAGTTATTTATTTCTTTTTATTTCTTTTTTTTTTTTCTTAAAGATGGGGTTTCACCATGATGGCCGGGCTGGTCTTGAACTCCTGACCTCAGATGATCCACCCACCTCAGCCTCCCAAAGTGCTAGGATTACAGGTGTGAGCCACCGCACCCAGCTATTTATTTATTTTTTGAGGTGGAGTCTCACTCTGTCACCCAGGCTGGAGTGCAGTACAGTGGTGTGACTTCGCCTCACTGCAACCTCTACCTTCTGGGTTCACACGATTCTCCTTCCTCAGCCTCCTGAAAAGCTGGGCACCAGCATGCCCAGCTATTTTTTTTTTTTTTTTTTCGGTAGAGACGGGTTTCACCATGTTGGCCAGGAAGGTCTCAATCTCCTAACCTCATGATCCACCTGCCTCAGCCTCCCAAAGTGCTGGGATTACAGGCTTGAGCCACCGCGCTGGGCTGACACATAAAATTTAACCATCACAAAAGTTATGCCAACAAGTTACATAACAAATGAAATGGACAAATCCCTGAAACACGTAAACTATTGAAACAGTCTCAAGAAGAAATGTTAATAGCATCTGGGCTGGGTCTGATGGCTCATGCTTATAATCTCAGCCCTTGGGAGGCTGAGGTAGGAGGATCTGTTGGGGCCAGGAGTTCGTAACTGATCTGGGCAACATAGTGAGATCCTTTCTCAACAACAACAAAAAATATTTTCACAATTAGCCAGGCTAGGCGCAGTGGCTCATGCCTGTGATCCCACCACTTTGGGAGGCCAAGGCAGGCGGATCACCTAAGGTTGGCAGTTCGAGACCAGCCTTACCAATATAGAGAAATCCCATCTCTACTAAAAATACAAAAAAAAAAAAAAAAAAAAATTAGCCGAGCATGGTGTAATTCCAGCTACTCAGGAGGCTGAGACAGGAGAACCACTTGAACCCAGGAGGCAGAGGTTGCAGTGAGCCAAGATCTCACCATTGCACTCTAGCCTGGGCTACAAGAACGAAACTCGGTCTCAATAAATAAATAAATAATAAATAAAATAAAATAAAGGTGGTGTCCGTTGCATTGAATTCTGCAGAGACACACGTAAGATTAGCACTGAGGAAAAGCCATTGGATATAGCGATTAGGTCATTAGTGACCTTCAAGAGGAGTTTCGAAACAGTGTTGGAAGCTGGACTGCGTTTGGTTGAAGCTCCAGGAAGTGGAGAGCGTGAATCTGGTGAATGCAGGGGTCTCCTAAGAAGCACAGTGAAGAGAGGCAGTGTGGTAATTTGAGAGCACGGAGTGGCCAGCAGGGTGGCGGAATTCTGGATTCGGTCCATGTGTCCACAAAACCCCAGCCTACAAAGCCAGCTCTGCTACCAGGTGGATTCCAGGGCTGCCTGGACCAGCAGCTTCTGTGCTAGGGACAACACGCTTTTACCTACTGGCCTTCTCTTTCTCCAAGAAGCTTCTGGACAGTGTCTCCCAGACCCGCCGAAGTCTCCCCACAGTGCCTCTTCCCGAGTAACTGCTGAGACGGCAGAAACCCCACACCTCGGGTGATTCTGTGACTGTACTGCCTGTTCTCAACAGATGGATCTAAAACGGGCAGACATTGTTGATAGGGCACCAAAAATATAAACAGAAACGCTTTTGATATCGCACTTGGGATTATAAACACAGGAAAAAACCCTGCTGCTGCACAGGGGTGGCTGTCATGATACGGTCCCGAGCT
This sequence comes from Saimiri boliviensis, assembly GCF_048565385.1. NCBI lineage: Eukaryota > Metazoa > Chordata > Mammalia > Primates > Cebidae > Saimiri > Saimiri boliviensis. The sequence continues at coordinate 21,482,047 of NC_133465.1, forward strand.
TTTCACGGCCACTGGGGTAATAGATGCTTCAATAGACACAGTCCATGGGAAATCCTTTGAAACAATCACCAGGTCAGAAAGAAAAAAAACGAGACAAAAAAACAAAAGAAAAAAAAAAGAATCACCAGGTCATGCAGTTGTACCCTCAAGTAAAGTCTCCCGGCTGCACTGAACATTTGCTTTTTACGAAACTCACTTGGTCTGTCCCAAGAGCCCCTGGATACATGACGGGGCTCTAGGCACTATGAGAAAGAAATTAGCCAGGCGCTTGGCTTACGCTGGTCTTCCCAGCATTTGGGAGGCCGAGGTGGGCAGATCACCTGAGGTTGGCAGCTCAAGACCAGCCTAACCAATATGGAGAAACCTCATCTCTACTAAAAATACAAAATTAGCTGGGCATGATGGCGCGTGTCTGTAGTCCCAGCTACTCAGGAGACTGAGGCAGGAGAATCTCTTGAACCCAGGAGATAGAGGTCGCGGTGAGCCAAGATCGCGCCACCACACTCCAGCTTGGATAATGAGCAAAACTCCATCTCAAGCAAACAAATACACAAACAAAAATAAGCCGGGGTTGGTGGTGGGAGCCTATATATAATACCAGCTACTCGGGAGGCTGAGGCAGGAGAATTGCTTGAACCTGGGGATCAGAGGTTACAGTGAGCCAAGATCATGCCACTACACTCCATCCTGGGCAACAGAGCCAAACTCTGTCTGAAAAAAAAAAAAAAAAGCTGGGCACAATGGCTCACGCCTGTCATCCCAGCACTTTGGGAGACAAAGGCGGGCAGATCACCTGAGGTCAGGAGTTGAAGACCAGCCTGGCCAACATGGTGAAACCCCGTCTCTGGTAAAAATACAAAATTAGCTGGGCGTGGTGGTGGGCTCCTGTAATCCCAGCTACTGGGGAGGCTGAGGCAGGAGAATTGCTTGAACCTGGGAGGCGGAGAGGAGTTGAGATTGCACCACTGCACTCCAGCCTGGGCAAGAAGATCAAAACTTGGTCTCAGGCCGGGCGCGGTGGCTCAAGCCTGTAATCCCAGCACTTTGGGAGGCCGAGGCGGGTGGATCACGAGGTCAAGAGATTGAGACCATCCTGGTCAACATGGTGAAACCCCATCTCTGCTAAAAATACTAAAAATTAGCTGGGCGTGGTGGCGTGTGCCTGTAATCCCAGCTACTCAGGAGGCCGAGGCAGGAGAATTGCCTGAACCCGGGAGGCGGAGGTTGCGGTGAGCCGAGATCGCGCCATTGCACTCCAGCCTGGGCAACAAGAGTGAAAGTCCGTCTCAAAAAAAAAAAAAAAAAAAAAAAAAAAAAACTTGGTCTCGAAAAAAAGAAAAGTTATCTCAAGACTCATGTAGATTTTGTTTGAGGTGTTCTAAATTTATAGATTAATTAAAAGAGAATTGGAATTTTTTTTTTTTTTTTTTTGAGATGGAGTTTCGCCGTTGTTACCCAGGCTGGAGTGCAATGGCACGATCTCGGCTTACCACAACCTCCGCCTCCTGGGTTCAGGCAATTCTCCTGCCTCAGCCTCCCGAGTAGCTGGGACTACAGGTGCACGCCACCATGCCCAGCTAGTTTTTTAATATATTTTTTCTTTTCTTTTCTTTTTTTGAGACGGAGTCTTGCTCTGTTGCCCAGGCTGGAGTGCAGTGGTGTGATCTTGGCTCACTGCAACCTCCACCTCCTGGGTTCAAGCGATTCTTCTGCCTCAGCCTCCTGAGTAGCTGGGACTACAGGCATGTGCCACCATGCCCAGCTAATTTTTGTAGGTTTTAGTAGAGAAGGGGTTTTCACCATCTTGGCCAGGCTGGTCTCAAACTCCTGACCTCTCGACCCACCCACCTCAGCCTCCCAAAGTGCTTGGATTACAGGTTTGAGCCATCATGCCCAGCCACTTTTTTGTTTGTTTGTTTGTTTGTTTGAAGATGGAGTTTAGCTCTTGCTGCTCAGGCTGGAGTGCAGTGGCATGATCTCTGCTCACTGCAACGTCTGCCTCCCGGGTGCAAGCAATTTTCCTGTCTCAGCCTCCCGAGTAGCTGGGATTACAGATGCCTGCCACCACGCTCAGCTAATATTTTGTATTTTAGTAGAGATGGGGTTTCACCGTGTTGCCTAGGCTGGTCTCGAACTCCTGAGCCCAGGCAGTCCACCCGCCTCAGCCTCCCAAAGTGCTGGGATTACAGGTGTGAGCCAATTCACCTGGCCAGTTCTAACTGTTTTTCAGTCATTTGATTGATTGATTCATTTCGAGACAGGGTCTCACTCTGTTGTTGGGTTTGGAGTGCAGTAGCATGATCGTAGCTCACTGCAGCCTTGACCTCCCCAGGTGCAAGCAATCCTCCCACCTCAGCCTCCAGAGTAGCTGGGACCACAGGCGTGCACATCCACAATCAGCTACTATTTGTGTATTTTGTAGAGTTAGAGTTTTGCCCTGTTGCTTAGGCTGGACTCAAACTCCTATACTCAACCGATCCTCCCTCCTTGGCCTCCTAAAGTGTGTGAGCTACTGTGCCCCGCCTTCAGTTATTTCATTTAGTTTTTTTTTTTTTTTTTTTGAGACGGAGTTTCGCTCTTGTTACCCAGGCTGGAGTGCAATGGCGCGATCTCGGCTCACCGCAACCTCCGCCTCCTGGGTTCAGGCAATTCTCCTGCCTCAGCCTCCTGAGTAGCTGGGATTACAGGCACGCACCACCATGCCCAGCTAATTTTTTGTATATTTAGTAGAGACGGGGTTTCACCATGTTGACCAGGATGGTCTCGATCTCTTGACCTCGTGATCCACCCGCCTCGGCCTCCCAAAGTGCTGGGATTACAGGCGTGAGCCACCGCGCCCGGCCTTTTTTTTTTTTTTTTTTTTAGACAGAGTCTTGCTCTGTCACCAAGGCTGGAGTATAGTGGTGCAATCTCAGCTCACTGCATCCTCCGCCTCCCGGGTTCAAGCAATTCTTCTGCCTCAGCCTCCCGAGTAGCTGGGATTACAGGTGCCCGCCACCATGCCCGGCTAATTTTTGTATTTTTAGTAGAGACAGGGTTTCACAATGTTGGTCAGGCTGGTCTCAAACTCCTGACCTCAGGTGATCTGCCCACCTCGGCCTCCCAGAGTGCTGGGATTACAGGCTTGAGCCACCGCGCCCAGCCTGATTATTGATTTTAATGGGAATGGCTCTAATATTCCACCATTGAGGTTTACTATTGGTTTCTGATAAACAGCTTTGTTTCGTTCTGTTTTGTTTTTTGGAGACGGAGTCTTGCTCTGTCACCCAGGCTGGAGAGCAATGGTGCAATCTCGGCTCACTGAACCCTTGCTACCCAGGTTCAAGGGATTCTCCTGCCTCAGCCTCCTAAGTAGTTGGGATTACAGGCTCCCGCCACCACACCTGGCTAATTTTTTTTTTTGTATTTTTAGTAGAGATAGATGGGGTTTCACCATGTTAGCCAGGCTGCTGTTGAACTCCTGACCTCGTGATCCACCCGGCTCGGCCTCCCAAAGTGCTTGGATGACAGGCATGAGCCACAGTGCCCTGCCCGATTCTGATAAATAATTTTTATCAAGTTAAGGAGATCCTGCTAATTCTAATTTGGTGAGTTTTTTCAAAAATTAGTGTTCAGACCAGGCGCGGTTGCTCATGCCTATAATCCCAGCACTTTGAGAGGTCAAGGCGGGTGGATCACGAGGTCAAGAGATCAAGACCATCCTGGTCAACAAGGTGAAACCCCGTCTCTACTAAAAATACAAAAATTAGCTGGGCATGGTGGCGTGTGCCTGTAATCCCAGCTACTCGGGAGCCTGAGGCAGGAGAATTGCTTGAACCCAGGAGGCGGAAGTTTCGGTGAGCCAATATCGCGCCATTGCACTCCAGCCTGGGTAACAACAGTGAAACTCTGTCTCAAAAAAAAAAAAATTAGTGTTCAGGCCGGGCACGGTGGCTCATGCCTGTAATCCCAGCACTTTGGGAGGCCGAAGTGGGCGGATCACCTGAGGTCGAGAATTCAAGACCAGCCTGGCCAACATGGTAAAACCCCATCTCTACTAAAAACACAAAAATTAACCAGGACTGGTGGCAGGCACCTGTAATCCCAGCTACTCAGGAGGCTGAGGCAGGAGAATCACCTGAGCCCTGGGAAGCCGAGGTTGCAGTGAGCTGATATCACACCACTGCGCTCCAGCCTGGGCAACAAAGTAAGATTCCATCCCAAGAAAAAACAAAACAAAACAAAATCATGAGCATTCACCTGTAATTCCAGCTACTCAGAAGGCTGAGGTGGGAGGATCACTTGAGCCCAGAGGTACAAGGCTGCAGTGAGCTATGATTGTGCCACAACACTTCAGCCTGGACAACAGAGCAAGACCCTCTTTAAAAAAAAAAAAAGCCAGGCGCGGTGGCTCAAGCCTGTAATCCCAGCACTTTGGGAGGCCGAGGCGGGTGGATCACGAGGTCGAGAGTTCGAGACCATCCTGGTCGACATGGTGAAACCCCGTCTCTACTAAAAATACAAAAAATTAGCTGGGCATGGTGGCGTGTGCCTGTAATCCCAGCTACTCAGGAGGCCAAGGCAGGAGAATTGCCTGAACCCAGGAGGCGGAGGTTGCGGTGAGCCGAGATCGCGCCATTGCACTCCAGCCTGGGTAACAAGAGCGAAACTCCGTCTCAAAAAAAAAAAAAAAAAAAAAAGAAAGAAAAGAAAAAGAAAACAAAGATGAGTGTTGACCTCTATTGGATGCTTTTTCAGGCTCGATTTTTGTAAACTGTGGTTTCTGTCTTTTTTTTTTGAGACGGAGTTTTGCTCTTGTTGCCCAGGCTGGAGTGCAATGGCGCGATCTCGGCTCACCGCAACCTCCGCCTCCTGGGCTCAGGCAATTCTCCTGCCTCAGCCTCCTGAGTAGCTGGGATTACAGGCACACGCCACCATGCCCAGCTAATTTTTTGTATTTTTTTAGTAGAGACGGGGTTTCACCATATTGACCAGGATGGTCTCGATCTCTTGACCTCGTGATCCACCCGCCTCGGCCTCCCAAAGTGCTGGGATTGCAGGCGTGAGCCACCGCTCCCGGCTATTCCCTATTCCTTAAATGTTCTGTAAAGTGGTAGCTGGATGACAGCCAGGCTCAATTTTTGTGTGTGGGCAGAATATCCTCAGAGGTAGGGCTTGCTGCAAGCTCCCTGTGGTCTCAGTGTGATCAGACTGACAAGTGACTCTCTCTCTTTCTCTCTCTCTCTCTCTCTCTATATATATATATATATTTATTTATTTATTTATTTATTTATTTATTTATTTATTTTTTATTTTTTATTTTTTTTGAGGTATAGTCTTGCTCTGTCACCCAGGCTGGAGTGCAGTGGCATGATCTTAGCTCACTGTAACCTCTGCGTCCCGGGTTCAAGCAGTTCTCTGCCTCAGCCTTCCCGGTAGCTGTGATGACAGGCGCCCGCCACCACACCCAGCTAATTTTTGTGTTTTTAGTAGGGGGGGTGATTTACCATCTTGGCCACATTGATCTTGAACTCCTGACCTCGTGATCCACCTGCCTTAGCCTCCCAAAGTGCTGGGAGTACAGGAGTGAGCTGCTGCACCCAGCCAGACAAATGACAATATTTAAAGAATATGTTCCTTGAGACCAGGCGTGGTGGCTCCCAGCACTTTGGGAGGCCAAGGCAGGCAGCTCACCTGAAGTCAGGAGTTCGAGAACAGTCTGGCCAACGCGGCGAAACCCAGCGTCTAGACAGAGTGAGCATCTGCCTGAAAAACAAAGGATATGCTCGTTGAGATTCCATTTCCACACCATGAATTCACCATTTTGACCATACGAGTCAATGAGTTTTAGTATTTACAGAGTTATCCAGCCATCACCACAGTCTAATGTTAAAGCAATCCCATCATACTAAAGTGAAACTTCACGCAATCTGCAGGCAGTCTCCACTCCTCCTCCCAGCCCTAGGCAACCGGGAACCTGTTTCCTATCTCTATAGATGTGCCTTTTACAGAAACAAATCACGTTTTGTGTGCTTCGTTTTCCTGGCGGCCTCTGAATTCAGTGTAGACGCGTGGAGCTCACCGAGTCCTTGTTTTTCCTCTGCTTTTGTTCTCTCAGTTCCTTGTGCATTTATTCCGATGTACTTCTGCGAGCTGCGGCTTCAGTTCTGTGCTTGCTTCATTTTCCTGCGTGTGCTGGGTGCTCGCGCATGTCCTTCAGTAACCAGCGCTGTGCTACCTTTGTTTCAGTACCAGGGCCCTGTGGCCTCGGGACTTTTTTTTTTTTGTCCTTTTTCTGTCTTTTTTTTGAGACGGAGTTTTGCTCTTGTTGCCCAGGCTGGAGTGCAATGGCGCATTCTCGGCTCACCACAACCTCTGCCTCCTGGGTTCAAACAATTCTCCTGTCTCAGCCTCCCAAGTAGCTGGGATTACAGGCATGTGCCACCATGCCCGGCTAATTTTTTGTATTTAGTAGAAACAGGGTTTCACCATGTTGGCCAGGATGGTCTTAATCTCTTGACCTCGTGATCCACCCGTCTTGGCCTCCCAAAGTGCTGGGATTACAGGCGTGAGCCACCGCGCCCGGCTGTCTTTTTTTTTTTTTTTTTTTTTTGAGACAGGGTCTTGTTCTTGTTGCCCAAGCTGGAGTGCAGTGGGGTGACCTTGGCTCTCCGCAACCTCTGCCTCCAGGCTTCCAGCAATTCTCCTGCCTCAGCCTCCTGAGTGGCTGGGATTACAGGCATGCACCACCACGCTCGGCTAATTTCTTGTACTTTTAGTAGAGATGGGGTTTCTCCATGTTGGCCAGGCTGGTCTCCAGCTGCCGGCCTCAGGTGATCCACCCTCCTCGGCCTCCCAAAGTGCTGGGATTACAGGCATGAGCCACCGTGTCCAGCCAGGAACTTTTGTGGGACTCATTGAAAAAGATACCCCTGCCAAATAAATGCCCTCCTGTGAATTAAAAATTCTGATTCTAGTGGGCGTGGCGGCTCATGTCTGCAATCCCAGCTGTTTGGGAGGCTGAGGTGGGCTGATCACCTGAAGTCAGGAGTTCGAGACCAGCCTGGCCAACATGGAGAAACCCCGTCTCTACTAAAAATACAAGGAGTAGCTGGGCGTGGTGGCGGGTAACTGTAATCCCAGCTACTCAGGAGGCTGAGGCAGAGAATAGCTTAAACACAGGAGGAAGAGTTTCCAGTGAGACAGAGGTTGCAGTGAGCCGAGATTGCACCACTGCACTCCAGCCTGGGTGACAGATTGAGACTGTCTCAGAAAAAAAGATGATCCTTCCCATCAGTTAGGGAGGCTGAGGCAGGAGGATTGCTTGAGCTCAGGAGTTCTACACAAACTTGGGCAACATGGTGAAACCCCATCTCTACAAAAAACACAGAAATTAGCTGGGCGCAGTGGTGCACACCTGTAATCCCTGCTAATCTTGAGGTTAAGGTGAGACGATTAAACCCAGGAGGTGGAGGCTGCAGTGAGCTGTGACTATGCTGCTGCACTCCAGGCTGGATGACAACATGAGACCCTGTCTCAAACAAAACTAAACAAAGCCGGGTGCGGTGGCTCAAGCCTGTAATCCCAGCACTTTGGGAGGCCGAGGCGGGTGGATCACGAGCTCAAGAGATCAAGACCATCCTGGTCAACATGGTGAAACCCCGTCTCTACTAAAAATACAAAAAATTAGCTGGGCATGGTGGCGTGTGCCTGTAATCCCAGCTACTCGGGAGGTTGAGGCAGGAGAATTGCCTGAACCCAGGAGGCGGAGGTTGCGGTGAGTCGAGATCGCGCCATTGCACTCCAGCCTGGGTAACGAGAGTGAAACTCCGTCTCAAAAAAAAAAAAAAAAAAAAAAAAAAAACTAAACTAAACAAAACCGATGATCCCTCAGGCAGACAAAGCCAGGACCACGTCCAACCTGTGGAGAGCAAAGCACCAATCAGCACCACTTCTCCCTGCCCACCACCCTTGGTAAGGCATCAGCTTCGTATCACTGGCAGCAGCACAGCAGTAAGACCACATGTTCAGTTCTCCTTTACAATCTTCTTTGCAATACTAAATAGAGGCCAGGTGCCAAGGCTATGCCTGTAATCCCAGCACTTTGGGAGGCTGAGGAGGGAGTATCATCTGAGGTCAGGAGTTTGAGACCAGCCTGGTCAACATGGCGAACACCTCCTCTCTGCTAAAAATACAAAAATTATTAGCTGGGTGTAGGGGTGGGTGCCTGTAGTCCCAGCTACTGAGGAGGCTGAAGCAGGAGAATCACTTGAATCCCTTGAGGTCAGGAGTTCAAGACCAGCCTCGCCAATATGGCAAAACCCCGTCTCTGCTAAAAATACAAAAAAAAAAAAAAAAATCATGCCTGGCCTGGTGCGGTGGCTCATGCCTGTAATCCAGCACTTTGGGAGGCCAAGGTGGGCGGATTACAAGGTCAAGAGATCTAGACCATCCCGGCCATCATGGTGAAACCCCGCCTCTACTAAAAATACAAAAATTAGCTGGGTGTGGTGGTGTGGGCCTGCAGTCCCAGCTACTGGGGAGGCTAAGGCAGGAGAATTGCCTGAACTTGGGAGGCGGAGGTTGCAGTGAGCCAAGATTGTGCCACTGCACTCCAGCCTGGCCACTAGCGACAGAGCAAGACTGTCTCCAAAAAGAAAAAAGAAAAAATCACGCCTGTAATCCCAGCACTTTGGGAGGCTGAGGTGGGTGAATCACCTGAGGTCGGGAGTTTGAGACCAGCCTTACCAACATGGAGAAACCCTGTCTCTACTAAAAATACAAAATTAGCGGGGCATGGTGGTGCATGCCTGTAATCCAGCTACTCCGGAGGCTGAGGCAGGAGAATCGCTTGAACTCAGGAGGCAGAGTTTGCGGTGGGCTGAGATCGCACCACTGCACTCCAGCCTGGGCGACAGAGCGAGATTCCATCTCAAAGAAACAAAAAGGAAACAGCTGTTTACTATCATTCACACCGTGCCTTCAGCAGACCTTGTCCATATACCAATCGCTGGTGATGCTGCAGACGAAGCACAGTGGAGAGCCTCTTCATTCATGGCGATCCTTCCGCACGTGCCTTCCTTACCCCATGGCCCAATGCCAAATGTCTACTCTGATAGCAGCTAAAACTTATGCTTGCACACGCAAAACTTTCAAAGTGAGGAAAAGCTGAGTACGTGGGTATTAACTCACCCGATGATGATGCCTCTCAGTTATCAGTGCTGCTTCACACATTGTAGTCAGTTCTTCTGCTTATCATGCGGTATCTTCATAGCTGGCTAAAGTAAGCACAGTTGCTAACTCTTCCTGTACCCACACTGCTTTGCAATGTGACCTTACAGACCCTCCCATAAAGAGCTGGATTCGATCTCCTTACTCCTTGAATCTAGGCTGGTTTTGGGACTTGCTCTGATTCATAGGGTGCTGGGGAATTGACATTGTGGTAATTCCAAGGCTAGACCTTAAGAGACCTTGTGTGATACTGCCTGCTCTCCTGGAACCCCAACAATAGCCACAGACTCAGTCCAGGCTGCCCTGCTGGAGGACGAAGTAGAGATAAACTGTGTCAGCTGAGGGTCAAGACCCGCCAGCCCCGGCCCACCAGCAGACCTCATCCATGAGTGACGCTGGCCAAGGCCTGGGGAACCACCTGGCTGAGCCCAGCCCGAGCTGCTGAACTGCATCACTGTAAGATGACTAAGTGTTGTTTTAAGCACTAAGAATTGGCATGGTTTACTTTGCAGCAAAAGCTAACTGATATACTTTTTTTTTGTTTGTTTTTTGAGACAGAGTCTCGCTCTGACGCTCAGGCTGGAGGGCAGTGGCACAATCTCAGCTCACTGCAACCTCCCATTCCTGGGTTCAAGTGATTCTCCTGCCTCAGCCTCCTGAGTGGCTGGGATTACAGGTGGGTGTCACCATGTCCAGCCCATTTTTGTATTTTTAGTAGAGATGCAGTTTCATCATATTGGCCAAGCTAGTCTTGAACTCCCGACCTGAGGTGATCTGCCCACCTCGGCCTTCCGAAATGCTGGGATTACAGGTGTGAGCCACGAGCCCAGCCCCACATGGCTTTTGATGGCCTCTAGCCCACCTATCCTTGGTTTGCATTCTTTGATTCAGAATACAACCCCTGAGTATCTGCTGTGTTGTTTAGCAGGGCTGGGTGTTGGAAATACAGCAATGAATAGCCTTGGATGGCCAATTTCAGTTCGGTGTGAGGTCACAGCAGTGAGCACATGTTAGCAAGACAGGACATAAGACAGGCACGTAACCCAAATTAGGACATTAGATAAGGCTGATCGGTCAGGCGCAGTGGCTCACGCCTGTAATCCCGGCACTATGGGAGGCCAAGGCAGGCGGATCACCTGAGGTCAAGAGATGGAGACCATCCTAGCCAACACGGTGAAACCCCATCTCTACTAATAAAGTACAAAAATTAGCCGGGCCTGGTGGCACGTATCTGTAGTCCCAGATACTTGGGAGGCTGAGGCAGAAGAACTGTTTGAACCTGGGAGGTGGATGTTGCAGTGAGCTGAGATCTCACCACTGTACTCCAGCCTGGTGACAGAGCAAGACTCCATCTAAAAAAAAAATGGCTGACAACCTTTTTGGCCTCAGCCTGCCTGCAACCAGGTGAATAAACAGCCATGATGCTCACACACACACACACACACACACACACACACACACACACACAGAGTAGGCTGGGCATGGTGGCTTGCGTTTGTAATCCCAGCACTTTGGGAGGCTCAGGCGAGTGGATCATGGGGTCAGGAGTTCAAGACCATCCTGGCCAGCATGGTGAAACACCGTCTCTACTAAAAGTACAAAAATCATCCGGGTGTGGTGGTGTGTGCCTGTAATCCCAGCTACTTGGGAGGCTGAAGCAGAGAATCGCTTGAACCTGGGAAATGGAGGTTGCAGTGAGCTGAGATTGCACCACTGCACACTCCAGCCTGGGTAACAAAGCAAGACTCTGTCTTAAAAAAAAAAAAAAAAGAAAGAAAAGGAAATGGCAAGAAATCCAGTGTGGCTGGAGCTCAGAGCACCAGAGGGAGAGTGAGGATGATGAGGCAGGGAGGGAAGGAGCTGAAGCACGAAGAGCTCCACTTCTCCTTGCAGGAAGTTTAGACACCAGCTGAAGGAGAATCTAATCTAATAGGACACGAGTCTCACACGGCTGCGATGTGGAGGATGGACAGGAAGTCCAGTCAGGCAGCTGTTGTCCTCCAGACAAGAGGTGCTGGCCACGTGGACAGAGAGGGTTCATGAAGCGCACGGGAGTAAGGACCTGGTAAGTCATGACGAAGAGGAAAACGGAGAGGAGACCTCCAGAGCTGGGGTCGGCCAGTGCGGCAGACACTGGGAGAAAAGTTGAATGAGGGGCAAATGGGGAACAGGATCATGAATTTGTTTTTATTTTTGAGATGAGGTGTCATTCTGTCGCCCAGGCTAGAGTGTAATGGTGCGATCTCAGCTCCCTGTAACCTCCACTTCTCAGGTTCAAGCGATTCTCCTGCCTCTGCATCTTTAGCAGCTGAGATTGCAGGCACCCGCCACCAGGCTTGGCTAATTTTTTTTTTTTCTTTTTTTGAGATGGAGTTTTGCTCTCGTTACCCAGGCTGGAGTGCAATGATGCGATCTCGGCTCACCGCAACCTCCGCCTCCTGGGTTCAACAATTCTCCTGCCTCAACCTCCCAAGTAGCTGGGACTACAGGCATGTGGCACCATGCCCAGATAATTTTTGTATTTTTAGTAGAGACAGGGTTTCATCATGTTGACCAGATGGTCTCGATCTCTTGATCTCGTGATCCACCCGTCTCGGCCTCCCAAAGTGCTGGGATTATAGGCGTGAGCCACTGCGCCCGGCCTGCTTGGCTAATTTTTAAAATACTTTTACTAGAGACAGGGTTTCACCATGTTGGCCAGGCTAGTCTCGATCTCCTGACCTCAGGTATCTGCCCACCTTGGCCTCCCAAAGTGCTGGGATTACAGGCCACTGCGTCCGGTCTATTTTTATTTTTTAGAGACGGTCTCACTTTGTGGCCCAGGCTGGTCTTTAACTCCTGAGCTCCACTGATTCTCCTTACTCCACTTCCCAAAGTGCTAGGATTACAGGTGCGAGCCATCACACCCACCCGGGATCATACATTTGGCTTGGAATATGTGGAGCGTGAGATGCCTTCACGACTTCCAGAAGGAGATGTCCATTCAGTGAGACCTGACAGTAATTTTTTTTTTTAACAGACAGGGTCTTGAGCCAGGTGTGGTGGCTCACGCCTGTAATTCCAACACTTTGGGAGGCCAAGACAGGCGGATCACCCGAGGTCAGGAATTCAAGACCAGCCTGGCCAGCATGGGGAAACCCCATCTCTACTAAAAATACAAAAATTAGCCTGGCATTGTGGCGGGCGCCTGTAATCCCAGCTAGTAGGGAGGTTTAGGCAGGAGAATAGCCTGAACCTGGGAGACGGAAGTTGCAGTGAGGCAAGATTATGCCACTGCACTCCAGCCTGGGCAACAGAACAGACTCTTGAAGAAAAAGAAAAAAAAAAAAGAAAATGTGATCAAAGATGGAATTAAAGTCCGTCACATCAGGCGCAGTAGCTCACGCCTCTAATCTCAGCACTCTGGGAGGCCCAGGCGGGCGGGTCACCTGAGGTCGGGAGTTTAAGACCAGCCTGACCAACAAGGAGAAACCGTGTCTCTACTAAAAATACAAAATTAGCCAGGCATGGTGGCACATAATGTAATCGTAGCTACTTAGGAAGCTGAGGCAGGAGAATCGCTTGAACCTGGGAGGTGGAGGTTGTGGTGAGCCGAGACTGTGTCATTGCACTCCAGCCTGGGTGACAAGCAAAACTCCATCTCAAAAAAAAAAAAAAAAGTCTCTTTGGTTGGGCACAGTGCCTCATTCCTGTAATCCCAGCACTTTGGAAGGCCAAGGCAGGTGGATTACAAGGTCAGGAGATCGAGACCACCCTGGCCAAAATGGTGAAACCCTGTCTCTACTAAAAATACAAAATTTAGCCTGGCGTTGTGGTGGGTGCCTGTAATCTCAGCTACTTGAGAGGCTGAGGTAGGAGAATCGCCGGAACCCGGAAGGCAGAGGTTGTGGTGAGCCAAGAGTATGCCACTGCATTCCAGTGTGGCCAGAGTGTGACTCCGTCTCAAAAAAAAAAAAAAAAAAAACAGCTGGGCATGGTGGTGTGTGCCTGTAGTCCCAGGTACCCTGAAGGCTGAGAAGTGAGAGGATCGCTTGAGCCCAGGGGGCAGAGGTTTCCGTGAGCTGAGATCACACCACTGTGCTTCAGCGTGGGCAACAGAATCGTCTCAAAAAAAAAAAAAAAAAAAAAATTACGTTCAGCTGGGTATGGCAGCTCACACCTACAATCTCAGCATTTTGGGAGGCTGAGGCGGGAGGATTACTTGAGCCTAGAAGTTTAAGACCAGCCACAGCAAGACCCCATCTCTACCAAAAAATCCCAGCTCCTCTGGAGGCAGAGGTGGGCCGACTGCTTGAGCCCCGGAGATCAAGGCTGCGTGTCCTGATTGCGCTGCTGCATCCCAGCCTGGGAAACAGTGAGTTTTGTCTCTCAGAACAAAAACCCATCACATTCATTCCTTTTTTCGAAGTATCATAGTTTTTTTGCTTGCTTGTTTCTTGAGACAGAGTCTGGCTCTGTTGCCCAGGCTGGAGTGCAGTGGTGTGGTCTTGGCTTACTGAAACCTCTGCCTCCCAGGTTCAAGCGATTCTCCCACCTCAGCCTCCAGAGAAGCTATTACAGGTGCCACCTCGCCTGGTTAATTTGTATTTTTTTTGGCGGGGGATGGAGTCTCTCTCTGTTCCCTAGGCTGGAGTACAATGGCACGATCTTGGCTGACTGCAACCTTTGCCTCCCGGGTTCAAGCGATTCTCCTGCCTCAGCTTCTTGGAGCAGCGGGGATTACAGGTGCCTGCCACCACCCCCAGCAAACGTTTATATACAGAGTTTCACCATGCTGGCCAGGCTGGTCTCCTATTCCCAGCCTCAGGCAATCCAGCCGCTTTGGCCTCCCCAAGTGCTGGGATTTCCGGCGTTAGCCACCATGGCTGGCCTAAGTATCATAGTTTTTTTGAAAGGCAAAAAGTTAAAAAAAACCTATTAAATTGATCCAAACAGAGAAAATATAAAAGGTTCATCCTGCTGTTCCAAATTCTAGTTGCCAGCCCATTGAGTTGGTGTTTTTATCTTTCCCCTAAGATGAAATTTGCCACAAGTCATTCCAAACTACAGCTTTCCCGGTTGCTGCTTATGTAAATGTCGGTCGCCATGGCAACAAAAAACGACTGCCCTTGATCATGGCAGGGCTTGTTGAAGGACAAGCAGCAACGAGCTGGTTCAGCCGAAAACCTGATCCCTCGGCATGCCCAAGGGAAATGGGAAACTGGGGCAGAGTTTTCTTCAAAAGAAAAACCCACAGTAGAGGCGGCACTGATTCTAATGGGAGAAAAGACGGGACCAAATCATTTAAACAAACTACTTCCTCTTCCATTTTTTGAGGATGGTATCTAGCTTTCTCCTTTTTTCCTTGGTATATTCCAAGGCTCCTAAAAGGATGCGGTCCCAGGCTCAGGCCAATTCTACCTTGTTTTTTGATGGAGTCTCCCACTGTCACCCAGGCTGCATTGCAGTGGTGTGATTTCAGTTCACTACAACCTCCACCTCCCGGGTTCAAGCAATTCTTCTGCCTCAGCCTCCCGAGTGGCTGGGATTACAGGCGCACGTCACTGTGACTGCTAGTTCTGTATCTGTAGTAGAGACGGTTTCACCATGTTGCTCAGGCTGGTCTTGACCTCCTGACCTCAGGTGACTTGCCCACCTCGGTCTCCCAAAGTGCTGGGATTATAGGCGTGAGCCACTGTGCCCGGCATGCTGTTTTCGAGCTTCACTTCTAGATGGCTGTTTTCCCCCTCTACCTTCTCTCCCATTTCAACGTCTTTGGGACATGGGTGGCAACAGCACTCAGAATTCTTGGCCTCCCCTGTCAAACTCAGCAGGTTTAACGGTTATTTTCACATTTTTTCTCTACTGCCCCCCTCTCATCTTTTCATACCTGTAGGAGGAAGAGAATTTAACCTGGAAGTCAAGGTCACAAAATATGACAGTTGGCATGAATACTGCAGTCCACACCACTCAATGTGGGTTTTGGTGTTTGTTTCAGGCAGGGCTGCAGTGCAGTGGCACAATCTCACTGCAATCTCAGCCTCTCAGGTTCAAGCAATTCTCCTGCCTCAGCATCCCAAGTAGCTGGGATTATAGGCATGTGCCACCCCGCCCAGCTAATTTTGTGTATTTTTAGTAGAAACGGGGTCTCACCACGCTAGCCAGGCTAATCTCGAACTCCTAACCTCACATGATGCACCCGCCTCGGCCTCCCAAAGTGCTGAGATTACAGGTGTGAGCCACTGTGCCTGGCAAGAGCTAAATCTTAGTAACCGAGACAGGGTTTCAACACGTTGGCCAGGCCAGTTTCCAACTCCTGACTTCAAGTGATTCGCCCGCCTCCGCCTCCCAAGTGATAGCATGACAGGCGTAAGCCACCTCGCCTGGTCTGCTTTCAGACCTTTATATAATAATTCTTATTCTCCCTTGGAATCATAATTTTATGACTCATGGAGACTCTTAAAAATATCACCAATGGCCGGGAGCAGTGGCTCACGCCTGAAATCCAGCACTTTGGGAGGCCGAGATGGGTGGATCACCTGAGGTCAGAAGTTAGAGACCAGCCTGTTCAATATGGCGAAACCCTGTCTCTACTAAAAATACAAAAATTAGCCCTAGTGGTACACTGCAGTAATCCCAGCTCTCAGGAGGCTGAGGCAGGAGAATCTCAAACCCAGGAGGGAGAGGCTGCAGTGACCTGAGATGGCACCATAGCACTCTAGCCTAGGGAACAAGAAAATAACTCCATCTCAAAAAATAAAAATAAAAACAAAATCACCAGTGAGGCCGGGCGCAGTGGTTCACACCTGTATTCCCAGCACTTTGGAAGGCTAAGGCGGGCCGATCATCTGAGGTCAGGAGCTCAAAGACCAGTCTGGCCAACAGGGAGAAGCCCCATCTTTACTAAAAATATTAGCTGGGCATGGTGACGGGTGCCTGTAATCCCAGCTACTTGGGAGGGAGGGGCATGAGAAACGCTTGAACCCAGGGGGCTGAGATTGCAGTGAACCAGGATCACACCACTGCATTCCAGCCTTGGTGACAGAACAAGGCTCTGTCTTAAAAAAAAAAAAAAAAAAAAAGCCGGGCGCGGTGGCTCAAGCCTGTAATCCCAGCACTTTGGGAGGCTGAGGTGGGTGGATCACGAGGTCGAGAGATCGAGACCATCCTGGTCAACATGGTGAAACCCCGTCTCTACTAAAGATACAAAAAAAAAAAAAATTAGCTGGGCATGGTGGCACGTGCCTGTAATCCCAGCTACTCAGGAGGCTGAGGCAGGAGAATTGCCTGAGCCCAGGAGGCGGAGGTTGCGGTGAGCCAAGATCGCGCCATTGCACTCCAGCCTGGGTAACAAGAGCGAAACTCCGTCTCAAAAAAAAAAAAAAAATGGCGGGTGCTATGGCTCATGCCTGTAATCCCAGAACTCTGGGAGGCCGAAGAAGGCTGATCACCTGAGGTCAGCAGTTTGAGACCAGCCTGACCAACATGGAGAAACCGGTCTCTACTAAAAGTACAAACTTAGCTGGGTGTGGTGGCGCATGCCTATAATCCCAGCTACTCGGGAGGCTGATCGCGCCATTGCACTCCAGCCTGGGTAACAAGAGCGAAACTCCGTCTCAAAAAAAAAAAAAAATGGCGGGTGCTATGGCTCATGCCTGTAATCCCAGAACTCTGGGAGGCCGAAGAAGGCTGATCACCTGAGGTCAGCAGTTTGAGACCAGCCTGACCAACATGGAGAAACCGGTCTCTACTAAAAGTACAAACTTAGCTGGGTGTGGTGGCGCATGCCTATAATCCCAGCTACTCGGGAGGCTGAGGCAAGAGAATCACTTAAACCTGGGAGATGAAGGCTGCGGTGAGCCGAGATTGCGCCATTGCACTCCAGCCTGGACAACGAGAGCAAAACTCTGTCTCAAAAACAAAACAAAACAAAACAAAACATATACATACATACACACACACATATATATACACACAAATATACATATACAAAATTACCATTGATTAATCCCATCTTTAGTAAGCACTCACAGAGCTTGTATAATTGTTTATCTAATTACATGGCTGTAGGCTGCTGAAGGCACACCCCTCCTATTCCCTAACCATAAAAGATTTAGCTCTTGCCGGTGCAGTGGCTCATGCCTGTAACCCCAGCACTTTAGGAGGCCGAGGCAGGTGGATCAACAGAGGTAAGGAGTTTGAGACCAGCCTGGCCAACACAGTGAACCCTCGTTTCTACTAAAAAATACAAAAAATGAGCTGGGCGTGGTGGCGGGTGCCTGCAATCCCAGCCACTTGGGAGGCTGAGGGAGAAGACCTGCTTGAACCCGGGAGGCTAAAGCTGCAGTCAGCCAAGGTCGCATCACTGCACTTCGCTTGGGCAGCAGAATTGAAACTCCGTCTCAAAACAACAGCAACAACAAGATTTAGCAATTCTGTGAAAAATATTCAAAGATTACTTTTTCCAAAAGATCACCAAGCCAAACATTTGGCCATATTTTTATTTACTACATATACTATAAACATATACAATACATGCTACAAAAAAAAAACCACATTTTTTTAAATTTAACTGTCAAGAAAGTGTATAGTGTTATAATACAATGGCACATGTTTATATTTTATTTCAAATTGGTTTGCTTATCACCTATTTCAAACCGTTAATAGTGAAATGTTACTTGTGGATAATTAAAAATTATCTATTTGCATTATTAACAATAAACAATTCCAACAAATTAATAAGAATTAACCATGTCAAATATTAGTATTCAAAAAACGGGATTTGCAGAAATGATTATATAAAATATAGCAGCCAATTTCAGTTTACTTTGCCAATAGGATTTCCGCATTTGCCTTTTTTTTTTGGAAGACATGTGTAAGACATCCTTTGATTTCTTGAGTGCAGGAACTGCCACACGCAGCCCAATGGAACCCAGCAGTTCATCAGTGGCTCTGGACCATGCCCACTGAGGGGCCTCAGGACGTGAGAGGCGCTGCATGCTCCGCTGAGATTATGTATGATGAAAAAGAGACAAGACAAGCCAGACCAAAGTGGAAGGAAAAGAAAATACAAACATTCGAATCAGTTGTGACAAGGCTTTTCTACAAATATTTTAGATGGCATACTTTCAGGAAAACAAGATTTAAGGTGTGTCTGGATTTTACAGTATCTATGCTCTAACTGGAAAGTTAACAAAGCAGTCAGATGGATGACATCTAGTATCAGGGATTTGTTCACTCAACATTACTGAGCACCCACTGTGTGCAGAGCACTGTGCTAATATGTCTTTATCAAGCATTACCTTAGTGTGAGGTAAAAATACATTAAATTAGCGTCAACGCATCAGTCTGCTTGTGGCCATGTGGGGTTCCTGTGCCACGTAACCAGCTTCTCAGTCTCCTCATTCACTCAGACACGTGCACGCTGACTGTGTGTCAGGCAACGCGCCAGTCCCTGGGATACCATGATTTGGTGAATGTTCAAAGAATGCAAATTTATCATATTCACCTATGCAGAACAATTAGAAAGGTAGATTCTTCTTCCAAAATGAGGTCCAAAGCAAATGATAAGGTGTTTCTACTGTCATACCACACCACAGACCAGTAAGTGCCTTTACGGACTGAGAACTAACTTGGAAGTTTCATGCCGTAGTCTAAATTGCCTAGATCATTTTTGGTCTCATCTGTCTATTTTTTGGAGCACCTGACCCCATATAAATCATTCCATACTTAAATGGGTTTGTAAACGAAACCTGAACATGAACAGAAAGAGCCAGAAATGAAGGCGGTTTATAATGTAATGTACTTCAATAGCATCACTCTGCCCATAAGACATGAGGGATACGTAAGTAACTCACCATTGCTTCAAACACTTTTCAAAGCACTAACCCTACCCCAAACTCATGTAATACTAACTTGACTTTTATACAAGTTGCACAGAATACAGAGGGCAGAATTTGGCCTCAAAAACCTTCCACAGAGTATTAGAGGTGACTGGTCCTTCCACTCCGAGCAGAACCTAAGAATTCCAAGAGCCTCCTGATAGGATACTGGCACTCGGCAGAAACGGCCCTGTTGGATCCCATTAGTTAGGACTCTGTTGAGCTGCTGTAGAAGGGTGACCTACCACGACCCTTTTGGGGAAGGCAGAGAGCTGGGAGACTGGCTGTCCACTTAGTGAATCCAACACTGGCTTAAAGCTCTGCACTGAATAAAGTGCTCGGTACATCCTGCTCCTCACCTGGAATGAAAATACAAACTCATCTTAGAAATTCACCTACTTATCATACGTTTGGGGGAAAAGAATGACAAGGGCTAAAAGAATCCCAAGAAAAAGTATGAAGCACTGACTAAGAAGGAAGACAAATGCTTCTAGTAGTGTTCTTAGAATTCTTAGGGTCTGCAGTGTCAGAATGAGTCATATGATGGTCACGTTCCATAAATGAAAGCAGTCCTGCTCGATATTATTCACACGGTGCGTGATTACTTCATGGGGGTGGAAGGGAACAGTCTGTTGCCATTCGATAGCATGGTTCCAGAATGAAAACAAAACCACTGAATAAATCAGGGTAAGCAGTGTGTAACACTCCTTCCTGTCCGTCGGTTTTCCACAGGTGATCTGCACTGCCTGAGAAAAAGGAGGCAAGACACTTCTCCCTCCTGATACACACAGGCACCGCCACTACCTCCTCAAATCGCCAATTTGGAAGCTAACACACAGCCCTCCAGTTCGTACCCTGAATGTGCTAAGACCAGGAATGGAGTCGTTCAGTCTAAAAAAGATCACAGGTAACAGAATGCTTATATAAACTAGACTGCTTTTGACATCTGTAAGAAAATTGTATAGATGGCAGTTAGAAAAAAAAAGATTGTTCCCATGTGTCAGCAAAACTGTTGAGCTCTACTCAGCTGAAGTCCTCATCGGGATTCTGTTGATCCAGCAGACGGACATGTGTGAAAGGGAAGTGACCTCGTTTGCCATTGCACTCCCCTTCCCACTGACCACTCACATTAATCTTCGTAACCTTTACCAGCTCACCGACCTGCAGGAGGAGAATAAGGACAGCACTTTATTTACGGTTAGGAATGCAGTGGACAAACTCCATTCTCTGCTCAGGCATACTCTGCCCATGTGATCGCTCTAGGGATGTCACAGAAATGGCTATTTGCTGCCTCCCCAGCCCCAGCCACCAGACTGATTACTTGTGGTTAATGCAGGCAGAAGGAAGAAGTGTTTTTAGCAGTGCAGAAAAACACAGAGAATATGGAAAGTAAAAGAGGATCCCAGATAATGATATTTTTTGATTAAAAAAGAATGATAATGAATGGAAATCTCCAGTGTCTCTGCATGAGCAATCCTGTTGTCAGTGAGCTCGCTAGCATTCCCTTTCTTTGTACTCACTGCCCTCAGCGTTCTGCCTGCCTGCAGGCCCCGTCCCAGGAGAAGCAGCCTTCCCCTCTCTTTGGCATGTGGTAGCCACACAATCCCGCTGCCCACCAGCACACACACGTCCTGGCCTGTTGCTGCTTGCACAGCCTCAGCGATTATGGCAAGCATATGTTAAGGTACTAGAAAATCCCGTGTTCCTATCACTCCTGACCAAGGCCACTCCTTTTCCCGTATGGGCAGGTAGGGGCCAAAACTCCAAATCCAATTAGCTTCCTGAGAGACCCCCGACCTAATTCTGCCAGCTTTACTTGACAAGCCACTGCCTGCCCCACCAGCAATCCCACCCTCAGACCGACCTTGAGGCTCCCTCAATGCCCCTTGCTACCCGAGCATTACCCAATGAGGGGACAAAAAAACAACCATGGTTGGGCGCAGTGGCTCATGCCTGCAATCCCAGCACTTGCTGAGCCTGACACAGGTGAATGAATTCCCTCAGCTCAGAAGTTTGAGACCAGCCCAAGCAACATGGTGAAACCCGTCTCTACAAAAAATACAAAAATTATCCTTACAAATGGCTTGCTTAAAAATAAATAAAAATAAATAAAAATATATATACAAAAATTTGCTGCGTGTGGTGGTGGCTGCCTATAGTCCCAGCTACTTGGGGGGCTGATGTGGGAGAATTGCTTGAGCCCAGGAGGCAGAGGTTGCAGTGAGCCACGATTGTGCCACTGCACTCCAGCCTGGGCAACAGAGCCAGACCCTGCCTCAAAAAAACAAAACAAACAAACAAAAAAATCCCTATTTTTTTTTTTTTTTTTTTGAGACGGAGTTTCGCTCTTGTTACCCAGGCTGGAGTGCAATGGCGCGATCTCGGCTCACCGCAACCTCTGCCTCCTGGGTTCAAGCAATTCTCCTGCCTCAACCTCCCTAGAAGCTGGGACTACAGGTGTGCGCCACTATGCCCAGCTAATTTTTCTATTTTTAGTAGAGACGGGGTTTCACCATGTTGACCAGGATGGTCTCGATCTCTTGACCTCATGATCCACCCGCCTCGGCCTCCCAAAGTGCTGGGATTACAGACGTGAGCCACCGCGCTCGGCAAAAATCCCTATGTTTCGGCACATATTTATAAAATGTCTCTTGTTGCAAAATAAAATATGAAGTTCCAACAATCTACCTTCTATCCTGCTAGGAAACTTAAGAGGTCAGCCTGATGAATGGATTCACCCTGTGGCAAAATACTAAATGGTGAGATAAAGTCTCAGATGTCAGGCAGGGCGCGGTGGCTCAAGCCTGTAATCCCAGCACTTTGGAAGGCTGAGGCGGGTGGATCACGAGGTCAAGAGATCGAGACCATCCTGGTCAACATGGTGAAACTCCGTCTCTACTAAAAATACAAAAAATTAGCTGGGCATGGTGGCGCGTGCCTGTAATCCCAGCTACTCAGGAGGCTGAGGCAGGAGAATTGCCTGAACCCAGAAGGCGGAGGTTGCGGTGAGCCGAGATCGTGCCATTGCACTCCAGCCTGGGTAACAAGTGCGAAACTCCGTCTCAAAAAAAAAAAAAAAAAAAAGCCTCAGATGTCACTGGACTAAAGAGTTTTTTTGTTGTTGTTGTTGTTTTCTTGTTTGAGAAGAAATTTTGTTCTTGTTGCCCAGGCTGGAGCGCAGTGGCTCAATCTTGGCTAACTGCAACCTCTGCCTCCTGGGTTCAAGCGGTTCTCCTGCCTCAGCCTCCTGAGTAGCTGGAATTACAGGGGCACACCACCATGCCCAGCTAATTTTGTATTTTTAGTAGAGATGGGTTTTCTCCATGTTGGTCAGGCTGGTCTCGAACTCCTAACTTCAGGTGATCTGCCCACCTCAGCCTCCCTACGTGCTGGGATTACAGGCAGATGTGAACCACTGTGCCCACCAACTAAACAGCTTTATGATTGGCAGGGTGTGGTGGCTCACGCCTGTAATCCAAGCACTTTGGAGGCCAAGGCAGACGGATCACCTTAGGTAGGGAGTTCAAGACCAGCCTGACCAACATGGTGAAACCCCGTACTTAACCCGTCCTTAAAAAAATAAAAAAATAAAAAAGAATATATAAATTTAAAAAATAGTTTTGGTTTTTTTTTGAGACGGAGTTTCACTCTTGTTACCCAGGCTGGAGTGCAATGGCGTGATCTCGGCTCACCACAACCTCCGCCTCCTGGGTTCAGGCAATTCTCCTGCCTCAGCCTCCTGAGTAGCTGGGATTACAGGCATGCGCCACCATGCCCAGCTAATTTTTTGTATTTTTAGTAGAGACGGGGTTTCACCATGTTGACTAGGATGGTCTCAATCTCTTGACCTCGTCATCCACCCGCCTCGGCCTCCCAAAGTGCTGGGATTACAGGCTTGAGCCACTGCGCCCGGCGTATAGAGGGTATTCTTTTTTTGTTTTTAATTAAAGTTGGGGTTTCACCATGTTGGTCAGGCTGGTCTTGAACTCCCGACCTCAGGTGATCTGCTCACCTTGGCCTCCAAAGTGCTTGGATTACAGGCATGAGCCACCGTGCCCGGCTGGGGGCATTCTTTTTTTTGAGACAGAGTTTCACTCTCGTTGCCCAGGCTGGAGTGCAATGGCACAATCTCGGCTTACTGCAACCTCCGCCTCCCAGGTTCAAGCGATTCTCCCGCCTCAGCCTCCTGAGTAGCCAGGATTACAGGCATGCATCACTATGCCCAGCTTATTTTTTGGTATTACTGATAGAAGGTTTCACCATGTTGGCCAGGCTGGTCTCGAACTCCTGACCTCAGGTGATCCACCTGCCTCAGCCTCCCAAAGTGTTGGGATTACAGGCGGGAGCCACTGTGCCAGGCCAAGGGGATTTTA
This sequence comes from Saimiri boliviensis, assembly GCF_048565385.1. NCBI lineage: Eukaryota > Metazoa > Chordata > Mammalia > Primates > Cebidae > Saimiri > Saimiri boliviensis. The sequence goes on from NC_133465.1 coordinate 21,505,490, forward strand.
TATTTTGTAATATAATAGTTTATGTTAAAATACAAAGTATTTTTTAAACCTCATAATAATCCTGCAATACAATAACTATTTTCATTTTACAAATGAAAAGAGAGCAGTTTAGATAAATCACATGATATATGTAAGGTAGCCCAGTTAGTGACGGGGCTGGGAATTTGAGCCCAGCGCGACCTGGCTCGAAAGCCCATTTATGCTTTTTTGAGACAGAGTCTCACTCTGTCACTCAGGCTGGCGTGTAGTGACACCATCATGGCTCACTGCAGCCTGTAACTCTTGGGCTCAAGTGATCTTCCCACCCTAGCCTCCCAAGTAGCTGGACTACAGGCACACGCCACCATACCCAGCTAATTACAGGGATGAGCATCTGCACCATTTATGCATTTTATGTAGTATCAGAAACTTTCAAATTATGCTCCAGGGGCTGTACTGGGTTCTCTAAAAACGCCCGCAGCCTACAGCCAACCTACGTCCAGGCCCAGGCCTCTTCCAGGCCCAGTGTGGCCTCACTCACAGACGGACAGCTTGCCTACGGTCCCCTCTGTTGTTTCCTAAAGAACTCTCTAAAGATTACAGTGGCCTGGCCAGGCCGGGCGCGGTGGCTCATGCCTGTAATCCCAGCACTTTGCGAGGCCGAGGTGGGCGGATCATGAGGTCAGGAGATTGACACCATCCTGGCCATGGTGAAAGCCCATCTCTACTAAAATACAAAAAATTAGCAGGGTATGGTGGCACGTGCCTATAGTCCCAGCTACTCAGAGGGCTGAGGGAGGAGAAATGACTGAATCTGGGAGACGGAGGTTGCAGTGAGCCAATATCATGCCACTGCACCCCAGCCTGGCGAAAGAGCAAGACTCCATCTAAAAAAAAAAAAAGATTACAGAGGCCTGAAGTCATGGTATGGGTCATAGGATGCTGAGAAAAAAAGGAAAGAGAGAAGCAGGTAAGACACCGAGGCTGAGAAAAAGCAGCAGCTGGCTGGGTGCAGTGGCTCATGCCTGTAATCCCAGCACTTTGGGAAGCTGAGGTGGGAGGATGGCTAGAGCCCAGGATTTTGAGAGCAGCCCTGGCAAAACAGTGAGACCTTGCCTTTACAAAAAAATTAAACATTAGCCAAGCGTGCTAGTGTGCGCCTATAGGCCCAGTTACTTGGGAGGCTGAGGTAGGAGGTCACCTGAGCCACCTGGGAGGTTGAAGCTGCACTCCAGCCTGGGCAACAAAGACCCTGTTTCAAAAAAAGGAGCTACATCTGCCTATATTGTGAAGATTAAGGCTGAGCGCATGTGTAAAGGAAGGAGAGGAAGGGATGAATGGTGTGCTATTCTTACAAACAGATACAGTCCTTATAGGCTGTTATCACCAGGGTTCTGTTCATTCCTAGCAATTTTGTTTGTACTTGTGTTTGTTTGTTTGGGATGGAGTCCCAGCTGTCACCCAGGCTAGAGTGCAGTGGCTCCATCTCAGCTCACTGCAGCCTCCGCCTCCTGGGTTCAAGCGATTCTCCTGCCTCAGCCTCCTGAGTAGCTGGGGCTACACGGATGTACCACCACTCCCAGCTAATTTTTGTACTTTAGTAGAGACAGGGAGCCCTGTTGGCCAGGCTGGTCTCAAACTCATGACTTCAGGTGATCCAGCTGCCTTGGCCTCCCAAAGTGCTAGATTACAGGAATGAACTACCGTGCTTGGCTGGCCAGCAATTTTAGAATTCAAAGTTTCTCACATCTGGGCAGGGTCCTGTGGCTCACACCTGTAATCCCAGCACTCTGGGAGGGCAAGGAGAGAAGATCACTTGGACTCAGGAGTTCAAGACCAGCCTGGGCACCACAGTGAAAACTCATTTCTACAAAAAATAAAAAAATTAGCCAGGCATAGTGGTGTGTGCCTGTGGTCCCAGCTACTCCAGAGGCAAATGTGGGAGGATTGTTTGAGCCTGGGAGGCTGAGATTACAGTGAGCCAAGATTGTGCCACTGCACTCTAGCCTGGGCAACAGAGCAAGACCCTGTTTCAAAAAAAAAAAAAAAGGTTCGGGCATGACCCAGCCTGACCAGGCTAGGCAACAATAGCAATACCATGTCTCTTGAAAAACAACAAAAAATTAGTAAGGCACCGTGCTGTGCACCTGCAGTTCCAGCTACTCAGGATACTGTGGCAGGAGAACCACCTGAGCCTGGGAGTTCGAGGTTGCAGGAGCCCAGACTGTGCCACTGCACCCCTACCCTGGTCAACAGAGCAAGATCCAGTCTCAAAAGAAAAAAAAAAAAACCCTTGCAGTATTCCAAGTGAGACACCAGCCCCTTGAAATGAGACTGTTCCTTGGTGAATTATCTGTACACTGACCTGCCAGCTGGCAACTCTCCACGCTCTGCAAACACTCATGCACACGCTTTGCACATGTTACTGGAACGAATACCTCTATGATACTATTCCCTGGCTGTGTTACGGTAAATTACATTAAATGCAGCACTTCTTCCCTCACTTTTAGTATTTATCTGCACTGTCTGTTAAAAACTCATGTCATAGGCCAGGCACAGTGGCTCACGCCTGTAATCCCAGCACTTTGGGAGGCTGAGGCAGGTGGATCGCGAGGTCAAGAGTTCAAGACTAGCCTGGCCAAGATGGTGAAACCTCATCTCTACTAAAAATACAAAATACAATTAGCCGGGTATGGTGGTGGGCACCTATAATCCCAGCCACTTGGGAGGCTGAGGTAGAGAATTACTTGAGCCCGGGAGACGGAGGCTGCAGTGAGCCGAGATCATGCCACTGCACTCCAGGCTGGGTGACAGAGCAAGCTCCATCTCGGAAAAAAAAAAGATGCTTGTTATATTTTAGTCAGCTTTTCCAGGTGTTTTGTGGAAGGTGGATCTTTAGAACATAGCCTTAAGTCCACCCTTCTACTTGATAGCAAAATCTGTTTAATTACCTCAATGTTATATTGTCTTTATTCTTTTTTTTTTTTTTTTTTTGAGACAGAGTTTCGCTCTTGTTACCCAGGCTGGAGTGCAATGGCGCGATCTCGGCTCACTGCAACCTCCGCCTCCTGGGTTCAGGCAATTCTCCTGCCTCAGCCTCCCGAGTAGCAGAGACTACAGGCGCGCGTCACCATGCCCAACTAATTTTTGTATTTTTAGTAGAGACGGGGTTTCACTTTGTTGACCAGGATGGTCTCGATCTCTTGACCTTGTGATCCACCCACCTTGGCCTCCCAAGTGCTGGGATTACAGGCGTGAGCCACCGCGCCCAGCCTATATTGTCTTTATTCTTTTTTTTTTTTTTTTTTTTTTTTGAGACGGAGTTTCACTCTTGTTACCCAGGCTGGAGTGCAATGGCGCGATCTCGGCTCACCGCAACCTCCGCCTCCTGGGTTCAGGCAATTCTCCTGCCTCAACCGCCTGAGTAGCTGGGATTACAGGCACGCGCCACCATGCCCAGCTAATGTTTTGTATTTTTAGTAGAGACGGGGTTTCACCATGTTGACCAGGATGGTCTCGATCTCTTGACCTCGTGATCCACCCGCCTCGGCCTCCCAAAGTGCTAGGATTACAGGCTTGAGCCACCGCACCCGGCCATATTGTCTTTATTCTTAAGCATTCAAAGTGTATTCTCGAATCACATCCCACGGAGCTCTACGAGGTGGAGGGCAGGGTGAAAAGTGGACCAGCCCACCCCTGCTGTTAACACAGAACCACATCAATTTCTCAAAACGCAGGGCAAAAGCTGCTGATAATGCCTCCAGATCTTTCTTCTTTCAGCCTTTTAAGGGATAAATGAGTAGGGATTCCTATGAGGCAAGATGTTGCTGGGGAAAGGAATTATGTGTAAATTAGACCTTTGGACTGTATGAGAACTATCTTTAATGTACAGATTCTCTTGGTTCTATCCTACAGAGGAAAACCACACCAAAATCCAAAACTTCTTTTTATGCCAGGTTTGACAGCATGCACCTGTAGTCCCAGCTACTTGGGGGATGGAGGGGAGACAACCCCTTGAGCCCAGGAGGTTTTTTCTTTTTGAGACAGGGTATTATTGCTCTGTCACCCAGGCTGGAGCGCAGTGGCACAATCTTGGCTCACTGCAAACTCTGCCTCCCAGATTCTCCTGCCTCAGGCTCCCGAGGAGCTGAGATTATATGTACACGCCACCACATTCGGCTAATTTTTGTAGTTTTAGTGGAGACCGGGTTTCACCACATTGGACAGGCTGGTCTGAAATTCCTGACCTCAAGTGATTCACCCACCTCAGCCTCCCGAAGTGCTGGGATTATAGGAATGAGCCACCTTGACCAGCTGAGCCCAGGAATTTGAGGACTTCCTCAGCAACACAGTGAAACTCTGTCTCAAGAAAAGTAAAGGAGAGAAAAGAAAAAAAAAGAAAAGAAAGGAAAAAATAAAAATAAAAATAAATTTAAGAAATTAGGCTGGGCGTCGTGGCTTACGCCTATAATCCCAGCACTCTGGGAGGCCGAGGCGGGTGGATCATGAGGTCAAGAGATCGAGACCATCCTGGTCAACATGGTGAAACCCCATCTCTACTAAAAGTACAAAAATTAGCTGGGCATGGGAGTGCGTGCCTGTAGTCCCAGCTACTCGGAAGGCTGAGGCAGAATTGCTTGAACCCAGGAGGTGGAGGTTGCGGTGAGCCGAGACTGCGCCATTGCACTCCAACCTGGGTAACAAGAGCAAAACTCCATCTCAAAAATAAAATTAAAAAAATTAAAAATTAAAAAAAGGCCGGGCGCGGTGGCTCAAGCCTGTAATCCCAGCACTTTGGGAGGCCGAGGTGGGCGGATCACAAGGTCAAGAGATCAAGACTATCCTGGCCAACATGGTGAAACCCCGTCTCTACTAAAAATACAAAAATTAGCTGGGCATGGTAGCGTGTGCCTGTAATCCCAGCTACTCGGGAGGCTGAGGCAGGAGAATTGCTTGAAACCAGGAGGTGGAGGTTGCAGTGAGCCGAGATTGTGCCACTGCACTCCAGCCTAGCGCCTGGCGACAGAGTGAGACTCTGTCTCAAAAAACAAACAAACAAACAAACAAAATAATTAAAAAAAAAATAAAAAGAAAAGAAAGGAAAAGAGCCACAGCTGGGGGGGCGGGGGGGGGGAGGAAAGGAAAAGAAAAGAAAAGGCCAGAGGCAGTGGCTCATACCTATAATCCCAGTTCTTTAAGAGGCCCAAGCAGGACTGCTTGAAGCCAAGAGTTCAAGATCAGCCTAGGCTACAAAGTGAAACCTCATTGCTACAAAATTTAAAGTACAAAAATTAGCCAAGTGCAGTGGCACATGCCTGTAGTCCCAGCTACTTGGGGAGGCTGAGGTAGGAGGATCACAAGTCCCAGAGTCTGGGGCTGCAGTGAGCTATGACTGGGCACCCTAGCTTGGGCAACAGAGCAAGACCAGATCTGAAAAAAAAACAAAGACACAAATCTTTTCTTTACAATTGATCAGGTTCTTGGCAGAGAGGTTCAAATATCAGGGGATGAGATAATGGCTATGCCATAACTGAAATGATTCAGATTTTTTTTTTCTTTGAGATGGAGTTTTGCTCTTGTTGCCCAGGCTAGAGTGCAATGGCACAATCTCAGCTCATCGCAACCTCTGCCTCTCAGGTTCAAGTGATTATCCTACCTCAGCCTCCCAAGTAGGTGGGATTACAGGCATGTGCCACCATGCCCAGCTAATTTTGTATTTTTCTTTTTCTTTCTTTTTTAAGATGTAGTATAGACCCAATAATTTTGTTTTTTTTTTTTATTTTTTTGAGATGCAGTTTCGCTCTCGTTGCCCAGGCTGGAGTGCAATGGCGCAATCCTGGTTCACTGTAACCTCTGTCTTCCAGGTTCAAGTGAGTCTCCTGCCTCAGCCTCTGGAGTAGCCAGGATTACAGGCACGTGCTACCACGCCCAGCTAATTTTTTTATTTTTAGTAGAGACGGGGTTTCTCCATGTTGGCCAGGCTGGTCTCAAACTCCTGGCCTCAGGTGAGCCACCTGCCTTGGCCTCCCCAAAGGGATGAGATTACAGGAGTGAGCCATCAGGCCTGGCCTGGTTCTAATTTTTTTTTTTTTTTTTTTTTTTTTGAGACAGAGTTTCGCTCTCGTTACCCAGGCTGGAGTGCAATGGCGCGATCTCGGCTCACTGCAACCTCCGCCTCCTGGGTTCGGGCAATTCTCCTACCTCAGCCTCCTGAGTAGCTGGGATTACAGGCACGCGCCACCATGCCCAGCTAATTTTTAGTATTTTTAGTAGAGACGGGGTTTCACCATGTTGACCAGGATGGTCTCGATCTCTTGACCTCGTGATCCACCCGCCTCAGCCTCCCAAAGTGCTGGGATTACAGGCTTGAGCCACCGCGCCCGGCTTGGTTCTAATTTTTAAAGTGATAAAAAGGAAAAGTTGTGAGCAATCAATTGGGCTAATTAACCTGAGCAAACGGCCTTTAAGTAAAAATACCTCAAGGAAGACCTTATTAAAATTAAATAACCCTTTGCGCTTTTTGGGGTCTTTTTCCTCAAATGTTTAAAGCACATGAAATTCTCCTAAGGTCAAGAAGAGACAAATCCCAAAGGCAGTACAATGACATTAGAGACCAGGGTTTCCTGTGGTCCACATGAGGCCTTGGGTCTTCAGCAGTTTGGAAGAAGGGGTGGTGGCCGACTCTGGCTGGAGGGTAGAGGATGAAGGCCGGAGGGCTGGGGTATCCTAAGAACACTTGGCCCCACTAAGTACAGTTCTTTCTCTAATTCAGAAATGGTCAGAATTGTGACTCGTCCTGTTAATTCGCTAAAGCGTAATTCTCAAAGACCAGATCAGGGAAGGTGGCGGGTTGCATAAGGGTTTGAAACTTGGTGTACTACGACTTCTTTTTTCTTTCTTTTTTTTTTTTTTTTGAGACGGAGTTTCGCTCTTGTTACCCAGGCTGGAGGGCAATGGCGCGATCTCGGCTCACTGCAACCTCCGCCTCCTGGGTTCAGGCAATTCTCCTGCCTCAGCCTCCTGAGTAGCTGGGATTACAGGCACGCACCACCATGCCCAGCTAATTGTTTGTATTTTTAGTAGAGATGGGGTTTCACCTTGTTGACCAGGATGGTCTCAATCTCTTGACCTCGTGATCCACCCACCTCGGCCTCCTAAAGTGCTGGGATTACAGGCTTGAGCCACCGCGCCCGGCACGACTTCTTTTTTCTGAGGCAGGGCTGGAGTGCAGTGGCGCAATCACAGCTTACTAAGCCTCAACCTCCCGGGCTCAGCCATCCTCCCACTTCAGTCACTAGAGTATCTGGGACTACAGGTGTGCCACCACACCCAGCTAATTGCTGCATTGACCAGTTGCACGATGTTGCCCAGACGAGGATGTCCTAATTCAAAGACAAAGACGGTGAAACCTAGTACTGCCCCAGAACTGTTACAATCTTACAATACAGAGGAATGTACTCATCAGTGAATGTATAATAACAGCAATTCTAACACTACTGATTTCAAAATTCAAGTTATAAATAGGAAAGAAAAATACTAATACGAATTACCAATAAACAAGAAAGAGTTCACACAGGACTTGAACTACTACAAGGCAGTTCACCTTTCTTTCCAAGAGGGAGACCTCACTACAGGAAAGAGACTACTGAGTCTCTCACCAGAGGAACTGTTTTATCGTCCAGTCTGGTCCTCAGCCTCCTGATCGTGTAATACATCCTTAGGGGCTTCTTACAGCTCTGTGGGATGTGATTTGAGACTGCACTTTGAGTGCTTAAGAGTAAGGCAATGCAGGCTGGAAGCGGTGGCTCACACCTGTAATCCGAATACTTTGGGAGGCTGAGGTGGGCGGATCACTTGAGGCCAGGAGTTTGAGACCAGCCTGGTCAATGTGGCAAAACCCCATCTGTACTAAAAATACAAAAATTATCCAGGCATGGTGGCACACACCTGTAATCCTGACTACTTGGGAGGCTTATGCACGAGAAATTGCTTGAACCCAGGAAGCAGAGCGAGATCACGCCACTGTACTCCGGCCTGGGTGATAGAGACCCTGTCTCAAACAAACAAACAAAAAACAACAAAGAATAAAGACTATGAAACCCTGAGGTATTTAAACACAGATTGTGCTATCAAGTAGAATGGTAGACTTAAGGCTATATCCTAAAGAACCACCTTTCACAAAACACCTAGAAGAGTCGACTGTAACAAGCACCTTTCTCTTCGCTTCTGTAGGAAGCAAGTCTGATTAAGTGTGTGTGGAGTCATTTGTAGAGGCGGAACGTGGTTACCACAGCCCCTTTGCTCCCAGGGAACGTAAAAAGCCTGCCTGCTTCTGTAGCTCTGTGTAGTTTTCAAGGCCGACATGATCCTGGTGCAATGAGATCTGGAACTGGTCCAGGAACAAGATTACCCAGCTGATCTCTGCCAGTGAGTTCCAGTGATGATGAGAACACAATCAGAACCCAAACGGCATTCATTTCTGGAATTCACTGTATCGGAGCCAGCACAGAACTCTTGACTTTCTTTGCTACTGCAACCCCAGGTGACGGCTTTTCTATGTCCCTACCACCAACCAGAAGCACACCAATGACTTAACATTCCTCTGATCCAGACACGCTGCAAAATTTCAGTGAGCTCAGGGCAGGAAGCACACACACTCACAGACATGAGGCCAGGGAAAGCATGTACAGAGAGGCACTAGAGCAGCCCTGCCTTCTAGCCTCCTGGGCTTAAAAGCCATTTTCCCACCTCAGCCTCCCAGGCAGTTGTGACCACAGGTGCACAACTCCACAACTCCACAGCTGGTTAAGTTTTTAAAAAGTTTTCGTAAGGCCGGGCGCGGTGGCTTAAGCCTGTAATCCCAGCACTTTGGGAGGCTGAGGCCGGTGGATCACAAGGTCAAGAGATCGAGACCATCCTTGTCAACATGGTGAAACTCCATCTCTACTAAAAATACAAAAAATGAGCTGGGCATGGTGGCGCGTGCCTGTAATCTCAGCTACTCAGGAGGCTGAGGCAGGAGAATTGCCTGAACCCAGGAGGCGGAGGTTGCGGTGAGCCGAGATCGTGCCATTGCACTCCAGCCTGGGTAACAAGAGCGAAACTCCGTCTCAAAAAAAAAAAAAAAAAAAAAAAAAAAAAAAAAGTTTTTGTAGAGACCAGGTCTCACCACGTTGCCCAGGCTGGTTTCAAACACCTTGACTCTAGCAACCCTCCCACCTCTGCCTCCAGAAGTGCTGGGATTACAGGCGTGAGTCACAGAGCCTGGCCACACATCAGCCTGTTGCTTCTGTAGCTTTACTGGAACACAGCAAGCTCATCTGTTGTTTTATCTATGATTTCTTTCTTGCTACAATGGCAGAGTTGGGACATAGAATTTAAGACCCTCAAAAACCTTTACAGAAAAGGTCTGCAGACCCCTGACAGAAGCAACAGGTAGTATTTAGGGCCCAGACACTCCTTCAAAGAGAGGGAAACAAATAAGGACAACTCAGCCTTAACTATTCACCTGCATGAGACTGGCATGGGTGGTACTGATGGAGAGCTGCAGGTCTTTGAGATTTAACTGGTAGACTTCCACATGAACAGAAAAAATACCCCACAGAATCCTGGGAGACAGGCCTTACCCTGGTTCTGGTGTGAGTTACAAAAGATCTCTAGCTTACCAGCTGATAATGCCTGAAACTAAGCTCCCCAACCCCTTGATGAGCGGTGACTGTATAGTACACGTTTCAGCTCGACATAAAGACGTTTCAGGCCCGGCACGGTGGCTCATGCCTGTAATCTCAGCACTTTGGGAGGCTGGGGCAGGCAGATCGCCTGAGGTCAGGAGTTCCAGACCAGCCTGGCCAACATGGTAAAACCCTGTCTCTACTAAAAACACAAATATTAGCCAGGTGTGGTGGCGCACACCCGTAATCCCAGCTACTCAGGAGGCTAAGGCAAAGGCATTGCTTGAACCCGGGAGGCAGAGGATTGCAATGAGCTGAGATCGCACCACTGCACTCCAGCCTGGCAACAGAGCGAGACTCCATCTCCAAAAAAAAAAAAAAAAAAAACCATTGTTTTTCTAAAAATGAATACAATCAACTTTATCCGAGTTTCCCAAACAGTAGTATCAGAGTCCTCACAGTTAACTCACATACATGCCACAAAGTATTCTAAATGTTTGAGGTAAACACAGTAATAACTGACATCTATGATGCCACGTGAACTACTAACTCAATGCAGTTCTCAATTTTCACATTAGCTCATAATACGTGTCTTCCAAAGATGTCATATCCTTGTAAAGCTCAGTTCTGGAAGCTGTGACGATTTAAAAAAAAAAGCAAGGGCCCAATGTGTTGGCTCACGCTTGTAACCCCAGCACTTTGGGAGGCTGAGGTGGGCAGATCACGAGGTCAGCAGTCAAGACCAGCCTAACCAACATGGTGAAACCCCGTCTCTACTAAAAATACAAAATATTAGCTAGGTATGGTGGTGTACACCTGTAATCCCAGCTACTGAGGAGACTGAGGCAGGAGAATTGCTTGAAGCCGGGAGGCCAAAGTTGCAGTGAGCCGAGATTGTACCACCACACTCCAGCTTGGGTGACAGAGCAAGACTCCATCTCTAACAAAAACAAAAAAAGCAAGGACCTCCTGAAAAAAAATATGAAACAGGAAATGAGGGTGGCAATGTTCAGTACAATCCCAAAGTCTGAGAAAGTACACAGTGTCTAACAGATGTACACATCTCAATAGTTAAGTACTTATGCCAGGCGCGGTGGCTCACGTCTGTAATCCCAGCACTTTGGGAGGCCGAGGTGGGTGGATCACGAGGTCAAGAGATCGAGACCATCCTGGTCAACATGGTGAAACCCCATCTCTACTAAAAATACAAAAAATTAGCTGGGCATGGTGGCGTGTGCCTGTAATCCCAGCTACTCAGGAGGCTGAGGCAGGAGAATTGCCTGAACCCAGGAAGCAGAGGTTGCGGTGAGCCGAGATAGTGCCATTGCACTCCAGCCTGGGTAACAAAAGCGAAACTCCATCTCAAAAAAAAAAAAAAAAAAGTTAAGTACTTATAGTTATTTAATAATACAGTAAGAATAAAATTTGCTAGGTACAAAAACCTAGAATGAATATGATCTAGTATTTGAAAGCACAAGAGGGTGACTAGTCAACAATTACTAATGTATTCATTTGTTTATAAACGACAGGGTCTCGCTCTGTCGCCCAGGCTGGAGTGCACTCGTGCAATCACAGTTCACTGCAGTCAATCTCCTGGGCTCAAGCAATCCTTCCATCTCAGCCTCCCCAGTAGCTGGGATTACAGGCTCAGGCCACCACACCAGGTTACTTTTTGTCTTTTTTTTTTAAGAGATGTGGTTTCACTGTGTTGCCCAGGCTGGTCTGAAAAGCTATGGCTCAAGCAATCCACCTGCCTCAGCCACCCGCTAAGTACTGGGATTGCAAGTGTGAGCCACTACACCCAGCCAACAATAATTTATTGTATAAAGAACTAAAAGACTTTGGGAGGCCGAGGCGGGTGGATCATGAGGTCAAGAGATCGAGACCATCCTGGTCAACATGGTGAAACCCCGTCTCTACTAAAAATACAAAAAATTAGCTGGGAATGGTGGGGCGTGCCTGTGATCCCAGCTACTCAGGAGGCTGAGGTAGGAGAATTGCCTGAACCCAGGAGGCGGAGGTTGCGGTGAGCCGAGATCGCGCCATTGCACTCCAGCCTGGGTAACGAGCAAAAAACTCCATCTCAAAAAAAAAAAAGAGAACTAAAAGAGTGGAACTGGAATGTTCCAAACACAAACGATGAGTGCTTGAGCCGAGATACCCTGCTGTGATTAGACACTGTATGCCTACTTCAAAGCATCATGTGTACCTCATAAATATGTACACCTACTATGTACCCATAATTACACAAAATTTTAAAAAGGCTGGGTGTGGTGGCTCATACTTGTAATCCCAGCACTTTGGGTGGCTGAGGTGGATAGATCACAAGGTCAGGAGTTCAAGACTAGCCTGGCTGAGACGGTGAAACCCTGTGTCTCTACTAAAAATACAAAAACTAGCTGGGCGTGGTGGCAGGCGCCTGCAATCCCTGCTACTCAGTAGGCTGAGACAGAGAACTGTTTGAACCCTAGAGGGAGAGGTTGCAGTGAGCTGAGATCATGCCACTGCACTCCAGCCTAGTGGGGACAAAGCAAGACTCCATCACAAAAAACATAAAAATAAATACAATTTTCTTCTAATTATGTTTATTATTTTTTTAAATGGCTAGTAAGTTATTAGAATATAAACACGTCAGTTGTAAAGACCTAACTACTTAATGAACTGTGAGTTAGGTATTTCTTTTGGCCTAGGGGCACTATGAAATATTACTGAGACACTAGGGCTGCTGTGAACCAAGAAAGTTTGGCGCCTCTGAACTACACTGTTGTGGTTGGTAGTTCTCGCACTGAAGAGATATTCAAACAGATGTTAAAAAATAATCTGGGCTGAGCACTGTGGCTCACGTCTATAATCCCAACACTTTGGGAGGCCCAGGCTGGAGGAGTGCTTGAGCCCAGGAGTTTACCAGCCTGGGCAACATGTTGAAACCCTGTCTCTATAATAAAAATATAAAAATTAGCCAGGCATAGTGGCACACACCTGTCCTCTCAGCTACTAAGAAGGCTGAGGTGGGAGGATCACCTGAGCCCCAGGGGTCGAGGCCACAATGAGCAGAAGCCGAGCCACTGCATGCCAGCCTGGGTAAGAGCAAGTCCTGTCTCAAAAACAAAACCATCAACAACGAAAGGATATACCCTTTACTCCAATTCTCCATACGCAGCTCAAAACGCCTTCACAATTTCGGGGTAATATGGAGCTGATATACTCACTGCTGCAAGTCACCAAGCATCCAAAGCATTTTACCTTCCCTATCTGAACCCTGAAGACCAGGTTCAAGCCTGAGAATACCCACAGTGCACCCTAGTTCTCCTCAAGTCTCATCACCATCTATCCAAGGCAAAATGCCATGCTCAATCAGGGAACGAAGTCACACAATTACTGCATTTAAAGAAAGGGTCAGGGCGGACGTGATGGCTCACGCCTATAATCCCAGCACTTTGGGAGGCCGAGGTGGGTGGATCACGAGGTCGAGAGACCGAGACCATCCTGGTCAACAAGGTGAAACCCCGTCTCCACTAAAAATACAAAAATTAGCTGGGCATGGTGGCACGCGCCTGTAGTCCCAGCTACTCGGGAGGCTGAGGTAGGAGAATTGCTTGAACTCAGGAGGCAGAGGTTGCGGCGAGCTGAGATCATGCCATTGCACTCCAGCCTGGGTAACAAGAGCGAAACTCCATCTCAAAAACAAAAAAAGAAAAAAAGAAAGGGTCAGGTAGGTGCAGTGGCTCACACCGGTCATCCTAGCACTTTGGGAGGCCGAGGTGGGCAGATCACCAGGTCAGGAGATCAGACCATCCTGGCCAACATGGTGAAACCCTGTCTCTACTAAAAAAAATATAAAATATTAGCTGGATGTGATGGTGTGTGCCTGTAATCCCAGTTACTCGGGAGGCAGAGGCAGGAGAATCGCTTGAACCAGGGAGTCAGAGGCTGCAGTGAGCTGAGAATGTGCCACTGCACCCCAGCCTGGGCGACAGAGCAAGGCTCCGTCTCAACAACAAAAACAAACAATTCAAAAATTAGCTGGGTGAGGTGGGCCACGCTTGTAGTCCCAGCTACTTGGGAGGCTGAGGCAGGATAATGGCTTGAACCTGAGAGGCAGAGTTTGCAGTAAGCCGAGATTGTACCACTGTACTCCAGCCTGTTGACAAAGTGCACTCTAACTCAAAAAAAAAAAAAAAAAAAAAAAAAAATCAGCCGGGCACGGTGGCTCACACCTGAAATCCCAGTACTTTGGGAGGCCGAGGCAGGTGGATCACGAGGTTAGGTGTTCAAGATCAGCCTGACCAATATGGAGAAACCACATCTCTGCTAAAAATATAAAAATTAGCTGGGCATGGTGGTGGGCGCCTCTAACCTCAGCTATTGAAGAGGCTGAGGCAGGCAACTGCTTGAAGGAGGTTGCAGTGAGCCAAGATCACACCACACTGCACTCTAGCCTGTGCGACAGAACAAGACTGTGTCTCAAAAAAAAACAGGAAAAAAAAATGTTCGGGCACGGTGGCTCATGTCTGTAATCCCAGCACTCTGGGAGGCTGAGGCAGGTGGGTCACCTGAGGTCCGGAGTTCAAGACCAGCCTGGCCAATATGGAAAAACCCCATCTCTACTCAAAATACAAAATTAGCCAGGCAATGGTCATAGCAAATATACCACGCGGAAAACATCCACCTGTGAGATGAGTGGCACAGGCCTGTAGTCCCAGCTTCTCAGGAGGCTGAGGCAGGAGAATCACCTGAACCTGGGAGGTGGAGGTTGCGGCAAGCTAAGATCGTGCCACTGCACCCCAGGCTGGGCAACAAGAGCAAAACTTTCTCTCAAAAAAAAAAAAAGGGCCTGGAGCAGTGGCTCACGCCTGTAATCCCAGCACTTTGGGAGGCTGAGGCGGGTGGATCACAAGGTCAAGAGATTGAGACCATCCTGGTCAACATGGTGAAACCCTCTCTCTATTAAAAATACAAAAATTAGCTGGGCGTGACGACGCGTGCCTGTAGTCCCAGCTACGTGGGAGGCTGAGGCAGGAGAATTGCTTGAATCCAGGAGGCGGAGGTTGTAGTGAGCTGAGATCACGCCATTGCACTCTAGCCTGGGTAACAAGAGCGAAATTCCATCTCAAAAAAAAGCGTAATATAAAAATGAACGCCTGCACATACAAGATAAGACCTGCCACAATACAAGCTCCCAAAGGAACCACGAATCAAAAAGCAGGAATCTAAGATCAAACAATGAAAGATACCCCTGCACTGTTCCAATGTTACTGTTCTCTCAGTATTTCTTCTTCACAGCACCAGTGTATCTGTGTCTGTTTAGTGTCTGTTTTCATCAACAGCTCCAGGATGGGGAAGATGGAGTCTGTCTTCCTCCTTGTTACACTGTCCCAGAATAAGTGACTTTCTTATTCTGTCCCAGAATAAGAAAAAAAAAAAGAACGTTAAGTTTTTTTTTTCTTTTGAGACAGAGTTTCGCTCTCGTTACCCAGGCTGGAGTGCAATGGCGTGATCTCGGCTCACCGCAACCTCCGCCTCCTGGGTTCAGGCAATTCTCCTGCCTATTACAGGTGCCCACCACCACACCCAGCTAATTTTTTTTTTTTTTTTTTTTTTTTTTTTTTTTTTGAGACGTAGTTTCGCTCTTGTTACCCAGGCTGGAGTGCAATGGCGCGATCTCGGCTCACCGCAACCTCCGCCTCCTGGGTTCAGGCAATTCTCCTGCCTCAGCCTCCTGAGTAGCTGGGATTACAGGCACGCACAACCATGCCCAGCTAATTTTTTGTATTTTTAGTAGAGATGGGGTTTCACCTTGTTGACCAGGATGGTCTCGATCTCTTGACCTCGTGATCCACCCGCCTCAGCCTCCCAAAGTGCTGGGATTACAGGCTTGAGCCACCGCGCCCGGCGTATAATTTTGTATTTTTAATAGAGATGGAGTTACTCCACAATGGCAAGGCTGGTCTCAAACTCCCGACCTCAGGTGATCTGCCTGCCTCGGCCTCCTGAAGGAAGTGCTGGGATTACAGGCATGAGCCACCACACCCGGCCTACTAACTTATATTCTAATGAAAGACTGATCACAGCAAATACACCATGCAGAAAATATCTGTGAGATGACGGGGAGTGGTTCTTGAAACACTGTTTTGTAAGTTTATTTATTTATTATTTATTTTTTTTTAAAATTTTTTAAATTTTTTTGAGATGGAGTTTCGCTCTTGTTACCCAGGCTGGAGTGCAATGGCGCGATCTCGGCTCACCGCAACCTCCGCCTCCTGGGTTCAGGCAATTCTCCTGCCTCAGCCTCCTGAGTAGCTGGGATTATAGGCACACGCCACCATGCCCAGCTAATTTTTTGTATTTTTAGTAGAGACGGGGTTTCACCATGTTGACCAGGTTGGTCTCGATCTCTCGACCTTGTGATCCACCCACCTCGGCCTCCCAAAGTGCTGGGATTACAGGCTTGAGCCACCGTGCCCGGCCAAGTTTATTTATTTAAAAATAAAAAAACCAACCTTTTTTTTGAGACTTTCTTGCTGTGTCTCCCAGACTGGAGTACAATGGCAAAAACATGGCTCACTACCGCCTCAACCTCCTGGGCTAAAATGATCCTCCTGCCTCAGCTTCCCAAGTAGTGAGTCTGGCATACCACCATACCAGGCTAATTTTTAAATATTCTGTAGAGACAGGGTCTTGCTACATTGCCCTGGCAGATCTGGAAATCCTGGCATCAAGTGATCCTCCAATCTAGGTTTCCTAAAGTGCTGGGATGATAGGCCTCTTCATTTATTTGAAAACCGAGACTCTGTCGCCCAGGCTGGCATGTACTGGCGTGATCTCAGCTCCCTGCAACCTCCACTGCACCGGTTCAAGCAGTTCTCCTGCCTCAGCCTCCCGAGTAGCTGGGACTACAGGCGCATGCTACCACACCTGGCTAATTTCTGTATTTTTAGTAGAGACGGAGTTTCACTATGTTGACCAGGCTGTTCTCAAACTCCTGACTTCAGGTGATCGAGCCATCACACCTATCCAAATTTTTCTTTGAAGCATTGAAACTCTTTCTTCAAAGAAAATCTTAGTGACCTCAATATATAAGACAATTAGAAACAAAGGTGCGGGCCGGGTGCGGGGGCACTCACGCCTGTAACCCCAGCACTTTGGGAGGCCGAGGAGGGTGGATCACAAGGTCAGGAGTTTGAGACCAGGCTGACCAACATGGAGAAACCACATCTCTACTAAAAATACAAAAATTAGCTGGGCATGGTGGCACAAGCCCATAATCTCAGCACTTTGGGAGGCCAAGGTGGGCGGATCACTTGAGGTCAGGAATTCAACACCAGCCTGGCTAACATAGTGAAATCCCATCTCTACTAAAAATACAAAAATTAGCCAGGTGTGGCGATCCCAGCTACTCAGGAGGTTGAACCCAGCAGGAGGAGGTTGCAGTGAGCTGAGATCTCGCCACTGAACCCTAGCCTGGGTGACAGAGCGAGACTCCATCTCAAAACAACAAGATACCCAAAAAGGAAAACTTACTAAGATCATAAACTAGCTTTCTACTCAAATCTTTATTTGTAAGATGTGTACTTCACAGCAGGGAGAGAAGTTCAACCATCTTCCTGAGCAGTAACGCCTCTAATCAAGGCAGGCATGATTAAACCTCTTGGAGAAAGGAAATGCAAACAGAAGCAGAATTAATGAGATAACTAGTTTCTCCTGGGTGTCAGCCGGCTTGTTCCATAGCTTTTTTTTTTTCCTTTTTTGAGACAGAGCCTCACTGTCACCCAGGCTGGAGTGCAGTGTTGTGATCTCGGCTCACTGCAGCCATGACCTCTCAGGTTCAGGTGATCCTCCCTCCTCAGCCTCCCGAGGAGGTGGGACCACAGGCATGAGCCAAGGCACGTGCCTTCCGCCCGGCTCATTTTTCATAGAGACAGGGTTTTGCCATGTTGCCTACGCCAGTCTCCCACTCCTGAGCTCAAGTGATATGTCCACCTTGGCCTCCCCCAAGGTCCTGGGATTACAGGTATGAGGCCACCGTGCCCAGCCTTTGTTCCATGTTTTCATATTACTTCAACTCAGTGTTAACAAAGTCTATAATAAATGTCAAAAGTTTTATCTAGTGACTCAGAAAAGCCAGATATAAACAAAGAGAAAGAAAAAAGAATCACATCCATCATATGCACAGCACCATGTTGGATGCTCATCTAAACTTAAGGAAAAATCTGAGGCTAGAAATGATTTTCCTTACCCTCCAAACAATAGTAGTGCTAACCCTAGACGGCATGCATTCACTTCTCATCAAAGCTAGGACTACAGGTGCATGACCATACCTGGCAACTTTTTAACTTTTGGCTAAAAAAGCTGGGGTCTCACTATATTTCCCAGACTGGTCTTTAACACCTGCTCTCAAGTGGTCACCTGCCTCAGCCTCCCAAAGCGCTAGGATTACAAGTGTGAGCCACTGTGCCCAATCAGTACTAGCTTTTACACTGAACCATCAGCTCTTCTGAAAAGGAAGGAAGGGAGAGAGGAAGAAAGGAAGGAGGTGAGGGACAAAGGTGTGAGTGTGAAAGAGAATTAACATGATGTAATGGCTGGCCAGAAGGAAATGGGCTACCTAAGATACTTCACCAGCAAAAGGCAAAAATTAATTCCTCAGGCAGAACTGGCTTCTTGTGTGTGAAATGATTTAACAACAAAGACCACGTGCAGCTGCTGCTGCTCCTCAGAATGAACAGCTTTGGGTCTCAATCTCTGCACACCTCGACTAGGCCTCACTGTTTCCTCCTGAGTTCTTACTGAATGCACACAGTTAGTGATAAGGAACTTCACGCCCCCTGAAGCAAAACATGTTTTTGTGGGAAAATTCCACGTTAAGTGCTTTGCTAAAGACCACTTCTTACACTCAAATCCATCTGAACCCACCTTCTTTCAGACAACGACAAACAGAAAGCGAGACAGGTGAGGGTGCAGATGAGGAAAAGCGTTTGAGGTTAATTCTGTGAATTCAGGTGGTGTTATGAAAGTAGTCCACGTGTGTTTAGTAGAGCAATTAAGAACATTCGGTTACAGTTTTAAGCTTACTCATTCCCAAACAGGTTTTCTACGAGAAAGAGAAAACCCCACATTCAATGCCAACATCAGTACTTAACGGCTTGACATCTGCAACATCCCAGTGCTGCAAGTCAGCGTTCCTACAAAGCTCTAAGAGGACCGAGGCCCTGCGGCAGATCTCTTCCTTCTATGTTTTGCACATTATGTACCTCCAAAGCCAAGGCTGTCTTGTCGTAGGCATTGGGGACTCGCTTCTGGATAACCCTGGCATATATGGGCCCATTCTGGAGGTTAGGGAGCGGAGTGTTGACGCTGGGTTGCGCATAGGGCCCCGGCTCCGGCCCACCCAGTGGCTGCGGGTGGGAACCCTCCTGGTTACCTCCAATCAGAGCCGACACTGAGGCGGAGGCGGGTCTATACTTCTCGACGTAAGGGACTGGGATCATCCCCCTCTTGCCTTCGCTGTCCTCTGCATTCCACCACTGCTCTTCAGGCTTATCCCGGATTCTCAGGATGTCTCCTTTCTTAAAGGGAAGATCTTCTTCATCATTCCCATTAAAGTCAAAGAGGGCTCGCACATACTCCGCCTCCTCCTGCCTGAGAATCACTCCACTACCCTGCCTGGATCTGGAAACCGGTTCTATCAACGTTGTAGTGTCCAAATAGTGTATTTTGTAGAATTCCAGTAAAGCAGGCAATGAATCGAACTCTTGATCTCCTATTCGGAGTCTGGAGGGGCTCACCCCTGGAAAAAACAGAGCAGGGTGTTATTTAATGATGTACTACACTGGAGACAAAATGCAGATTTTATTTTTCATTTTTAGAGTTAGGATCTCACTATATCACCCAGGCTGGTCTCGACCTCCTGGGCTCAAGTGATCCTCTCACCACAAACTCCCAAGTAGCGGGGACTACAGGAGGTCACCGCTGTGCCTGGCCAAAATGGAGATTTTATGCCTGCCCCATACACGTTTAGTCGAGATTTAATCAGCAAAAAAAAAAAAAAAAAAAAAAAAAAAAAACTCTAGAAAAGATAACCCCTTCTCTTCATAGCATACCAACATCACAGCTGGAAGCAGACACACCCCTGGGAAGAAAGACGCCCATCCCAGAGAAGGATCAAAGGCCAGGACAGAGGAGGCTGCTCAGGATGTGCTCGAGTCTCCATCAAAGACAGGGGGACTTTTGGCGCATTCTCCAAATATGTTCTGTTGCCACCCCATTCACAGAGCAGCACAGGGCTCACGGTTCTGTTGCATCTACTTTTTTTTTTTTTGAAACCGAGTCTCACTCTGTTGCCCAGGCTGGAGTGCAGTGGCACAATCTTGGCTCACTGTAACCTCCATCTCCCGGGTTCAAGCTATTATCTTGTCTCAGCCTCCTAAGTAGCTGGCATTATAGGCATGCGCCACAATGCCCAGCTAATTTTCGTATTTTAAGCAGAGATGGGGTTTCACCAGGTCAGTCAGGCTGGTCTCAAACTCCTGATCTCAGGAAATCCGCCTGCCTCGGCCTCCCAAAGTGCTGGGATGACAGGCATGAGCCACCGTGACCAGCCTACATCTCCTTTTCAACCTCAGGAAACGTAGCAAGCTCTTGTTTTTCATGGGTCCCCACAGCCGCTCCAGAAGAAGGTGGAGAGAGCTTAGTAACTACACTGAGCTCGTACATTTTTTCTCTTCACATCTAGAATGTACAATTCCAACTTAAGAAAAACTATCTTGTTGTTGTGGTTTTTGTTGTTGAGACAGGGTCTCATTGTGTTGCTCAGGCTGAAATGCAGCGGCACGATCACAGCTCAATGCAGCCTTGACTTCCCAGGCTCAAGCAATCATCCCACTTCAGCCTCCTGAGTAGCTGGGACAGGCACACACCACCACACCTGGCTAATTTTTAAATATTTTGTAGAAACGGGGTTCACTATGTTGCCCAGGCTAGTCTCAAACACCTGGGGTCAAGCAATCCTCCAGCTTCAGCCTTCCAAAGTGCTGGGATTAACAGGTATGAGCTGCAGCGCCTGGCCTCTCCTATCTTTTTTGATCGAAGATAGCTGATCTCAATTTTATCTCTGACAGTTAAAAGGCATCAGAACCAAGAAGCTGAAACCGATAAACTAATGGGCTAACTGCTTAAAAATCAATCCCCAAGATCTTAAATAAAACATAGAAACTAGACTGCTATGAAGCTAACAGGTCATTGAAAGAAAGAATGCTTGGGGAAATAAATGTTAAAATACTCAACATCTGGTAACACACTGAGGATGCAGAGAAAGATGTTAGGGGACACTTAAAATTCCTAAGACACAAGCGTGTATGTGGCCCTACACACAGAACATACTTCAGGATGTATTTCGTCTATGCTGATTCTAAAGTTCAAGGAAAATAAACAAACAGTCAAACAAAATGAGTTAAGTTCAAACAAGAATCACAGTTTCTTTTTTTTTTTTAATGAGTCAGAGTCTCTCTGTGTCACCCAGGCTGGAATGCAGTGGCATGATCATAGCTCACTGCAGCCTCAGCCTCCCGGGCGCAAGCAATCCTCCCACCCCAGCCTCTGGTGTAGCTCAGACTACAGACACACGCCACCACATCTGGCTACTTTTTGCATATTTTTGTGGAGAGGGGTTTTGACATGTTGCTCAGGCTGGTGAACTCCCAGGGTCTTTGGGATCTCGGCTTCCCACAGTGCTGGGATTAAAGGTGTGGGCCACCATGCCCGTAAGAAATAAAGTTTTTAATTAGGAATACAAACCTTTAACTGCACTCAGCTAAGCACCCAAAAGAGCAAATTATCTTCACTGATTTTTCACGTTTCGGTTCCCTGAAGAAGTAATAAACAACTCTATAGAGAATGAGTTCTGGCTGGGCATGGTGGCTCACTTCTCTAACCCCAGCACTTAGGGAGGCTGAGGCGGGTGGATCCCTGGAGCTCAGGAGTTCAAGACTAGCCTGGGCAACATGGCTGTCACTGCAAAAAATTTAAAAATTAGCTGGGCGTGGTAGCGCACGTCTGCAGTCCCAGCTACTCAGGACGCTCAGGTAGGAGGATGGCTTGAGCCTGGGAGGTCAAAGGCTACAGTGAGCCATGATCACACTACCATACTCCAGCCTGAGCAACAGAGCAAGACTCCGCGTCCAAAAAAAAAAAAGACAAGAAGAAGAGAGAAGAGACTAGACGAGACGAGACGAGAAACGGAAATGTATTAGGCGTGGTAGCTCACACCTGTAATCCTAGAACTTTGGGAGGCTGAGGTGGCAGGACTGCTTGAGTCCAGGATTTTGAGACCAGCATAGGCAACACAGCCAAGACCTCATCACTATAAAAATTATTTAAAAATTAGTTGGGCGTAGTGGTGCATGACTGCAGCTGCAGCCACTCAGGAGGCTGAGGTGAGAGAATCGCTGGAGCCCAGGAATTCTATGAGTGTACAGTGCACCAATGATCGTGCCAAAGCACTCCAACCTGGGTGACAGAGCAAGACCCCGACAATAAAAAAATAAACATAAAGCAGCTGGAAAAAACAAAATGACCAGGCACAGCTGGCTTATATCTGCAATCCCAGCACTTTGGGAAGCTGAGGCAGGACTGACTGGTGCCAGTAGTTCAAGACCAGCCTGGGCAATAAAGAGAGACCCCATCTCTTCAAAAACAAACAAACAAAAAACAATAGCCAGGCATGGTGGTGCATGCCTGAGTCCCAGCTACTGGAGAAGCTAAGTGGGAGAATGGGCTGCGCCCAGGAGGTCAAGGCTATGATGAGCTGTGATCATGCCACTGCATTCCAGCCTGGACAGCACAGCAAGACCTTGTCTCAAAGAAACAAAAATCCAAATGAGTTTTGTGGGTTTTGCCTTTGTTGTTTTGAGACAGCGTGGTCTGGCTCTGCCATCCAGGTGGGAGTGCAGTGGTGTGATCTCAACTCACTGCAACCTCCACCTCCCAGGCTGAAACCAGCCACACCTCAGCCTCTCGAATAGCTGGGACTACAGGAGCGCACCACCACACCCAACTAATTTTTTTGTAGAGACATAGTTTTGCCATGTCGCCCAGGCCAGTCTCAAACTCCTGAGCTCAAGTGATTCATCTGCCTTGGCTTCCCAAAGTACTAGGATTACAGGAGTGAGCCACCATGCCTGGCCTTGGCTTTGTTTTTTGAGACAGGGTTCTCCCTATGTTGCCCAGGCTGGTCTCACACTCCTGGTTCCAGCAATCCTCTCACCTTAGCCTCCTGAGTATGTGCTTTTATTTAAGAGAGAAGATCCAACTCTTGTTGTTCAAGCTGGAGTGCAGTAGTGGGATCAGTGCTCACCACAGTCTCAAGCTCCTGGGCTCAAGATATTCTCCCACCTCAGCCTCCTGAGTAGCTCAGACTAAAAGTGCAGATGGCATTGTACCCAGATGATTCTTTTTTGAGAGTCTCACTGTAGCCCAGGCTGGAGTGCAGTGGCATGATCTCGGCTCACTGCAACCTCCGCCTCCCAGGTTCAAGCAACTCTCCTGTCTCAGCCTCCCAAGTAGCTGGGATTACAGATGCCCACCACCATGCCCCCACTAATTTTTTGTATTTTTAATAGAGACAGATCTCATAACCTCAGGTGATCCACCCGCCTCAGCCTCCCAAAGTGCTTGGATTACAGGTGTGAGCCACCGTGCCAGGGTCTTGCTGCTGCCCAGGATGGGGTGCAATCTCGGCTCACTACAGCCTCCATTTCCCAGGCTCTAGTGACCCTCCCACCTCAGCCTCCTGAGCAGCTGGGACTATAGGCACACACCACCACATCTGGCTCATTTTTTGTATTTTTTGTAGAGATGGGGTTTTGCTATGTTGCCCAGGCTGGTCTCGAACTGGGCTCAAGTGATCCGCCCACCTTTGTCTCCCAAAGTATTGAGATTATAGGTGTGAGCTACTGCATCCAGCCTACTATTAAATGTTTTTAATTCTTTGCTTATTGCTGGGATTTTCTTTTTTGTGTGTGACAGGGTCTCTCTATTTTTTTTTTTTTTTGGAGATGGAGTCTTGCTCTGTCGCCCAGTCTGGAGTGCAATGGCTTGATCTCAGCTCACTCCAACATCCGTCTTCCTGGTTGAAGCGATTCTCCTGCATCAGCCTTCTGAGTAGCTGGGATTACAGGAGCCCACCACCACACCCAGATAATATTTTTGTATTTTTAATAGAGACGAGGTTTCATCATGTTGGCAAGGCTGGTCTTGAGCTCCTGACTTCAGGTGATCCTCCCGCCTCAGCTTCCCAAAGTGCTGGGATCACAGGTGTGAGCCCCCACGCCCAGCGGCAGCCTCCACCTTCCGGGCTGAAGCAATTCTATAGCCTCAGGCTCAGCCCCCCAAATAGCTGCGACTACAGGCACAAGCCACCCACCAACACCCAGCTTTTTTTTTTTTTTTTTAAATAACAGGGTTTTGCCATGTCGCCCAGGATGGTCTTGAGCTCCTGAGCTCAAAGTAATCTTCTTCCCCCTTTAAGACACTGAAAGGCGTGTGAGTGCCAGGACTGTCCTCTATGGCCAATGCTCCTCAGGCCTCCCAAAGAGTTGCGATCATACACATGAGCCACCGTACCTGGTCTTATTAATTTTTAAAAGACAGGTTTTTGCTATGTCGCCCAGGTTAAACTATGTGGCTATTCACAGGACAATCATTGCACACCATGGCCTTGGCCTCGAGTCATTCTCCTGCCTCAGACTCCTGGGGAGCTGGGACTACAGGTGTGCACCACCGCGCCCAGCTAGAGACCTCATCATTTTGTTGAGTGTTAGAAAACAGCTCTTCCGGGTCAGGTGTGGTGGCACACGCCCTTAGTCCCAGCCACTTCGGAGGCTGAGGTGGGAGGATCACTCAGGCCTGCGAAGCAGAGCTTGCAGTGAGTCAAGATCGTGCCACTGCACTCTAGCCTGGGCAACAGAGTCAGAGCCTGTCTCAATTAAAAAAAAAAAAAAAAGCTCTTCCAGAATGATCAGGAAAAGTACATTTTAAATTCACTACTGGAGAGAGGCAAAAAGATAAAACGTTAACTTTGGAAGCAAATCGAAAGTCCTTAACGCAGAATGAGCACTGTGAGGGCCTCTCTTTCCATTCAAATGAATGAGACCAAGACACAATCTCAAGGATAGTCACACATTTCTTATACTACACAAGGTCCACCTGTGGAACTCATGGCTGTTAGCTTAAAACAAGTTAACAGCCCAAACTCAGGAATACTGGCTGTCTCTCCAGTTTCAGACACTGAAAGGGGTGTGAGTGCCAGGACTGTCCCCATGGCCAACACTCCGCGGGCACCAGCAGACCATGATCGCACTAATTCTGAGCGCAAGACTGGAGAGGTGAACTTGGTTGTGGTGGTGGCAGAGCATGGTGGTGCTATATTCTGGAGATTCTTTACCGAGGAGGATCATTGATAGAGAATAATTCCCATTCAAGTCTGGTAGTGAAGAAGATTCATGGCCACCTTGCCTGTCACCATTAGGCTCATGCAGCATGACCTTTCAGGCCTATGGAGAAACTGTTCAGGACAGGGTCAGTGTGAGCACAGGGACCTACTTAGCACTGCCTGGTCAAGAAACTCTAGGGCAGAGTGGTAGGGAGGCCACCTGAGCACTCACATCTTAGAAAGGGTTCTGATCAAACCTGGGCAGAGAAATGCTCCCTTGCTAAGGTTTACCCAACTACATGTCAAGGTATCCTACTAGTTGTCCTTTTGGGACAGTGGTTGGCAGATAAGAAGTGCTCGGTAAGTGTTGGATACTATTCTTTCTGTTGTTGTCTTTGAGACAGTCTCATTCTGTCACCAGGCTGGAGTGCAGTGGCACGATCTCGGCTCACTGCAACCTCCGCCTCCTGGGTTCAGGCGATTCACCTGCCTCAGCCTCCCGAGTAGCTGGGACTACAGGTGCACACCACCACACCCAGCTAATTATTTTTTATTTTTAGTAGAGATGGGGTTTCACCGTGTTAAGCAAGGATGGTCTCGATCTCTTGACCTCACTATCCACCCACCTTGTCCTCCCAAAGTGTTGGAATTACTGGTGTGAGCCACCACGCCCAGCCAGGTATTATTCTTAATGAACATTAGGCCGGGCGCGGTGGCTCAAGCCTGTAATCCCAGCACTTTGGGAGGCGGAGGCGGGTGGATCACAAGGTCGAGAGATCGAGACCAACCTGGTCAACATGGTAAAACCCCGTCTCTACTAAAAATACAAAAAAAATTAGCTGGGCATGGTGGCGCGTGCCTGTAATCCCAGCTACTCAGGAGGCTGAGGCAGGAGAATTGCCTGAACCCAGGAGGCGGAGGTTGCGGTGAGCCGAGATTGCGCCATTGCACTCCAGCCTGGGTAACAAGAGTGAAACTCCGTCTCAAAAAAAAAAAAAAAAAAAAAAAAAAAAAAAATGAACATTAACTCAGAAGTGCTGGAATAGACGCTAAACACAATATCCTCCAAGATTTGAGAAGCTCACAGCATTGCTGGAGATACAAAGCAAGCACAGTGCAGCTGGTGCGCAAGGAGCAATGCAGCACGTCCCAGGAAGACAGCTTCCCCACCTGGCCTTCACTTTTAACCAGTGTCACGTTCCTGCAAAAAACAGTAGCAGCAACAACAACACTGTGTCCCGAGACACAACAAAATTGCAACAGGCAGCTGCGACCATCCGTGAAGGGTTCCAAGGCACGCTCTTCACCCTAAGAAGGAAGGCAGCCACTCCCTGCCAACCACTGCTACCATTCCTCAGTTGCCACCGCAGGCCGAATGAAACACATTTTGGGGCGGGAGAGAGAACAAAGAAGACTATGAAGCCAAGTCCCTCTGAAAGATGAGCTAGGGGAAACTGGTAGATCACCTGGCATGAAGGTCGGAGACAGGCTCAGTGCTCTTATTCCAGTGCCACATGGTGTGAACTGCGCTCACTACGACTGTCTTCTTGCTCGGCATCCCAATATACACAGAAATGCAAGCAAAATGCTGTGGGAACCCTTTGATGGACCTGACTTACACATTATTATAATTACTTCACAGAGAAATGCCCGTGTCTGTGCACCGCTGGGGCAGTTAGACTCACGGGGCCATCGAGCTTCACTGACTCAAACTCCAGAAGGAAGGGAGGAGAACAGAACATACGCAAGTCCCAGATAAGCCCAAACCTCACCACAGCTGTGTGTTCCGGCTCCTTTTCTCTTTCCTCTCCTTCCAACCACAAACAGCCAAAGGCAGGAAACAGAAGGGCGGGAAAGGAAGGAGACACAGCCAGCCAGTCTAGAGAACAGAAGCAACCACAGGACTCTCACAGATGTCTGGGACCCGGCTTGTTCTCCATCACCCTGTGTTAGATTCTGAACGTGGAGTTACGAATTCACACATACTGAAATCAAAGTCAATGCAAGGAGAAGATACCCTTCTGGCTTCTCTGTACCTGCTCAACCCATTACTTCTAAGCCTTCTAAGCGTTTCAGCCCTCAGATTACAACAATTTTTACATCACCACTCCCGCCCTGAAGGTTTCAGGAAGAACACCTGGGGACTCTGTGGCTAAAACAGGCCAAATCACTTGTGGCAAGGCTACCCGGAGAGTGACTGGTGCCATCAGCCTCTCCTTGATCTCACAGCATTTTCTGTTTTGGTGCCATGTCTGCTCACTGCAACCTCTGCCTCCGGGGTTCAAGCAATTCTCCCTGCCTGAGCCTCCCAAGCAGCTGGGATTACAGGCGCCCACCACCACGCCTGGCTAATTTTTGTTTTAGGAGAGACAAGGTTTGGCCAGGCTGGTCTCGAATTCCTGACCTCAAGTGATTCACCAGCCTCAGCCTCCCAAAGTGCTGGGACTACAGGCATGAACCACCAGCCCCTCTCTTCCCTTCTCTCAATTCTGGCTCCCTCCCTTCCTTCTTTGCCTATGGCATTTACAGGAGTGACTTAAATACCCACCACCACCTGTACTATACAAAAGGCTAAAAAGGCCAATGGCTTCCATTTGAGAAGGTATCCCAAAGAGGTATCAAGATGTGCAGCCTCCTAAGCAGTGTTCCGAAGATGGTGGGTATGAGGATGGGCCTTTGCAGGTTTCACGTATTCCGGCTCTCATTTACCAGCTGTCTGAGTTATCTAACTTCTATGTCCCTCTGCCCCGACTCTGTCAACTGGGGTCAAACATGCATCTAATAAAGTTCCTAAAAGTGGCTAGTGGCTGGGCACAGTGGCTCACGCCTGTAATCCCAGCACTTTGGTAGGCTGAGGCGGGTGGATCACCTGAAGTCAGGAGTGGAGACCAGCCTGGGCAACATGGTGAAACCCATCTCCACTAAAAATATAAAAATTAGCTGGGCATGGTGGTGCACCCCTGTAGTCCCAGCTACTTGGGAGGCTGAGGCAGGAGAATCACTTGAACCTGGGAGGCAGAGGTTGCAGTGAGCTGAGAATACGCCACTGCACTGCAGCCTGGGTGACAGAGCAAGACTTCGTCTCAAAAAAACAAAAACGTGCTCAATGAAAAGCAAATTTAGTTTAAACCACCGCCCAACCCTCCAAACTCCTTCAGCAATTTTCAGTTCATTCTTAAATCCAGAGCCCAATGCAGTTTCCCAGAGAAAATTCCACAGAATCTCAAAATGCTTCTCAAAAGTCCTGTGGTCAGGCAGGTGCAGTGGCTCACACCTATAATCTTGGCACTTCAGGAGGCTGAGGCAGGAGGATCTCTCTCTCTCTCTTTTTTTTTTTTTTTTTTTTGATTAATTTATTAATCAATGTTCGTGGAAAATCTCTAGGGGCCAGGAGTGCAAGTCCAGCCTGGGTAATACAGTGAGGCTGTAGTGAGCTATGACTGAGCCACTGCACACCAGCCTGAGCAAGAGCAGTGGGGAAGGTTCTGTGGAGAAACAGGTCTAAAAAGCCAGCACCCTCTCTTGGAAACTCACAACTCACATGTGCATAGTAAAGATGTGGGGCAGTCCTGCAACCAACAAACCCACTCCCTTCACCATGGAATTATTTTGGTTTCAAATCTGTAAGTAGCTCTCACGGAAGAACTTCTCCAGAACCACTGAACATAAGGCCACCATGACATTGAGAAAAGACAAAGAGAATCAGGAGTGTGAAGCTCAGATGAGATGAACAAGTTAACACACAGAAGCTGAGGCGTAAAAGGCAAGGATGGGTCACCGGCAGTCTCATGCTACCTCCAGAGAAGCGGCTTGGCCTGGCTGCCTGCCTGGCCTGTAGCTCTTCACTTCTTTGAGGGAGTACCACAAACTATTGCCACCCTAGTTTCTGTCCCACACCTTCAAAATGAAGCAAGTTTTATGCCCCCCTCTGCCCACTATATATACTTACAGAGCACTTAATATGTCAGTACTTAATTAAAGTGGAGTATCATTATAACAACCCTATGAGGTGAGTATTACTATTTCCATCCTTCACAGATGAGAAAACTGAAGCAAAGAAAAATAAAAAAGTTTCATCATTAACTTTAGATAGATGTATATTGTCTGAATGATAAAGCCAGTTTTCTTCTTGCCATTTTTTTTTTTTTTTTGAGACGGAGTTTTCGCTCTTGTTACCCAGGCTGGAGTGCAATGGCGCGATCTCGGCTCACCGCAACCTCCGCCTCCTGGGCTCAGGCAATTCTCCTGCCTCAGCCTCCTAGTAGCTGGGATTACAGGCATGCGCCACCACGCCCAGCTAGTTTTTTGTATTTTTAGTAGAGACGGGGTTTCACCATGTTGACCAGGATGGTCTCGATCTCTTGACCTCATGATCCACCCGCCTCAGCCTCCCAAAGTGCTGGGATTACAGGCTTGAGCCACCGCGCCCGGCTTCTTCTTGCCATTTTTTATAAATTTTTTATTTTTTGAGACGGAGTCTCGCTCTGTTGCCCAGGCTGTAGTGCAGTGGTACAATCTCGGATCACTGCAACCTCCGCCTCCTGGGTTCAAGCAATTCTGACTCAGCCTCTTGAGTAGCTAGGATTACAGGTGTGTGCCACCATGCCCAGCTCATTTTTGTATTTCTTCTAGACGGGGTTTCACTATGTTGGCCAGGCTGGTCTCAAACTCCTGACTTCAAGTGATTGCCCGCCTCGGTCTCCCAAAGTGCTGGCATGACAGGCATGAGCCACCGCACCCAGCCTCTTCTTGCCATTCTTTAATTCTGGTCTTTAAACAAAACCCGGGTTGGGTGCAGCTGTACATGCCTGTAGTCCCAGCTACTCAGAGTCTGAGTCAGGACTGCCTGGCCCCAAAGTTAAGGGCTGCAGTGCACTGTGAGTGTGCCTGTCAACAGCCACTGCACTCCAGCTTGGGCAACAGTGAGACCTGTCTCTTTTTTTTTTTTTTTTGAGACGGAGTTTTTTTGCTCTTGTTACCCAGGCTGGAGTGCAATGGCATGATCTCGGCTCACCGCAACCTCCGCCTCCTGGGTTCAGGCAATTCTCCTGCCTCAGCCTCCTGAGTAGCTGGGATTACAGGCACACGCCACCATGCCCAGCTAATTTTTTGTATTTTTAGTAGAGACGGGGTTTCACCATGTTGACCAGGATGGTCTCGATCTCTCGACCTCGTGATCCACCCGCCTCGGCCTCCCAAAGTGCTGGGATTACAGGCGTGAGCCACCGCGCCCGGCCTGACCTGTCTCTTTTTTTTTTTTTTTTTTTGAGACGGAGTTTCGCTCTTGTTACCCAAGCTGGAGTGCAATGGCGCGATCTCGGCTCACCGCAACCTCCGCCTCCTGGGTTCAGGCAATTCTCCTGCCTCAGCCTCCTGAGTAGCTGGGATTACAGGCACGCTCCACCATGCCCAGCTAATGTTTTGTATTTTTAGTAGAGACGAGGTTTCACCATGTTGCCCAGGATGGTCTCGATCTCTTGACCTCGTGATCCACCCGTCTCGGCCTCCCAAAGTGCTGGGATTACAGGCTTGAGCCACCGCGCCCGGCCGAGACCTGTCTCTTAAACAAACAAACAAGGCCAAGGTGGGCAGATCACCTGGGGTCAAGAGTTCAAGACCAGCCTGACCAACATGGTGAAACCCTGTTGTCTACTAAAAACACACAAAAATTAGCCAGGCACAGATATAGGCGCACACCTATAATCCTAACTACTTGGGAGGCTGAGGCAGGAGAATCACTTGAACCTGGGAAGCAGAGGTTTCAGGGAGCCAAGACTGTACCACTGCACTCCAGCCTGGGGGACAAGAACGAAAGTCCGTCTAAAAAGAAACCCCACCGAGTCTGAGACTCCAGGGCAGAGACAAAGTATTGAGGATGCAAACCCCATGTGCACTGCTGAGATCCTGAGGGAACGCCGCTTTGACAGAGCCTAGTGTCAAAGGGCTGGCTCTTAGGCCAGATGCCCAGGTTCAACTTCTGAAAGCCACTTACTTGCTGTACAACCTTAAGCATGTTACTGAATTTGAGTGTTTCCTCCTCTGTAAAACGGGAGTATTTTAATAAATGAAGATCGTATTACTGATCTCACTAGATTGTCGGAGACAGTCAGTGAAATAAGGCACATAAAATCCTGAGCAAAGTACCTGGCACAGAATAATCAGTCAACAGGCATTAGTTATTAACACTGTATATGCCTCTCTAAAATTTAAGACATTTCTGAGTGACTTCAAAAGGACTTGGTGAGGGGGAGAACAAAGATTCCATACTTAGTACTTGAGATTTTTGAGGTACAAAGTAATTCTGAGGCTATACAGACGGGCCAGGCACGGTGGCTCATGCCTGTAATCCCAGCACTTTGGGAGGCCGAGGCGGGCGATCATCTGAGGTCAGGGGTTCAAGACCAGCCTGGCCAACATGGCGAAACCCCACGTCTACTAATAATACAAAAGTTAGCTGGGCATGGTGGTGGGCACCTCTAATTCCAGCTACTCGGGAGGCTGAGGCCGGAGTGTCACTTGAACCTGGGAGGCAGAAGTTGGAGTGAGCTGAGATCGAGCTATTGCACTCCAGCATGGAAGACAAGAGTAAAAACTCCATCTCAAAAAAAAAAAAAAAAAAAAAAAAAGACAGCAACTGGCCAAGCACAGTGGCTTACAGCTGTAATCCCAGCACTTTGGGAGCCTGAGGATGGCTGACACCAGGAAATTTGAGACCAGCCTGGACAACACAGTGAGACCCAGCATCTCTACAAAAACATTTTAAAAAGTTAGCCAGGCATGGTGGCACACACCTGTAGTCCCAGCTACTCAGGAGACTTAAAGTGGGAGGACGTCCTGAGGCTGGGAGGTCAAGGGCGCAGTGAGCGGTGCTCATGTTACTGCGCTCCAGCATGGGTGACAAAGGCCCTGTCTCAGAAGCAAGAGAGAAAAACAGCAACTGAATCATTAAATACAGGGTACATGGCAGAAAGAATTATCACAATACTTGTGAATTTTCCACACCCCATCCACAAACTCTGGCAATCTTCGCCTTCTGTCCTGGGCCAAGGAACTGAGCTCTTATCTGTTTTGAAAAGGTGGTGCTCAGTATCAAGGTAAGTGCTGAAATAGAAAATCATTACGCTGAGGTGTGAAACAAAAGGCTGAGAAGTGAATTTCAATGACAGTTTGCCACCATATTACTATGTGGAATGCCAAACCCTAGATACCACAGTTTGCCGTCATGTTACTATGTGGAATGCAAAACCCTAGATACCACGCAGGTGGCATCAAAGTAGAATAAAATCTGGTTCAAGGAAAACACATGTGCATCAATATTCCCATCTCATATTATAATACTATTAAGGGAGGCCGGGCGCGGTGGCTCAAGCCTGTAATCCCAGCACTTTGGGAGGCCGAGGCGGGTGGATCACGAGGTCGAGAGATCGAGACCATCCTGGTCAACATGGTGAAACCCCGTCTCTATTAAAAATACAAAAAATTAGCTGGGCATGGTGGCACGTGCCTGTAGTCCCAACTACTCAGGAGGCTGAGGCAGGAGAATTGCCTGAACCCAGGAGGCGGAGGTTGCGGTGAGCCGAGATCGCGCCATTGCACTCCAGCCTGGGTAACAAGAGCGAAACTCCGTCTCAAAAAAAAAAAAAAAAAAGGCCGGGCGCGGTGGCTCAAGCCTGTAATCCCAGCACTTTGGGAGGCCGAGGCGGGTGGATCACGAGGTCGAGAGATCGAGACCATCCTGGTCAACATGGCGAAACCCCGTCTCTACTAAAAATACAAAAAATTAGCTGGGCATGGTGGCACGTGCCTGTAATCCCAGCTACTCAGGAGGCTGAGGCAGGAGAATTGCCTGACCCCAGGAGGCGGAGGTTGCGGTGAGCCGAGATCGCGCCATTGCACTCCAGCCTGGGTAACAAGAGCAAAACTCCGTCTCAAAACAAAAACAAAAACAAAAAAATACTATTAAGGTGGCCAGAATGAGAAAGACCCAGGATACTTTGTGAATATAAAGACCCCATATTCATTTTTAAAAACTGGTATGTGCTGGGCCAGGAGTGGTGGCTCATGCCTGTAATCCTAGTACTTTGGGGCAGGCAGTTCACCTGCGGTCAGAAGTTCGAGGCCTGCCTGGTCAGCATGGTGAAACCCCGCCTTTACTTAAAAAAAAAAAATTAGCCGGACGCGGTGGCACATGTCTGTAGTCCCAGCTACTCGGGAGGCTGAGGTGGGAGGACCGCTTGAGCCCAGGAGTTCTGGGCTGTAGTGCACTATGCTGATCGGGTGTCTGCAATAAGTTCGGCATCAATATGGTGACCTCCCGGGAGCGCAGGACCACCAGGCTGCCTAAGGAGGGGTGAACTGGCCTAGGTCGGAAATAGAGCAGGTCAAAAAACTCCCATGCTGATCAGCAGTGAGATCGGCTCTGTGAATAGCCACTGCACTCCAGCGTGGGCAACATAGCGAGACCCCGTCTCAATAAAAACAACAACAACAATAAAAACAAAATACAAAAATTAGTCGGGCATGGTGGTGCGAACCTGTAATCCCGGCTATTCTGGAGGCTGAGACAGGAGAATCACTTGAACCCAGGAGGCGGAGGCTGCAGTGAGCCAAGACTGCGCCACTGCGCTCTGGCCTAGGCATCAGAACAAGACTCCGTCTCAGAAAAAAGTAAAATAAAAATTGGTATCTGTTAACCACAAAGAAACTGCCCA
Organism: Saimiri boliviensis; assembly: GCF_048565385.1. Lineage (NCBI taxonomy): Eukaryota > Metazoa > Chordata > Mammalia > Primates > Cebidae > Saimiri > Saimiri boliviensis. Next base: position 21,539,278 of record NC_133465.1, read on the forward strand.
TCCAGTTCTCTATTTCTGGCCAGAGCAAGTAAATCTAAATCAGAACTATCCTAGGTCAAGCGTAGAAAGGCTGGCTCAGGAGCTTCTAGATTCGTTAAGACGCTAGTCCAGAGCTAGTTGCAGCTAGTCGAGAAGCTACTGCCTGGACTTGGCAACAGAGTGAAGGCACCAGAAGTCCTGACACTGTTCCACAGACATACACATCTAACGGGACCTCAGAATGACTCTGCACCTCACAGTCTCCAGCACTGAGGACATGTATCAACTCCCCTAACCCTCCCAAACAACTCAATGTCACCGGCAAGACAGTCACCCCCTGGGGTCCCCGGCAAGGAAACCCCGTGCAAACCATTCATGTCCTCTGCGCAGTGTTCCCAACATCCAGGAAGATCCAGCCCGCAGCCTCGGCTCACTGGGCAAGGTCACGCCCTGGAGTACACACGGACCCTGTTCAAGTCCAGGGAATATCAAGTTCCAGGTCCTTCCAGGGACGGGGCTGTTTCCATTGCCTCACTTCTGGTTTACTTTCTGGAATAAGATGTCTTTCCTCCACTAAACACTTTGAGAACCAGAGCCTGTAACAGCGGAGGACAGCCTACAGGACGCTTAGATCGCTCCGACACCGCCAGCATGCCCAGACACTGAGTCGGGCTGGTTCCTGAAGGCGTCCTCCGATCACCCAGGCACTTAGTTCACTCCCTTCGTCCTCCACCGGGGAAGAGGACGGTGGAAGTATTTTGGAAAAATGCCCAAGAAAGGAAAAAACGGACCGGCTTCCTGAGGGTGTCTCCATCCCTCCCGGCCAGTACGTGGTGACTTCCCACCCCAGGCCACCAGGGGAGCACGGCCAAACCCGGCAGGAAACGATTTCAGCCTAAAAGCCACTTGCAGGATTACCGGATTCATTCTGAGCACCGCTGCCAAGGGATGCCCCTGCAGTGCCAACAGTTCCCTCGGCTCTTTGTCCGCACGCTGCCCTGCGCTCCCTCCCCGAGCGCCGGGCCCGGGAGCCAGCCCCACCCTGGGCCGAAGCAGTTCCCCTTCCCCGGGCCGCCCTCCGCAGGCACACCCAGGGGCCTCGGCCCACGGCTCCTCCTCCCCGGCTGGGCGCTGCGGTCCCCCAGCCCTCGGCCCGCGACCCCCGAGGATCCGCTGGAACAGCAGCCGGCCGGGCTGCCAGTTCCGCGGGCCTCACCCCGCCCAGCCCCCCCGTCCCGTCCGTCCAGTCCGTCCCTCACCGGGCGGAGGCTGCGCGGGCGACGGCGGCACCGGCGGGCGCGGGCCGCTGCTGTTGATGATGTAGTGGGAGACGCGCGAGTTCTCAGACACGCTGAGCACATAGTCCCCGGGGCTGGTGCTCGAGTCCCGCACCAGGAACACCCCGTGCCGCTGGCCCTGCAGCAGCGCCACCGCCTCCTGCCGACTCAGACGCCCCCAGTACCAGCTACTCCGCTCCTCCGAGTCGAAGTTGCCCGCCATGGCTGCCTCCGCGCCTACACGCTGGGCTGCCGCCGCCGCGCGCGCCCCTCCTGTCCCCGGCGCCCGCCGCCCAGCGGACCGGCTCCGGTTCCAGCCTCACAGCAGCGCCTGAAATGGCGGCGGCAGCCGCGGGCCTTCCCCACCGGAAATGACGCGCTCCCTGCCCGGGGGAGGCTGCCGGGAAGGGGCCCGCCGCCCGCCATTGGGAGAAGGGCAGGGCGGCCTCGCGCGCGCACTGCGCATGCGGCCTCATGGGCGGTGCCGCCAGGCCGGGCCCCAGGCTGCGGAGGCCGGGAGGCGGGGTCTAGGGCTTGGGGGCGGGGCCTCACCGCCTCGCGCAGAGATGTGCGCCTGCGCCACTGGCTGCGGTGCCCTCCCAACCCCCCACGCCCACCTCCCGGACGGCCCGGGTCTTCTAGGCAGCGACTCCCAATAGAACTGGAGGAGAAAAGATGCATGTGGCCCCGAGTTTACGCCAGATTTCCTGAGGTGTCTGTCTGTTTCTTTCTTTCTTTTTTTTTTTGAGACGGAGTCTCGCTCTGATGCCCAGGCTGGAGTGCAGTAGCGGGAGCTCGGCTCACTGCAACCTCCGCCTCCCGGGCTCAAGCCATTCTCCCTCCTCCGCCTCCCGAGTAGCTGGGATTACAGGTGCGCGCCACCACGGCCGGCTAAATTTTTTTGGTATTTTTAGTGGAGACGGGGTTTCACCATGTTGGCCAGGCTGGTCTCGAACGTCTGACCTCGTGATCAGCCCGCCTCGGCCTCCCAAAGTGCTGGGATTACAGGCGTGAGCCACCGCGTCCGGCTGCTTCTTTTTTTTGGAGACGGATTCTCGCTCTGTCACCCAGGCTGGAGTGTCGTGGCCCAGTCTCTGCTCACTGCTACCTCTGCCTCCTGGGTTCAAGCGATTCTCCTGCCTCAGCCTTCCAAGGAGCTAGGACTACAGGCGCCCGCCACTACGCCCGGCTAATTTTTGAATTTTTAGCAGATATGGGTTTTCACTTTGTTGGCCAGGCTGTTCTCAAACTCCTAACCTCAGGTGATCCACCCGCCTCGGCCTCCCAGAGTGCTGAGATTACAGACGACAGCCATTGCGCCCGGCCACATCGGTCTGTTCCTGCGCATTCCCCTCGCTTCTCCGCAGGCCGCTGACGTTCTCGTTTTCATTGATTCATTCGGCACATTGTTACTGATACTCTGCCTGCACTGCGAGTGCAAAGGTGATGGAGGCCGGGCCCTGCCCTCCTCCAACTCACAGACCAGTGAGAGGAACCAGGAAACTGGATGACAACAGGATGACAAATGCTGACGAGCGCTAACATGGGAGACGGATATGGGCATAGAGCAGAGCCCCCAGTCCAGTCTATGGAGTAATCCAGGAAAGCTTCCCAGAGGAGGTGGCATGTGTTAACTGTTGAATGGCAAATGGGGAAGGACATTCAAAGCAAAGGGAGCCGAGTGTGCCAAGCCATGTGGAGTACAGAGTTCTCTCTTTTGAGGCCTTGGGATCACCTGCCCAGATAATTCCAAACACTAAATTGTGGCCAGGGGCATCTCCTACTCTCACTGCCATCATGGTCACCTCTGGACTGTGTTCCTGTGAGCAGCTTGCTCGTGGGTGCTTTTTTTTTTTTTTTTTTTTGAGACGGAGTTTCACTCTTGTTACCCAGGCTAGAGTGCAATGGCACGAGAGCTCACCGCAACCTCCACCTCCTGGGTTCAGGCAATTCTCCTGCCTCAGCCTCCTGAGTAGCTGGGACTACAGGCATGCGCCACCATGCGCAGCTAATTTTTGTATTTTTAGTAGACACGGGGTTTCACCATGTTGACCAGGATGGTCTAGATCTCTTGACCCTGTGATCCACCCGCCTCGGCCTCCCAAAGTGCTGGGATTATAGGTGTGAGCCACCGCGCCCAGCCTGGTGCTCTTTTTTTAGACAGAGTCTCACTCTGTTGCTCAGCCTGGAGGGCAGTGGCGTGATCTCGGCTCACTGTAACCTCTGCCTCCCGGGTTCAAGCGATTATTTTGCTTCAGCCTCCCCAGTAGCTGGGATTACAGGCACCCATCAACACGCCCGGCTAATTTTTGGATTTTTAGTAGGGATGGGGTTTCACCATCCTGGACAGGCTGGTATGGAACTCCTGACCTTGTGATCTGCCCTCCTTGGCCTCCCGAAGTGCTGGGATGACAGGCATGAGGCACCGCCCCGGCCAGCATTGCTGGTGCTCTTTTGTATGGCTGCCCCAGTTGCACGGCAAACAGCTCCCCCTGCGTTTTCTAAAATACAGATCTGCCTAGCGCCGTGGCTCACACCTGCAATCCCAGCACTTTGGAAGGTTGAATCGGCCGGATCACCTGAAGCCAGGAAGCAGAGGTTACAGTGAGCCAAGATCGCACCATTGCTCTCCAGCCTGTGTGACAGAGGGAGATAAGGTCTCAAAAAAAAAAAAAAGAAAAAAAGAAAAAGAAAAAAAAGACTGGGCGCGGTGGCTCACAACAGTAATCCCAGCTTTTTGGGAGGCTGAGGCGGGCGGATCACAAGCTCAGGAGTTTGAGACCATCCTGACCAACATGGGAAAACCCCATCTTCTCTACTAAAAATACAAAAATTATCCCGGTATGGTGGCAGGCACCTGTAATCCCAGCTACTTGGGAGGTTGAGGCAGGAGAAACAGTTGAACCAGGGAAGTGGAGGTTGTGGTGAGCCAAGATCACGTCACTGCACTCCAGCCTGGGCGACAGAGCGAGACTCTGTCTCAAAAGAGAGAGAGAGAGATGAGGTCTTACTATGGTGCCCAGATTGGACTCTGATTCCTGGGCTCCAGGGATCCTCTTTCCTCGGCCTTCTCAGTAGCTGGGATTACCGATGTGCTGCCTGCTGGTCCACAGTCTCACTTAACTGCTCCTGTGTGACTGCTGTGTTTCTTTTTCCCGGGATGCTCTTCTTCCCACTCTGGAGTCTCGAATTCAAATGTCATCCCTTTCTTCGCCAGCCCATCACACACGCCGGCTCCGAATCAGCAGCTGTATGTCCAAATTCTTCCCGTGACAGCTCTTACCTGTTCTGCTGTAATTTTTCATTGACAGTTCCATCTGTGTCCCATGCCACGGTTCCTTAAAGGCCAAGCAGCTAGTGTACGAGGTGAGCTGCCATTGACCCAGAGATGACTATCTAGCAGGCGTGGTGCTGACGGCCTGTGTATGGATCATCTCATTTAATCCTCTCAGCAACCTTATTTGACAAGTCTCCCCATCTTACAGAAGAGGAAACTGAAGTTCAGAGAGTTTAAGTAAATTGTCTGGAGATACACAGTGGCAGAGAGAGGAGCAAGGATTCCAGTCCTGGGAGGAGACACAACTATGGTCACTGTGCTACAGCCTCAAATTTCTGAGATAGGAATTGGGAGGAGGAGATGGCAGAAATCTGTCAGCTGTGGATTATGGTCTAATGAATAATGCAGCCCTTCTGCACTCACCTTACACACCCTCCAGCCTGCTCTGGGGAAGCGGGTGGGGGCTGGGAGGGACAAGGGCACCTTTCCTGGTGTAGGTGACTCATCATGACCCTGGCTTAGTCACAGCCTGGCAGCATGAGCCGGCAGCAGCAGTCATCCCACTGTGAATTCTGGCTGGCCTGTGAGCTCTGGACCTTACCCAGAGACGGCCTGTTCCAAAGCAGTACCTTTAAGATCCCTCCCTAGGGCACATGGAAATTATTTTTTCGAGAAGGACTCTTGCTGTGTTGCCCGGGCTGGAGTGCAGTGGCTTGATCTAGGCTCACCGCAACCTCTGCCTCCTGGGTTCAGGCGATTCTTCTGCCTTAGCCGCCCAAGTAGCTGGGCCTAGAGGAAAGCACCACCACGCCCGGCTAATTTTTTTAATTTATTTTTATTTTTTATTTTTATTTTATTTATTTTTTTAAGATGGGGTTTCACCATGTTGATCAGGCGGGTCTTGAACTCCCAACCTCAGGTGATCCGCCCGCCTTGGCCTACAAAATGCTTGGATTACAAGCATGAGCCACCACACCCGGCCTAATTTTTGTATTTTTAGTAAAGACGGGGTTTTACCATATTGGCTAGGCTGGTCTCGAACTCGTAACTTCCTGCTCTGCCCACCTGAGCCTCCCAAAGTGTTGGGATTATAGGCGTGAGCCACCGCACCCGGCCAGAAATTTTTTTTTTCTTTTTTTTGAGACGGAGTTTCGCTCTTGTTACCCAGGCTGGAGTGCAATGGCGCGATCTCGGCTCACCGCAACCTCCGCCTCCTGGGTTCAGGCAATTCTTCTGCCTCAGCCTCCCGAGTAGCTGGGATTACAGGCACACGCCACCATGCCCAGCTAATTTTTTGTATTTTTAGTAGAGACGGGGTTTCACCGTGTTGACCGGGATGGTCTCGATCTCTTGACCTCGTAATCCACCCACCTCGGCCTCCCAAAGTGCTGGGATTACAGGCTGAGCCACCGCGCCCGGCCTCTTTTTTTTTTTTTTTTAGACGGAGTTTCACTCTTGTTGCCCAGCCTGGAGTGCAATGGTACCATCCCGGCTCACCGCAACCTCCGCCTCCTGGGTTCAAGCAATTCTTCTGCCTCAGCCTCCTGAGTAGCTGGGATTACAGGCACGCGCCACCATGCCCAGCTAATTTTTTGTAGTTTTAGTAGAGACGGGGTTTTCACCATGTTGACCAGGATGGTCTAGATCTCTTGACCTCGTGATCCACCCGCCTCGGCCTCCCAAAGTGCTGGGATTACAGGCTTGAGCCACTGCGCCCGGCCCTGTATTTTTATTAGAGACGGGTTTCACCATGTTGGCCAGGTGGGTCTAGAACTCCTGACTTCAAATGGTCCACCCACCTCAGCCTCCCAAAGTGCTGGGATTACAGGCGTGAGTCACCATGCCTGGCCTAAAAAGACAATTATTTGTAGCAAGCAAAAATTGCTATTTAAAGAGACAACTGACAGTATCACCTTCCAAAATGCGTGTAAGAGAGAAAGAGAGAAGCTGGGTATGTGCAGGTACCATTTACGGTGGTGGGAAAATACATTTCAGCCCTGTTCTCATCCAGATATGGAAACAGGAAAGGTACAAAGTAGAGAGGGAAATGTCTAAGTGATTGACTATGAGAAAGGGGCATGCCAGTCACCTCAATGGGTAGCCTGTAGTTTTGCGGAGACAGGGACCAGTCGTCTTGAAATGTGCAAAGGAGGCCAGGCACGGTAGCTCACACCTGTAATCCCAGCACTTTGGGAGTCCGAGGTGAGAGGATCACCTGAGCTCAAGAGTTCGAGACCAGCCTGGCCAACATGGTGAAACCCATCTCTAGTAAAAATACAAAAATTAGCCGGGCATGGTGGCACACACCTGTAGTCCCAGCTACTTGGAAGGCTGAGGTTGGAGAATCACTTGAACCCGGAAGGCAGAGGTTGCAGCGAGTTGAGATCACACCACTGCACTCCAGCCTGGGCAACAGAGAGAGTCATAAGAAAAGAAAAAGGCAGAGCTCTCATATGCATTCCACTTTGCTAGAGAAAGGAATGTGTCCCAGTTATGAAGGGTGTAATTGCCCTTACCTCAATACCTATCTCATCTATCAGCTTCTTGGAGCCACTGTTACTACTGGTAGAGTGGACAAATTATTGTGGTGCTTTCATTTCTCCTTGGGAAAATTAGTCGCGGGGAGAGGCATCAACATTTAGGTGTGCAGACAGGAGCATGTGGAGCCCAGGGCGTCATACATTGCGTGGTCTCTCACATGTCACCTCACTGTTTGAGATCCTCTGCCGCAGGTTAGAAATCTAAGCTCCTCAGGCAGCTGTCCTGACACCGGGCTAAACCTTTCCTTGCCTCTAAGCCCCACATGCACTGTTCCCTCCACCCACAGCACGCCGCTCTCTGGAAAAGCAGCCATCTACTGGCACCATGGTTGCAGCCTGAAGCCTTCATTCTCTCTTTTTTTTTTTTTTTTTTTTTTGAGATGGAGTCTCGCTCTGTCGCCTAGGCTGGAGTGCAATGACACAATCTCGGCTCACTGCAGTCTCCACCTCCCAGGTTCAAGTGTCTCCTGCCTCTCAGCCTCACAAGTATCTGGGATTACAGATGCACGCCACCATGCCCCACTTTTTGTATTTTTATTCACCCCTCATCCCCCGCTTTTTTTTCTTTTTTCTTTTTTTCTTTTTTTTTTTGAGACGGAGTTTTCGCTCTTGTTACCCAGGCTGGAGTGCAATGGCACGATCTCGGCTCACCGCAACCTCCGCCTCCTGGGTTCAGGCAATTCTCCTGCCTCAGCCTCCCGAGTAGCTGGGATTACAGGCACGTGCCACCATGCCCAGCTAATTTTTTGTATTTTTAGTAGAGACGGGGTTTCACCATGTTGACCGGGATGGTCTTGATCTCTTGACCTCGTGATCCACCCGCCTCGGCCTCCCAAAGTGCTGGGATTACAGGCTTGAGCCACCGCGTCCGGCTTTTTTTTTTTTTTTTTTTTTTGAGACAGAGTCTCGCTCCGTTGCCAGGTGCCAGGCTGGAGTGCAGTGGCGCAATCTCAGCTCACTGCAACCTGTCTCCCGGGTTTAAGTGATTCTCCTGCCTCAGCCTCCCCAGTAGCTGGGGCTACAGGCGCACACCACCACACCCAGGTAGGTTTTGTATTTTTAGTAGTGACAGGTTTCTCCATGTTGGCCACGACGGTCTCGATCTCCTGACCTCATGATCCGCCCGCCTTGGCCTCCCAAAGTGCTCAGATTACAGGTGTGAGCCACCGTGCCCGGCCTCACTTTTGGATTTTTAAGTAGAGAGGGTGTTTCACCATGTTGGTCAGGCTGGTCTCGAAACCCTGACCTTGTGATCTGCCTACCTCAGCCTCCCAAAGTGCTGGGATTACAGGAGTGAGCCACTATGCCTGGCTATTTTTTCTTTTTTTTAAATTTTATTATTATTATTATTTTATTTTTATTTTTATTTTTTGAGACGGAGTTTCGCTCTTGTTACTCAGGCTGGAGTGCAATGGCGCGATCTCGGCTCACCGCAACCTCCGCCTCCTGGGTTCAGGCAATTTTCCTGCCTCAGCCTCCTAAGTATCTGGGATTACAGGCACGCGCCACCACGCCCAGCTAGTTTTTTGTATTTTTAGTAGAGACGGGGTTTCACCATGTTGACCAGGATGGTCTCGATCTCTCGACCTCGTGATCCACCCGCCTCGGCCTCCCAAAGTGCTGGGATTACAGGCTTGAGCCACCGCGCCCGGCCCTTATTATTAGTTTTTAAGACGGGGTTTCACCATATTGGTCAGGCTGGTCTTGAACTCCTGACCTCAGGTGATCTGCCCACATTGGCCTCCAAAGTGCTTGGATTATAGGCGTGAGCCACTGCGACTGGCCATAATTTTTTTTTCTTTTTTGAGACAGAGTCTTGCTCTTGTCGCCCAGGCTGGAGTGCAATGGTGTGATCTTGGCTCACTCCAACCTCTGTCTCCCGGGTTTAAGCGATTCTCCTGCCTCAGCCTCCTGAGTAGCTGGGATTACAGGTGCACACAATCACAACGAACTAATTTTTGTATTTTTAGTAGAGAGGGGGTTTTACTATGTTGGCCAGGCTGGTCTTGAACTCTTGGTCTCAGGTGATCCACCCGCCTCAGCCTTCCAAAGTGCTGGGATTACATGCATGAGTCATGGCGCCCGGGCTGCTCATTCTCTTTCTCGTGGAGGCGACACTGATTTCATTTTGGGGAGCCTGCTTCTCCCACTCTTGGTCCTGCTGGCTTCCAGTGAGGTTCACAGGGCTCTCTTGGGGGGCTGGCACTCCATCCAGGCCTGACCAATCAGAACCGGCCCTTCTCCCTCACTGTGGTGATTGGCTCAGGGCGGAGTACCTCCTTCAACTTGGTGCACTGAGAATCTGCTCTGAGACTTTCAAATTTTGGGAAAGAGACACTTCCTCTTTCTGCCTCCAATGCTGAACTGATGGAATAAAAGCCTGAAGCTGTGGGTGGCTGCTGCTGCCACCTCACCTCGTGGTGAGAATCTGCTTGGGAAAGGAGCCGCCCTAGAGGAGGCTGAGCCAAGCGACGGTTCCAGACACATTCTTTTTTTTTTTTTTTGAGACAGAGTTTCACTCTTGTTACCCAGGCTGGAGTGCAATGGCACAATCTCGGCTCACCGCAACCTCCGCCTCCTGGGTTCAGGTAATTCTCCTGCCTCAGCCTCCTGAGTAGCTGGGATTACAGGCACGTGCCACCATGCCCAGCTAATTTTTAGTATTTTTAGTAGAGACGGGGTTTCACCATGTTGACCAGGATGGTCTCGATCTCTTGACCTCGTGATCCACCCGCCTCGGCCTCCCAAAGTGCTGGGATTACAGGCTTGAGCCACCGTGCCCGGCCCAGACACATTCTTGACAACGTGTGAGCACCAGCAGCAGCCCTGCCCTGGGACTAAGGTGCCACTGCTAATAAATGCCTTTTTTTTTTCCCAAGCCACCGTTGTCACTAGCAACAGAATCTGACCAAGGAGTGGCCAGGCGCAGTGGCTCATGCCTGTAATCCCAGCACTTTGGGAGTCCGAGGCAGGAGGATCACCTCAGGTCAGGAGTAAGAGACCAGCCTGGCTAGCATGGTGAAACCCCATCTCTACTGAAAACACAAAAAATTAGCCAGGTGTGGTGGTGGGCGCCTGTAATCCCAGCTACTCAAAAGGCTGAGGCAGGAGAATTGCTTGAACCTGGGAGGCGGAGGTTGTAGTGAACTGAGATCTTGCGCCATTGCATTCTAGCCTAGGCAACAGACCAAGATTCCATCTAAAAAAAAAAAAAAAAAAAAAAATTTGAATGAGAGAACAATCCCCCGTTTTTGTTTTTGTTTTTTTTTGATGCGGAGTTGTGCTCCTGTTGCCCAGGCTGGAGTGCAATGGTGTGATCTCAGCTCACCGCAACCTCCGCCTCCTGAGTTAAAATGATTCTCCTGCTTCAGCCTCCCGAGTAGCTGGGATTACAAGCATGCACCACCACGCCTGTCTAATTTTTATATTTTTAGTAGAGGCGGGGTTTCGTCATGTTGACCAGGCTGATCTTGAACTCCCGACCTCAGGTGATCCGTCCACCTTGGCCTCCCAAAGTGCTGGGATTACAGGTGTGAGCCACTACGCTGGCCAGAACAAGTGAACAATCCTTTGGGACCCAGCTCCTATGTCTTCTCTAGGACATGTGTACAACCCCCACCTTCCCTGCCGTCTGCGCCCGTGTCATTAGCGTGCCCTTGCTACTGCACCACCTGCATGGGGGCCTTGTGCTGTCCACAGCTCTGCCCACCTGGCTGAGGACCATAGGGCCAGGTCTGCGTGTGATGCTGGTTTCTCCTCAGCCACACAGTCGATGGAGGCCTAAGTCTGGGTCCACAGTGCCCCTGCTGGCCACTCCCCTTCCCCAGGGTAGGGGCCCTGCCTCACTTCTTCTGAGGACAAGGCCAAAACAGCCACGCAGGCCGGGTGCAGCGGCTCACACCTGTAGCCCGAGCACTTTAGGAGGCCGAGGCACGAGGATCACCTGAGCCTAGGAATTCAAAACCAGCCTGGGCAACGTAGAAAGAAAAAAAAATTAGCCAGGCATGCTGGTGTGTGCCTGTAGTCCGAGCTACTTGGGAAGCTGAGGTGGGAAGATCACTTGAGCCCAGAAGATCAAGACTGCAGTGAGCACTCCAGCCCAAGTGACAGAGCAAGACCCTGTCTAAAAATAAACAAAAAATTTAGCTGTGGCCGGGCTCGGTGGCTCAAGCCTGTAATCCCAGCACTTTGGGAGGCTGAGGCGGGTGGATCACGAGGTCAAGAGATCGAGACCATCCTGGTCAACATGGTGAAACCCCGTCTCTACTAAAAATACAAAAAAATTAGCTGGGCATGGTGGCGTGTGCCTGTAATCCCAGCTACTCAGGAGGCTGAGGCAGGAGAATTGCCTGAACCCAGGAGGCGGAGGTTGCGGTGAGCCGAGATCGCGCCATTGCACTCCAGCCTGGGTAACAAGAGCGAAACTCCGTCTCAAAAAAAAAAAAAAAAAAAAAAAAATTTAGCTGTGGCTGGGCACCATGGCTCACAACTGTAACCTCAGCACTTTGGGAGGCCAAGGCAAGTGGATCACTTGAGGTCAGAAGTTCAAGACCAGCTTGATGGATATGGTGCAACCCCACCTCTACTAAAAATACAAAAATGGCTGGGCTTAGTGGCTCACACCTGTAATCCCAGCACTTTGGGAGGCCAAGGTGGGTAGATCACAAGGTCAGTTCAAGACCTGCCTGACCAACATGGTGAAACCCCATCTCTACTAAAGATACAAAAATTAGCTGGATGTGGTGGTGCATACCTGTAATCCTGGCTACTTGGGAGGCTGGGGCAGGAGAATCGCTTGAACCCGGGAGGCGGAGGTTGCGGTGAGCCAAAATCACACCACTGCACTCCAGCCTGGGCGACTTAGCAAGACTCCATCTCAAAAAGAAAAAAAAAAAATAAATTGGCCGGGCGCGGTGGCTCAAGCCTGTAGTCCCAGCACTTTGGGAGGCCGAGGCGGGTGGATCACGAGGTCAAGAGATCGAGACCATCCTGGTCAATATGGTGAAACCCCGTCTCTACTAAAAATACAAAAAAGTAGCTGGGCATGGTGGCACATGCCTGTAATCTGAGCTACTCAGGAGGCTGAGGCAGGAGAACTGCCTGAACCCAGGAGGCGGAGGTTGCAGTGAGCCGAGATTGCGCCATTGCACTGGCTGGCCTGGGTAACAAGAGCGAAACTCCGTCTCAAAAAAAAAAAAAAAAAAAAAATTAGCTGGGAGTGGTGGTAGAGGCCTGTAATCCCGGCTACTCATGAGGGTGAAACAGCAGAATTGTTTGAACCTGGAGGTGGAGGTTGCAGTGAGCTGAGATCACACCCTTGCACTTCAGCCTGGGCGACAGAGCGAAAACTCCCTCTCAAAAAAACAAATCAGTAAAATTAGCTGGGTGTGGTAGCGGGTGCTGTTAATCCCAGCTATCGGGAGGCTGAGGCAGGAGAACCACTTGAACCTGGGAGACGGAGGTTGCAGTGAGCCGAGATTGCGACACCGCACTCCAGCCTGGGTGACGAGACTGTCTCAAAAACAAAACAAAACAGAACATAACTCCCTGCAACCCAAGGCCCTCGGCCACCTCCCACAGGCCCTCTCTTTTCCTGATATTCACAGGGAGACCAGGTTGGCAAACACATATTGCTTTATTTAGTGTTTCTCTGGATTGCAGAAGTGTCAGCAGTGCGCTGAGACCCCCAAAGGGCAAAGAGGCAGCTGGGCAGCCCCCAGGCCTGAGGGCAGGGGTGGGGAGAAGCAGCAGAAAGAGGTGATGCCCCTGCCGCTCCTCCCACGGCCAGCCCCTTCCCTAGGCTCCCGTGCCAGGGAGGCGCCAGGAAAAGCCCTACATCCTTGAGTGGGGCCCAAGTGTGTGGGCAAGGTGTCTGCCATGCCAAGGCATGGACCCAGGCAGAAGCGCTCTTCCCACCTGGCAGCCCCCAGGGCTGAGGGCTGGTGAGGGAGCCAGATCCACTCTTAAGAGGAGACCTGTGTTTTACAGGCCCCCGTCCCTGGGAGAGGCAGAGGAGGCTGGCAGTCCTGGTTTTGCAGCGCCTGCTGTGTGACATGGGCAAGCCCTTCCCCTCTCCGCCTTCTGCTCTGAAACATCAGGGCTGGGCTTGATGATCTCAAGGGTCTTCGGACCTCTACGGTCTGAGACGTCTTTCCCCACTCCAGCACATCCTCAGAGCCCAATGATCATGACAGTGAAAGGGCATTCTTTTTTGTTTTTGAGACGGAGTCTCGCTCTGTCGTCCAGGCTGGAATGCAGTTGTGTGATCTCAGCTCACTGCATCCTCCACCTCCCGGGTTCAGGCAACTCTCCTGCCTCAGCCTCCTGAAAAGCTAGGATTACAGGTGCCCGCCACCATGCCTGGCTAGTTTTTGTATTTTTAGTAGAGATGTGGTTTCGCCACCTTGGCCAGGCTGGTCTCAAACTCCTGACCTCAGGTGATCCACCCACCTCGGCCTCCCAAAGCACTGGGGTTACAGGCAGGAGCCACCATGCCTAGCCTAAAAGGGCATTCTTTAGGCAGGAAGAAGGAGGCGGTCAAGGGTGGTCTCAGCCCCCAGGTGGAAGTCACAGTGGGCCGCACGAGGTACAGTGGGCAGGTAGGGGGATGGGCGGACAGATAGGCAAGGTGCCAAGGGAATGAGGAGGAGGGTGGCCTGGCCGGGGAAGAGGGCACCAGAGCCCAGCCCATCCCACTTCTCAGCCACATTCCCTGCCCTGCTGGAGTTAGGGAAAACACATCCAGCGTGTCCTGGGGTGGGAAATGGCTTTTTAAAAAATAGTTTCCTATAAAGCATCAAAACATCTTAGAGAAAACCTCAGCAAAAGTTCCCTTCTCTCAAATATTTGGCATCGGCAGTAGGGCTGGCACGGGTCGCTCTGACCCCGGCTTTGCCATTGCTGTTACCCGGCCTGGCCCACCCCCAGGGAGCTCCCGGCCCCTCTGCTCCCTCGGGAGAGGGCTGGGCAGAAGGCGGGAGTCTGCAGGGGGGCTTCGGGGTATCCCTGGGTCCCTGTCTGAAGTTCGAGTCTTTGGCAGCTGTGAGGGGAGGTAAGCGAAGCATTGGGGGTTGGGAGGGTCCGGCGGGTGCCTTTATCACCGGGAATTGAACCGTGGAGCGACCTGTGGGGGCAGAGAGAGACACTCAAGTGGTGAGGGGAGCACACGGTGGCGGGCCACGACTTTTTTTTTGAGATGGAAATCTCACTCTGGAGCCACCGTGCCTGGTGTGACTCTGTGTGTGTGTGTGTGTGTGTGTGTGTGTGTGTGTGTGTGTGTATGTGTGTAGTGGGGCCTCGCTATATTGCCCAGGCTGTGCGTGTGTGTGTGCGTAGTGGGGCCTTGCTATATTGCCCAGGTTGTGCGTGCGTGTGTGTGTGTGTGTGTGTGTAGTGGGGCCTCGCTATACTGTGTGTGCTGTGTGTGTGTGTGTGTGTGTGTGTGTGTGTGTAGTGGGGCCTCGCTATACTGTGTGTGCTCTGTGTGTGTGTGTGTAGTGGGGCCTCGCTATACTGTGTGTGCGTGTGTGTGTGTGTGCGTGTGTGTGTGTAGTGGGGCCTCGCTATATTGCCCAGGCTGCTGTGTGTGTGTGTGTGTGTGTGTGTGTAGTGGGGCCTCGCTATATTGCCCAGGCTGTGTGCTCTGTGTGTGTGTGTGTGTGTGTGTGTGTGTGTGTAGTGGGGCCCCGCTATACTGTGTGTGCTCTGTGTGTGTGCGCGTGTGTGTGTGTAGTGGGGCCTCGCTATATTGCCCAGGCTGCTGTGTGTGTGTGTGTGTGTGTGTGTGTGTGTGTGTGTGTAGTGGGGCCTCGCTATATTGCCCAGGCTGTGTGCTCTGTGTGCGTGTGTGTGTGTGTGTGTGTGTGTAGTGGGGCCTCGCTATACTGTGTGTGCTGTGTGTGTGTGTGTGTGTGTGTGTAGTAGGGCCTCGCTATACTGTGTGTGCTCTGTGTGTGTGTGCGTGTGTGTGTGTGTGTAGTGGGGCCTCGCTATATTGCCCAGGCTGGTCTTGAACTCCTGGGCTCAAGCTATTCTCCTGCTTTTGCCTCCCTAAGAGCTGGGATTACAGGCAGGAGCCACTGTGCCTGGCCCTGGCACTTAGGTGCATGGGTTCAGTGCAGTCAGGAGCGGGGGCGCCTAGTGGCCTCCAACCTGGAGACTCGAACCTGACTCCCAGAGGAATGCCCGCTGCCCTGATCACAGTGGGTTCTCCTCCCTCCTGGCACCCCCCAGTCATCCTGTATCTTCCCTGCATTGTTGCGCTGCCTTTTCTTTTTTTTTTTTTTTTTTGACAGGGTCTCGCTTTGTCACCCAGTCTGGAGTGCAGTGGTGAGATCTTGGCTCACTGCAGCCTCAACCTCCCAGGCTCAAATGATCCTCCCACCTCAGCCTCCTGAGCAACTAGGACTACAGGCACCCACCACCATGCCAGGCTTTTTTTTTTTTTTGAGATGGAGTCTCACCCTGTGGTCCAGGCTGGAGTGCAGTGGTGCCATCCTGGATCACTGTAATCTCCCCCTTCCAGGTTCAAGCAATTCTCCTGCCTCAGCCCCCACTAGCAGCTGGGATTATAGGCACCTGCCACCACACCCGGCTAATTTTTGTATTATTAGTAGAAATGGAGTTTCCCCATGTTGGTCAGGTTGGTCTCAAACTCCTGACCGCAGGTGATCTGCCCGCCTGGGCCTCCCTCGGTGCTGGGGTTACAGGCGGGAGCCACTGTGCTGCCCTGTCTGCCATCTTTGCAACTTTCCGCATCGAGGGGCTGGAACAGCCTCTCTCTCTGGCCCTCACGGGTGGGCTAGGGGATCGGGGAGGAGGTATGGTGCCCACTGGATTCAGGCCCATGGGTGAGACGCCCGGGTCTGCCAAGCCCAGAGCCGAGGAAGGCTTGGCCATTGCCGCCCGGGCCGAGAGCAGGAAAGCAGGCCCCACTCACCACAGCCAGGTGCCCGTTCTTGGCCTTGGTGATGGCCAGCTCGGAGCCCGGGGTGAAGTCGATGGTGCCATCCCTGCCGGGACCCCCTGCAAATGTGATACTGAGGGAAAAGGGTGGGTGAGGGTTTCTCACAGAGACGGACCCCAACCCCAAGGTGGACCTCATCCTGCCCCTGTGCGCCTGCATGGCCCCCTGCTGCCTCTGCCCTCCCATGTGCCCCCACATGGCCCTCTCCCTACCCCTGCCCTGACCCGTGTGCCCCCACAGCCCTCTCCTCGCCCCCGCCCTGTCCCCATGTGCCCCCACAGCCCTCTCCCTGCCCCCACCCTGTCCCGGCGTGCCCCCATAGCCCTGCCCCAGCCCTGCCCTGTCCCGGTGTGCCCCCACAGCCCTCTCCCTGCCCCCGCCCTGCCCCCGTGTGCCCACCTGGCCCCCTTGCCACCCCCGCCCTGCCCCAGGCGCCTACCTGGCCTCCTCACACCTCACCTGCCCTGGTTGATGTTGATGTTGTTCACTCGGTCAGCACTGAGGGCCGTCTTGGTCAGTGTCTCAATCACGTGGTCACTCTGCAGCACCACATCTCCCTGGGGGACCAGGTAGGAGGGGTCAGGCCCTGCCCAGAACTCGAGGACCCCCCACTTCTCCCTCATCCACAAAAGGGCACCTTTTGCTTATTGTCCTCACGATGTACGTGAAGCACAAACAGGTTGTCGCTCAGGCTGCTGACAGAGATTCCTGAGGGGGAAGGCAGAGGTCAGAGGTGGGGTGTCAGAGCAGAGCCCTCCCCCGCCGCCCTGGACTCTGGCTGACCGGTCAGGTTGGCGTAATCGATCCTCTGCTTGACTTTGGCATCCTCCACGATGACCACGGCGTTGGGTGTGAGTAAGAGCTGCCGTGCACGGGGCTTGTAACCCTTGCGGTCGTATTTCACGACAGGCACAGCGTACTGGGGACAGAGGCCAGGCTGAAGGGCTGGGCAGAAGCTTCCGCTGTTGCCCGTGCCCGGACCTGCCTCCAGCTCCCGGCGGCAGAATTGTGCTGCTGGACTGCGCACTGTGGGCCAGCTCTTACCTGAATGGGCTCAGAGCCCAGGGCCTGCAGCACTCTGGGGCTGATCTCGTCCGCACCTGCAACCCAGATGGCAGGGAGGGAAGTCAGAGGAGGTGATGGGGGACCAGGATGGCGAGGAAAGGCCGGAGTGCTGGGAAGCCAGGGGCTCACCAAGCCGAGTGCTGATGAAGAGCCTGGGCACGCTCTGAGGGTAATTATCCTTCTTGCCCTTGAAGATCTCACTAGCCACGGCCTTCTGCTGCAGCTGAGGAGGAGGCAGGGGAAGAGTGTCATAGTGGAGGGGGGTACCATCTTCGGGGGCAGGGCCAGCCTCAGGACCTGAGACAGGCTCCCTTACCCGCTCTCTGGTCCCAGCACCAGGAGGCTGAGCCCTGGTCCCCACACTCCCATCAACCCCCAACTTCTTACCCTCTGCTTCCACCAAGCACTCCCAGCAGCTGTCAGGCTGCGAAACTGGCTTTGGAAATGATTCCCCACCCCATCAGGCCCGGGTGCCCCTGAGATTCAGCTCCAGCCTGGGGTCTTGTAGGTTAACGTATCACTAATATTCAGGGTTATTGTAGGTTATCTAAGCTGGGTGGGTCCCTGAGCATCATCCAGTACTGAGTTGGCTAATTCAAGGCACATCCACCAATGGCTGTAACCAGGGCAGACATCATCAATCAATCCCAGTGAAGACACTGACTTTTCAACACAGGGTTCTGAGCTGTCTCTACCAATCAAGGGCAGTTGGCCCATGAGACAAAAACACCTCAAAGGTACTCCAGCCTCCACTTCCTACATGAGACCCAGCAGGGCCTGGCATCCAACTGAGGTTGCCAGCAGACTACGATAAATACAGCAGACCAGGGTAAATATGATAGACTGGGGTAAATACAGTAAACTGGGGTAAATACGGTAGACTGGGGTAAACACGGTAGACCGGGGTAAATATGGTAGACTGGGGAAAGTGCCCCTCCAGGCTGACACCCTTTGAGCGATGCCTGTGGCTCCCAACTCCACTTCGGTGTCCTCACCTAGCCCTGCTCTCCTACCTGCTGCTTCCACTCAGGGCTGATGCTCCGGCAGTATTTCCACACCATGTTCTTCACGCACAACTCCCGCAGAAGCTCTGAGGCCTGGGGGAAGAGTGGGGTCAGAGTTCCTGGACAGCACGGGCCTTTCTCTCTGAAGACATCAAAGTCATGCTACCCTGTCCTTCGGATAAGCAATGCCCCCTCCATCTGGATGATGCTTCCCTTCCTGAGTCCTCTCAAAAGACCTTACTCTTGCCCGCGTGCGGTGGCTCAGGCCTGTAATCCTAGCAATTTTGGAGGCCAAGGCGGGTGGCTCACAGGGTCAGGAGTTCAATGCCAGCCTGGCCAACATGGTGAAACCCCATCTCTACTAAAAATACAAAAAAAAAAAAAAAAATTAGCTGGGCGTGGTGGCAGGTGCCTGTAATCCCAGCTATGCAGGAAGCTGAGGCAGGAGAATCGCTTGAACCAGGGAGGCGGAGGTGGCAGCAAGCTGATGGGGCACTTGCAATCCAGCCTGGGCGACTAAGCGAGACTCCATCTCAACAAAAACAAACAAAAAAAGAGACCTTGGGTGGGGCGTAGTGGCTGACGCCTGTAATCCCAGCACTTTGGGAGGCCGAGGCGGGTGGATCACGAGGTCAAGAGATCGAGACCATCCTGGTCAACATACTGAAACCCCGTCTCTACTAAAAATACAAAAATTAGCTGGGCATGGTGGCACGTGCCTGTAATCCCAGCTACTCAGGAGGCTGAGGCGAATTGCCTGAACCCAGGAGGCGGAGGTTGCGGTGAGCCGAGATCGCGCCATTGCACTCCAGCCTGGGTAACAAGAGCGAAACTCCGTCTCAAACAAAAACAAAAACAAAAAAAGAGACCTTACTCTTCACTGCCCAGCTCGTCCGTGAGCCTCCCCGACCGATCCTTTGGCCCCAAGAAACCAGATCCTTCTGCTGTGTACTCTGAGGGCCCCTCACTTGGTGGGGGCATCCACAAACCTCTCGCAGGGCAGGTGGAGGCGTGGGCCAGGACGTGTCCAGGACATTCCGGGGCAGCTGCCGTCGCAGGCTTAGCAGAAAAGAGGTGCGCACGTGGTCCAGGAAGAAGGAGTTCTCGGGGCAGCGCGGAGCGTGGCGCAGGATGAAGCCTCGGATGAGCCTGGGTGGGGCCAGATGGGGCGGTGGTGAGGGGCCTGGTGCAACCCCCTCAGGCCCTGCTCTGCAGCCCCCACGTGCACCCTGGCGCTCACCGTCGGATGGTCTGCGCGGCCCACTTCCTCTTGGCTGCCTTCCTCCGGCCCAGCGTTCCACGCCACCATGACTGGATGCAGATGGCTGTGGAGAGGCACCAGATGGCTGACCTCCATCTTCTCACCACCGGATCCCACCCCAGACCCCGCCCCTCTCGAACACCCACGGGGCCACGAACCCGATCGCTTAGCCCTGAGGAATTTCTGCCGCCAGTGAAAGCCCCTCCAGGCAGCCTGGATCTTGGTGGCTGTGTTGGAAAAGAAAGGCAATTGGCCAGAGCACAGGGAGCCAGCAGGGAGCTGGGCGGAGTCTGCGCTCCAAGTGTGGCAAGACTGTGAGAAGGGAGGAAGCTGGAAGAGACGTGAAGGAGAATGAATGTGACTTCCCTATTCCCCAGAACAGACCCCAGTGTGTGTAGGGGGGTGTTCCTCTTTTTTTGTTTTTTGAGACAGAGTTCTCTCTGCAACCTCCGTCTCCTGGGTTCAAGCGATTCTCCTGCCTCAGTGTCTCAAGTAGCTGGGATTACAGGCATGCACCACCTTGCCTGGCCAACTTTTCTATTTTTAGTAGAGACGGGGTTTTGCCATGTTGGCCAGGCCAGTCTTGAACTCCTGACCTCAGGTGATCTGCCTGCCTCAGCCTCCCAAGGCGCTGGGATTACATGCATGAAGCACTGTGCCTCTGGCTTTTTCTTCTTCTTTTTTTTTTTTTTTTGAGATAGAGTCTTGCTCTGTTGCCCAGGCTATAGTACAGTGGTGCGATCTTGGGTCACTGCAACCTCTGCCTCCCGGATTCAAGCAATTCTCCTGCCTCAGCATCTCAAGTAGCTGAGATTACAGGTGTGAACCACCACAGCCAGCTAATTTTGTATTTTTAGTAGAGACAGGGTTTCTCCACGTTGGTCAGGCTGGTCTCAAACTCCTGATGATCCGCCTGCCTTGGCCTCTCAAAGTTCTGGGATTACAGGCATGAGCCACCACACCTGGCCGCCTCTCTCTTACCCAGGCTCTGCCGCCGGAGCTCCAGGGCATCCTCTGTGGCAAACAGGGTCTTGGGGAAGCGGATGAAGATCTTGGTCCTGGGAGAGCAGCAGTGATGAGCCCTGGGTTGCCACCCCTCCCCCGTCCACCAGGCACAGGCACCACTCACCTGCCCATCTTATACTCTTCTGGCTTGTAGCCCAGGTGCCGCACCAGCACAGCCACTCCATCCTGCGGCCGTCCTGCCCACGAGGGCCACGTCTCTGGGCACAGTGACTTGTATCTGGGGACAGGAAGAGGGGGAATGCACACAGCCCCACCCCAGGCAACAACCTGCTCTGGGGACCTGCTAGGTGCTCCCACAGACTCGTTCACAGATCGCAGGGGGCTCACTGGGTCACTGCCCCCATTTTCTTTTTTTTTCTTTTTTGAGATGGAGTCTCATTCTGCTGCCCAGGCTGGAGTGCAGTGGCGCTATCTCAGCTCACTGCAACCTCTGCCTCCTGGGTTCAAGCGATTCTCCTGCCTCATCCTCCTGAGCAGCTGGGATTATGAGCATGTGCCACCATGCCTATGTGTTTTTTTTTTTTTTTTCCTTTGTTCCCTGTGAAAAATTTTGTGTTTTTAGTAAAGACGGGGTTTCTCCATGCTGGTCAAGCTGGTCTCCAACTCTCGACCTCAGGTGATCTGCCTGCCTCAGCCTCCTAAAGTGCTGGGATGACAGGTGTGAGCCACCTCACCCTGCCATTCCCTGTTTTAAAGATGAGAAAACCATTGCCTACCCAAGGCCAGGAGACTAAAAGTGGCAGAGATGGAATTCACACCGATTGAAGCCCGGGCCCCAGCTCAGAACCACAAAGCTGCTCCACCCTTTTTGAGCTCCTTGGAAGCTGCCTACAAGGCTTGCTACCGTCGCTTCTGGTGCCGGCGCGTGGGTCAGACCTCAGGTACCCCAACCAGGTGCTCCTGCAGGGCACGGCCTAGGGGACCGGCCAGGTGTTCTTTCCACCAAAGGCTCCCGGTGCGAGTCCCACAGCGGCCCAGGGCCCCTCATCCACATTCTAAAATGGGGCCCAGGGGTTCCTTCCCTCCTGCGCCCCGCCCCCGGCGCCCAGCGGGACCCGTCCCGACCTTTGCAGGAAAGCTTCGTATTTGCGGCGATAGGCGAAGCCGGCTCTGCGCACGCGCAGGTTCTCCATCAGCCCCAGGTACTTCACCTGGTGCCGGATCAGCACCTCGTCAAAGCGGCCTGGGACGGGGTGGGGGGGCGGTCAGCGGGCTGGCGGAGGGGGAGGGGGTCAGCGGACTGGGGAGGGGGTGATCAGTGGCCGGCGCTGACTGCCTGTCGCCTGTAGGGGACGCTGGGCTAAAGTCCCCAGCGGGAGAGGCCTACCGGGCTGCTTGGCGTCGTTGGGCTTGATGCAGCGGACATAGGCCGGCTCCTTAGACTGCAGGATCTCCACCAGCTGCAGGAGGCTCATCTTGAACTGGGTGGCGACCTGGGAGGCCAGGAGGCAAGGAAGCTTGGCCAGAGCTGGGCTAAAGCTCATGACCCCAGCAGCGAGTACCCCACTCCCCCAGCTGCGGACCCAAGCGGCAGCCCCTAACTCCGCCTGGCCTTATTCCTCCCACCACACCTTCCATGCAGCAAAGGAAGGGGCCAGACTCCACCCGAGATCCCTCTGGCTGAGCAAGGGACCTCGGCTTACAGCCGCGCTCCAGCCTCACACTCCTGCTCAGGTCTCCCAGCAACCCCAGTGAGATGGCTCCCTTCTTTTTTTTCTAGAAATCCAGGGCTGCATTCCCAAACAGCGTGTCCCATGCTAGGCATTCGGCTGTGATCAGGGTAAACTGCTCTGCGGACCCGGAAGATCTCAGGCCAGGGGGAGAAACACTTAGCAAAGACCCACAACCCCGGGCGGCCGGTGAATAAACAGGTGTATCCCTGGGGGTTCTGAGAGCGCCAGAAAGGGACAACGCATCCAGTCCAAGGAGCAGGGAGCATCAGGAGAGTCTTCTGGACGTTACGGGATGAGGGGGAGGGCCGGCGCGGTGGCTCACGCCTGTAATCCCACCAGGAAGGAGCCAGAGCTGAGGGAAGTTGCTGAGAAGGACTCAAGCAAGATCCAGTGGCTGGATGAAGGAGGCAGGAGAGTAGAGAACCAGGGAGCCGGTCGCGGTGGCTCACGCCTGTCATCCCAGCACTGTGGGAGGCCAAGGTGGGCGAATCACCTGAGGTCAGGAGTTTGAGACCAGCCTGGCCAACATGGCAAAACTGTGTCTCTACAAAAATAGAAAAATTAGCCAGGCATGATGGCAGGTGCCTATAATCCCAGCTACTCGGGAGGCTGAGGCAGAAGAATCTCTTGAACCTGGGAGGTGGAGGTTGCAGTCAGCTGAGATCGCACCACTGCACTCCAGCCTGGGCAACAGAGCAAGACTCTGTCTCAAAAAAAAAAAAAAAAAAAAGGACCAGGATGACACCCAGGTTTCTGGCTTGGGCTACTGGTTGGAGAGTAATCCCTGTCCTGAGTTAAGGACAGAGAAGGAGGAAGTCTGGAGAAGAGACCAAGGGCCTGTCTGTTATAGAACAGTGGGGTCCAGGGTGCCTGAGGCCATGTGGGGAGAGAAGAGATACAGGATTCGCAGCTTGCTGGAAAGGCCTGGGCCGGAGGGGTGTGCAGGCATCCTCAGCAGGTAGACGCTAGCGCAAGGTGGATGTGGGCACTTTGGGAGATGGTGGGGTGGACAGCAGTGGCGGGCAGGGCCCCGGGAGCCAGACCGCGGGTGGCATGGCGCCTACATGCCCTCCCTGGTGAGCAGTCTGGCCCCCACCTCCCAGCCGACCAACAGACCCCACTCTGGCCTCCACCTCCCTGCAGACTGACCGACCCCGCTCTTCCTGGGGCTGCCCTGATCCTCTCCTTGCCAAGCCCAAACACAGCCCTCCGCCCCCAGCTCGCTGGAGCTCTCCCTGCCTCTGGCACCTTGGCCATGCCTGCCCTTCCCAGTCCCTCTCCTTGACGCCATCACTTTCCGGCGCAGCTCCTGACCTTTTCAAACTCTCTGATTGTCTGGGTTGGGCCCTCACTATAGGTTCATCTGACATGCTCAAGTGATAGCCAATGCTCCCTCCTCCAAGGAGCCTCCCAGCCCTCACCCCTTCCGCCCCCGAGGCCATCTGCTGTTCCTCTTCTAAGTTTGCAGAGCACCCTGTGCACGTGGCTGCAGGTGCACCCCCCTGTGCCTGGCAGCGTCTGCTATAAATGTCGGCTGAGTGGGTGGACATGAGAGTGCCCACACAGAGGCAGGTGTCAACATACGGACACCCACACGGAGACAGGAACACACACAGATTCCCCTCCAGGCACAGCCCCCCTGACTTAAGAGACAGAGCCCCACTACAGACACAGCACACGCAGAAGCAGACAGACAGGGTCGGGCGCCGAGGCTCACGCCTGTAATCCCAGCACTTTGGGAGGCCAAGGTGGGCGGATCACCTGAGGTCAGGAGATCAAGACCAGCCTGGCCAACATGGGGAAACCTTGTCTCTATTAAAAATATAAAAACTTAGCCAGGCGTGGTGGTGCGAGGCTGTAATCTCAGCTACTTGGGAGGCTGAGGCAGGAGAATCGCTTGAACCCAGGAGGCAGAGGTTGCAGTGAGCTGAGATTGTGCCATTGCACTCCAGCCTGGGTGACAGAGCGAGACTCAGCCTCAAAAAAAAAGAAAAAAAAAAGGGACAGGCAAAGAGGAACCTAGAAGCAGCCCCCTAGACACTCCCAGACGTGCACACAGGCACAGACACGGGCTCGCTCGCACGCATGCTGCCAGCTCCCAAGCTCGCTCAGCCCTCACCCACGCCCGGCCCCACCCCTCCTCACGGTCTCTGGCCGCTTCTTGTCACTGAGCTCGCTCCGGTCGAAGCACTGGCTCATAATGGGATTCTTCGAGCTGCACATGGTCTGTGTGGCAGAGCCGGGGTTCTTAGCAGGCTGGGGCACAGGGACAGGCCCCTGGACACAGGTGCAGAGCTGTGGGCGACCTCCCTCCTGCTCGGCCACCACCGCAGGTCCCCCTCACCTCCTTCAGGTTCCGGAAGAGAAGGTCATTGTTTTTGTCCAGAAACCCTGGGAGGGGAGAGCACGTGTAAGGTGAGACAGAGCCTCCCTGCGGCCCCCGTGGGGACCCAGCCCAGGATCCTCACCGGTCACGCTGTAGGTCACCTCCCCAGCGTAGTGCAGAAGGCGGAATTCCCCTCGGCCCAGAGATTTCCTGGTCCGCTGGTCAGCCAGCTTGTGCCTGGGGTGATGGGGAGGAAGCTGCAGGTGGCCGAGCTGCAGGAGGGACCTCGGGAGTGGGAGCCAGCCACCCAGCAAAGATAGGTGCACCCAGGGCTGGGTCGCAACCCCTGTGCCGTGTGGGAGGCCAGGCAGGGCCAGCAGCCTCCCCCAGCAGAGCTGACCACAGTGGGTCAGAGAGGGAGACGGCCTTGCCCAGGGCCAAAGAGCACCAGGACCAGGGCCTGGGCCTCCCGACCACCAGGGCTGCTGCCGGGAGGGAGATTCTTGCTGCTTCGGGCTCTGCTCGAAAGGGGGTGGGGAGCTGCCTGCTGCTTTTCAGAATGGAATCTGCCACCTGGAGAGAGTACTTAAGTCTGAGGCGTGTTTATACCCTTTGGTCCATTTACTACTTTTAAGAACTATTCCAAGGCCGGGCGCGGTGGCTCACGCCTGTAATCCCAGCACTTTGGAAGGCCAAGGTGGGTGGATCACGAGGTCAAGAGATCGAGACCATCCTGGTCAACATGGTGAAACCCCGTCTCTACTAAAAATACAAAAAAAAAGAAAATTAGCTGGGCATGGTGGCGCGTGCCCGTAATCCCAGCTACTCGGGAGGCTGAGGCAGGAGAACTGCCTGAACCCAGGAGGCGGAGGTTGCGGTGAGCTGAGATTGCATCCTTGCACTCCAGCCTGGGTAACAAGAGCGAAACTCCGTCTCAAAAAACAAAAACAAAAAGAACTATTCCAGGCAATTATCATAGAATTGTGGAGATGGGTGGTAGCCTTGAGATTCCAGCAGAAACCTGGGGTTGGCCGGGCCCCGAAAGGCCGGGGGGAAAGGGGAGTGTGTGGGTCAGAGCCGAGGCAGGAAGGGTTTTGAGGAAACTTTATGTTTGATGCTGCAGGAAAACACTCAGGATACAGCATCGCCCTGAGCCTTATACACAATAAGTTCCCGACTACAGAAAAAAACGTATAGAAAAAGGCCGGAGGGAAATGCCTGGCGCTGTTGACAGCCATGGACCACGGCCGACAGGCTCACGGGGCTTTTGCGAACATTCTAATGCTTCTCCAACGAGCAGGATCATTTTTATAACCAGAAACAAGTTTTCTATTATTTAATGAATCACACGGCCCCCAAACCAGCATAGATTGAGATACTCCCAGAAACAAGCTTTTCCCATTTTGAGACAGAGTCTCACTCTGCCACCCAGGCTGGTGTGCAGTGGTGCTATCTCAGCTCACTGCAACCTCTACCTCCTGGGTTCAAGTGATCCTCCTGCCTCAGTCTCCCAAGTACCTCGGATGACAGGTGCGCGCCACCACACCTGACCAGTTTTTGTACTTTTAGTAGAGATGGGGTTTCACTTATGTTGCCCAGTGAACTGATCTGAGGTGATCCGCCCGCCTTGGCCTCCCAAACTGCTGGGATTACAGGCGTGAGCCATCACACCTGGCCAGAAACAAGTCTAATATATTATTATGCAAAAAAAATAGTATGGCTTTGGCATTCAACAGCCTTGGGCCTGAGCCCAGCTCAGCAACCCAGATGAGAGATGACCTGGGGAAAGGACTTCCCCATGGAGTCTTGGTGAGATGCAGGAACAGCAGGACAGCTCCCCACAGAGCGGCTCAGGTGCGGCAATGAGGCACGCACGGAACGCCCGGCCGCGCTAGCCCCAGCCGCTGGTTCCTGTTTCTACCTCTCCCCACTTTAGGGGATTCCTTCAATAAAAAGCAATTTCCAAATAAGGAAGCTAAAAAAATCTCATCAAGTTTCATTCTCAAAAAAGAATAGGGAGGAAAGCAAGCTACCAGCGTCGTTTTTTTTGTTTGTTTGTTTGTTTTTTTGAGACGGCGTTTCACTCGTTACCCAGGCTGGAGTGCAATGGCGCGATCTTGGCTCACTGCAACCTCCGCCTCCTGGGTTCAAGCAATTCTCCTGCCTCAGCCTCCTGAGTAGCTGGGATTACAGGCACGCGCCACCATGCCCAGCTAATTTTTTGTATTTTTAGTAGAGACGGGGTTTCACCATGTTGACCAGGATGGTCTCAATCTCTTGACCTCGTGATCCACCCTTCTCAGCCTCCCAAAGTGCTGGGATTAAAGGCGTGAGCCACCACGCCAGTCCTTTTTTTTTTTGGAGACAGAGTTTTGTTCTCCTTGCCCAGGCTGGAGTGCCGTGGTGCGACCTTGACTCACTGCAACCTCTACCTCCTGGTTTCAGGTGATTCTCCTGCCTTAGCCTCTTGAGTAGCTGGGACTACAGGTGTGAGCTACCACACCCAGCTAATTTTTGTATTTTTAGTAGAGACAGGGTTTACGTTAGCCAGGCTGGTCTTCAACTCCTGACCTCAAAAAGATCCACCCTTTCGGCTTCCCAAAGTGCTGTGATGACAGGTGTGACCACGCGTCCAGCTGTCTTTTGCAGTTTTTGAGATGGGATCTCGCTCTGTGGCTGAGGCTGGAGGTGGATCGATCCTCGCTCTGCAGCCTCAAACTCAGGGCTCAAGGGAAGCTGTGGCCCCAGCCTCCTGTGCAGGTGAGACTCCAGGCGTTCAGTGTGCCTGGCTAAGCTTCCGTTTCTGGGTGCCTGTGAGGGGTCCTTAGCTCGGCACCTTCCCTGGACACCCCCCTGCGGCCCTGAGGGACGCCTGCGCTCCATAGGCTCTGCCCCATGGGAGCCTTGCTCCAGCCACCCACAGCCCCACTCACGTCAGGAAGTGCGGGTGGTGCTTAACGGTGTCCTCCAGCTTCTCCAGGAACGTCAGGTCTGTGGCCTCGCCAGGGCGCAGACACTCCTCATCCTGGGGGGTGTGGCACAGGGAAGGGATGTGTGGGGGTGGGGCTGGAGAGCAGAGAAGATGGGGGCACCGTGCTGGGAGGCACAGACACAGGGAGGGGTGGATCTGCAGGGGGCCTCGGCAGGGAGCTTCCAACCCTGGCAGCGACTCCCTCCGTCCTCCCTTCACAGCCCGGCCAGGCCCTGACCCCGGCCCTCTGTGGGCCAGCCCGGAGAGGAAGGAGAAAAGGGGCTTGGAGGACTCCCCCCACCCAGCCCCCAGCCTGGAGGAGTGGAGGGCTCACCAGAATGGAGATGATGCCCTTGAACTTCTCCTCCACCAGATCGCAGATGACCTTGTTGTTGAAATACAGGACAGGCTCCCACTGAGGGGGACAGGGAAGGAGGCGTCACTGTGGGGGCCCAGCACCCTCCCGGCAGGCTGTGCCCACGGAGAGCGCCCTCAGGTTGCACGCACCGCAATGCCCTCGGCCTCATACTCCTCCTGCTCCGACTTCAGCGTGAGCTCGATGAACAGCTGCTGTAGCTTCTCGTTGCAGTAATTGATGCAGAACTGCTCAAAGCTGTGAGGACAGAAAAGAGCCCAGCGAGGCTCAGAGGGCACAGAGGACCAGGAGGGGCGGAAGGCAGGACGGGCCCCTGAGCACAGATGGTACAAAACACAGAGCCGGCCTCTGGCTGGCTGGGCAATCCCAGAGCAAGAATCAGAGGCTGGGGGACAGAAGAGAGGGGCCAGGCCAGGAGACCCGGGAGGAGGGCAGGCCAGGGGAAGGTGGCACCGACCTGTTGTGCTGAAACACTTCGAAGCCGTAAATATCCAGCAGCCCGAGGACGGTGGTGCTCCGCCAGCTGGGGCTGTCCGTGTCCTAGGGCAGTCATCCAACCAAAGACGTGGCCCCAGCGGTGTCTGCCAGCGCACCCACAGCCCTGGCCCCGCCTCCACCTCCCTCCCACCTCGGAGCAGGCCGGACCCAGCCCTCACCTTGGAGGCCAGTGACCTGTTGATCTTCTCGACCAGCCAGCTGAAGGTGCGGCTGTACACTGCCTTGGCAAGGGCGTCCCGCGCGTAGGCGGCCTGCTCCAGGTTCAGCGGGCTCAGGAGCTGGGGGCGAGGCATGAGGCGGGGAGAGGAACACCACCGAGCCGGTGCACCCCGCCTCCCGCAGGCTCAGGCAGAAGACCAGGGAGCCTGCGGGGCGGGGAGGGGTGCTGGCAGCAGGACCCCAGTGGGAAGGTGTGGAGGGACAAGAGGACTCATTCCCAAGGCGAAAGTCTGCTGCTGTCTTCCTGTGTGACTCTGGCCAGCTCACTGTGATTCATTTTCGTTTGAGAGTCTGGCTCTGTCGCCCAGGCTGGAGTGCAGTGGTGCAATCTCAGCTCACTGCAACCTCCACCTGCCAGGTTCAAGCGATTCTCCTGCCTCAGCCTCCCAAGTAGCTGGGATTACAGGCATGCACCACCACGACCAGCTAATTTTTGTATTTTTAGTAGAGACAGGGTTTCTTTTTTTTTTCTATTTATTTTTTTAAAGATGGGGTTTCACCATGATGGCCAGGCTGGTCTTGGACACCTGACCTCAGGTGATCCACCCACCTCGACCTCCCAAAGTACTAGGATTACAGGCATGAGCCACCGCGCCCGGCTGAGACAGGGTTTCACTATGTTGGCCAGGCTGGTCTCGAACTCCTAACCTCAGGTGATCCACCCGCCTCGGTCTCCCAAAGTGCTGGGATGACAGGTGTGAGCCACTGTGCCCGGCTCTCACTCTGCTTCTCTGGGCTGCCTTCCTTATGTCCCTCCAGCACCGCTGAGGGGATCCGGGGAGCAGACCGGGAAGGGGAGTGATGGGAGTGGGGGGTGCCCTGGAGCACCTGCACCTCCACACCCGAAGCAAAGGCCTGGCCTCACTTCTTCCCCCTCGCCCCCTCCCCGCCTCTTCCCCCTCTCCCCCCTCACCTCCTCCCCCTTGGCGATGATCTTCCTGTGTGTCAGGGCTTCTCGCAGCGTTGAGCCGTCCACACTGAGGAGCTGCGGAGGGCAGAGGGTGAGGGTGAGTGAGGGTGCACCCCCGCCCCCACCATCCCCCCTGCCCCCACCATCCTCGCCCCGCCCCCACCATTCCCCCCCCGCCCCCACCATCCTCCCCTCCCTGCCCTCTGCCCGCCCCACTCACCCTGGTCAAATACTTGAGCTGGTTCTCGGTGGTGACCTGGGCATTGCTCTCCTCGTCGGCAGCAAAGTGGATGTTGCCTAAATGCAGGACGCTGGCCACGATACTCAGCAGGTCCTGGGGGAGCAGGCCGGGGGCGGGTGGGGTGAGCGGGGCCAGAAAGCCTCAGGAGGGCAACCAGCGACGGTCACGCAGGGGTGAGGGGAGGGTCTGAGAGGAGAAGGGGCTGAAGTGGGAAAGGGTGTTAAAGGTAGAAGGTAACTCTGGGGGTCTGGGCGCGGGGCCTCAGACCTGACATCCCAGCACTTTCGCAGGTCGAGGCGGGCAGGTCATCTGAGGTCAGGAGTTCGAGACCAGCCTGGCCAACATGGTGAAAGCCCGCTTTTACTAAAAGTACAAAAATCAGCTGGGCGAGGTGGCGGGTGCCTGCAGTCCCAGCTACTTGGGAGGCTGAGGCCGGAGAATCCCCCGAACCTGGAGGCGGAAGCTGCAGTGAGCCGAGACTGCGCCACTGCACTCCAGCCCGGCTGACAGAGTGGGACTCCATCTCAAGAGAAGAAAGGTGACGTGGGGTGCGGCAGGAGGAAAGGGGGTCCCGGAAGAGGCCTCACCTCCACCTCGTCCTCCGTGAAGTCGATGACCGTCAGGGCCTTGTGCACGACCTTCCAGTCGCTCTTGTCATTGATGGAGGACACTTTGGCACACTGGCCCTGGAGGAAGGCACAGCTGGGTGGCCAGCCCTGGTGCCAGACCCCTGGATGGCACCTGCCCTGCCTGCCAGCCACTCACCTTCACCAGGTACAGGTAGCTCTGCGGGTTCCGCTCCAAGCCCAGCCTGCGAAGCGTCTCCTCCTCGCCGCCCTCCAGCAGCTGGTAGAAGATGTGGAAGTTCCGCTCCCCGTGGTTCTGGTGCACCACTCGGGACTTTTCCAGGAGGTAACTGAGGATGTGGCCGCCCACGGGGGCACCCTGTGGGCAGGGCAGGGCATGGGGCCTGGTCAGGGGGACCAAGGAAAAGGCCCTCTTCCCTCCTGCACTCCTGGCCCTTGCTGTCAGCCAGACCTGGGCTCCAGTTCTAGCCCTGTCACAAGCTGTGTGGTTCAGGCATGCCACCCATGCTGGACTCAGCTACTTCATCTAGGAAAAGGGGACACGCCAGTCCGTCCACCTGGCAGCTCCGCCCGGATGCCTGACGGGCACCCCAAATTCAACAGGCCTGAAACGGAACACCTCACCCTCCCGTCAGCGCCTGCCCGTTGTGGCCAGTGGTGGCCACATCCTTCTCACTGCTCAAGCCAAGCCCTTGGCCGTCCTCCTGGAAGCCTGTTTTCCTTTCGGACTCTACGTCCCCATCAGGCAGCTGATCCTGCTGCCTTAACCTTTAAAACATCCAGAATCACCGCTTCACTGCACCACACTGGCCTGAGCCACCGTCACCTCCACGATAACATCAGCCTCCTAACCGGTTTCCCCGCTTAGTCTGCTTCCCCCCCACCCCCGTCCATTCATCTGCTGCTCCCAATCTCCCAAAGAAGCAGCCACGGTGATTTTTGGAGACAAGGTCTTGCTCCGTCGCCCAGGCTGGAGCGCAGTGGTGCAATCACAGCTCACAGCAGCCTACACTGCCTGGGCTCAAGCCATCCTCCCACCTCAGCCTCCCGAGTCGCTGGGATCACAGGTGCACAATGGCACGCCCAGCTAATTTTTTTTTAGATAGAATGTAGCATTGTCACCTGGGCTGGAGTGCAATGGCGCCATCTTGGCTCACTGCAACCTCCGCCTCCTGGGTTCAAGCAATTCTCCTGCCTCAGCCTACTGAGTAGCTGAGATTACAGGCGTCCACCATGCTCCACTAATTTTTTTTTTTTTTTTTTTTGAGACGGAGTTTCGCTCTTGTTACCCAGGCTGGAGTGCAATGGTGCGATCTCGGCTCACCGCAACCTCCGCCTCCTGGGTTCAGGCAATTCTCCTGCCTCAGCCTCCTGAGTAGCTGGGATTACAGGCACGCGCCACCATGCCCAGCTAATTTTTTGTATTTTTAGTAGAGACGGGGTTTCACCATGTTGACCAGGATGGTCTCGATCTCTCGACCTCGTGATCCACCCGCCTTGGTCTCCCAAAGTGCTGGGATTACAGGCTTGAGCCACCGCGCCCGGCCTATTTTTAATTTTTTTAGAGACAGTCTCACTCTGTCGCCCACGCTGGAGTACAGTGACGTGATCACAGTTTAGGGTAACCTCAGACTCCTGGCCTCATGCGACCCTCCCGCCTCAGCCTCCAGAGTAGCTGGGACAACAGACAGGTGCCACCCCGCCCAGCTGTCAGGCCTTCATTAAAACGCCACTTTCTCAGTGAGGCTCACCCTATCCCAACCGGAAAGGAAACTGCCCCTACTGTGTCCTGCGGTTCATTTTCTGCCAAGCTCTACATTTCTCTGTTTACTGTCTATCACCCTGGGAGGCAGGATTCTTGGAATTCCAGCACCTGGAATGGTCCCTGGTACACAGTAGGCACTTCACACCTAATGGGAGCCTCTCACAGCAGACGCATCGCTGTACCTTGAAGTCAAACTGCACATCCATGTACTTCCCGAACCTGCTGGAGTTATCGTTCCGGAGGGTCTTGGCGTTTCCAAAGGCCTAGGAGTGGACGGGGTATGAGGGATGCCTGCATTCTCTCCCGGCCATCGCCAACGTGCCCTGCAGCCACTGCTGCCCTCACCTCCTGCACTGGGATTCCCTCTGCTCCTCCCGCCCTCACCTCCGGCACCGGCCTCCCTCCTCCCGCCCTCACCTCCGACACTGGCCTCCCTCCTCTCCTCCCGCCCTTACCTCCAGCACTGGCTTCCCTCCTCCCGCCCTCACCTCCGGCACCGGCCTCCCTCCTCTCCTCCCGCCCTCACCTCCGGCACCGGCCTCCCTCCTCTCCTCCTGCCCTCACCTCCAGGACGGGGTTGCTCTGCAGCAGCCGGTCCCGCACTGCACCTCCACGCTCTGGCGCTGGGCAGGTCTCCGCGTAGAACTGCAGCAGCCTCTTGGTGGCCTCCGTCTTGCCTGCCCCGCTCTCCCCCGAGATCATCACCGCCTGGTCCCGCCGCTCTGTGCGCAGTGCTCGGTACACGGTGTCGGCCACGGCAAACCTGGGGCACAGGCTCGTCAGGCAGATCCGGGACGGGGGCATGCGGAGGGCCGCAGGGAGGCCCACTCCCACCCCTGGTGGCGTCCTCAAGGGTGGGGTCAAGCACATCTTTGAGGACGGGGACTGGGCTGTGTGGGTCAGAGATGCCTCACGGTTGAGGGCGGGCATCGCTTTCAAAGGGAGGACGGGACCCTGCGCAGGCGGAGTCTGCGGTGCTTAAGTGGAGGCGAGAGTCACTTGCAGGGACACCTGGGAGGGCTTTGTAGGTGGGGTTCAGAAGTCGCTGAGATTGGGGGCCACTCCCGGTTGTGGGAGAAGTCACAGGTGTGAGCGGGGATAGGACTGGGTCCCACCCAGAGAGAGTTGAGCCGTCACATTCATCTCTGGTCACTCGGGTGGGAAATCCCAGGATTCCTCACAGATGCCAAGTCACCTCGGATGGCATGGGGTCACTCACAGGTGAGGGGGACTTCGGGGTCACTCACAGGTGAGGGGGACTTAGGGGTCACTCACAGGTGAGGGGGGACTTCGGGGTCACTCACAGGTGAGGGGGGACTTCATAGAAGCTGACGCCGCGGTACCGTTCCATGTGCTGCCGGCTGTAGATCTGCAGGTCCCGGTAGGGGTTGACGGAGACCAGGACGGGGCCGATGTAGGTCTGGGGTCAGGCGAAGAGGGCCAGACGCTGATCCGCTGACCCGGGTGCCTCCCTCCCACCACCCCGTCTGTGCCCCCAGCCCCCCGCCGGCCTCCCCAGCAGCCTCACATAGATGAGGTTCTCCCGGAATCGCCGCCGCAGGTTCTCGATGAAGGCGGCCTCGCTGGTGAAGTTCTCCAGCAGCACGAAGTCCTGCACCCCCACCCGGTCCCGGGCGGTCAGCCCGCTCTCCATGGTCACCCGAACCCCGTCACTGCCCAGGGCCTGCAGAGAATGGGCCACGGTAGAGGGTCAGAGCCATCAGGGTGGGGCAAGGCCACGTCTCCACTGCACCTGCGGGACTGGGAGGGAACTCGGGGGCTTGTGGACTCAGGGCTGGACATGGGGTGTGAGGATGCCGGGTTCGGAGGGCCTGGGTGTGGGGGTGCGGGGGTGCAGGTGCAGAAGGAGTGGGTGAGGAAGGAGTGGGTGTGGGGGGGCGTGGGTGCACAGGGTCTGGGTGTGGGGGGCATGGGTGTGAAGGGTCTGGGTTCCAGGTCATGGATGCAGAGAGTCTGGGTGCGGGGGGCCTGGGTTCCAGTGTGGAAGCAAAGGGATCGCCAAGGATGTGAGCATCCAGAGCAGAGACCACACAGGCCACGACACACACGGGACCAGAGGACTCCGGGGCAAGGCCGAAGAACCTGGGAGGCGCTGGTTTTGGGTGGAGAAAGCGGGGTCGCAAGAAGGAACTGCTTAAAGAATGCTCTGTTGACTTTGGGCTAATCCCCTCCTCTCTCTGGGTGGTTTCCTCCTCAAGGAGGAGTTGAGTTAGACCAGGTGACCTCAGGTCCCTTAGCTCTGAGCCACATGTGACAGGTGCTTTGGAGGACAAATGGCTCAGGGTGAATTCTGCAGGCAGGGTGGGGCCTCTTCTCCGCCGGAACCCACCCACATGTCCACAGCAGAGCAACAAGCGACTCCCAGATCACAGCACGGGGCTTCCCCGAGGGCCTCCCGCCTCCGCGGGGCTCAGCTGCCCACTCCAGAAGGCAGCCAGAGTGGGCCGGGTGGGCCCCTCCCTTCCCTCCAGCTGCTGGGCTCCCCAGGCGCCTCCTTCACGGAGTCCTGAGAAGCCTCAGGGGTGGGGGTTTTCCCAGGCGAAGCCAGCGGCCTCTGGGTCCTACTGGAGGGTGAGCGGGCTACAGGCCCCGCATCCAGGGCTGAGATCCCCCTTCAAAGAGGGTCTGACGGCTCCAGGAAACGGACACCCAGAGTGTCCAGGCTCAGAGAAGCGCAGGGTGGAGGCTCCTCGAGGTGGGGGAACCCCGCAGAGGCCTCGGGTCTCCTCTGACCGCGAAGGGCCCAGATCCTGGCCTGGGGCGTCGCTCGGGCCCGGCTCCAATCCCGCCCCAAATCCGGCCGCAGTCCCGCCCCTCGCCCTCGGGTCGGGGGTCTCCGCGTCCTCAGAAGCCCCCGCAGCGCCGCATCCCGTCCCAGGTCCGAGCGTCCCGCGCACCCTCCCGCCGCGGCCTCCTCCCCCGGCAACTTCCCGGGACGTTTTTCCACCCGGAATTCCCAGGCCGCGCCCGCTTCCTGGCAAGGCCGAGGCGGCGCCGCGGGGCGGAAAGGGGCGCCCGGGACCCCCGTTCGCCGCCCCCCTGCTCACCGACGCCCGGTAGCGCATCCTGCCCCGCCGGCCTGGCGCCCGCTCCGCTGCCCGCGCTCTGGGTCCCGGGCTCGGCGGCGGCAGCGGAGGCGTCAGCGAGGGAGGGGCCGGACCGCCCCCCGCACCGCCCCCCCCACTCCCGCCCACGCCTCCCGCCTCCCGCCCACGCCTCCCGCGCGGCCCGGCCAGGTCTCCTCCAGGTGGGGGCGGGCTCGGTGGGGGGCCGGGGGGGGTTCTCGGGCCGGGGCGGGGCGGGGCAGGGCGGGGTCGGCCTGAGTCAGGTTTTCCAGGAGGGACGGTGTCGGTGCATGGGAGGAGCCCGGAACCCGCGCGGCCGCCGCGTCTACACCGACCCGGAACTCACTTTCCGGGCCTGGGACGAAGCTTCGCGGCGGGGCCGGGCCCCGAGGCCTGCGGGTCCCAGAGGAAGCAGATCTCCCTCCCCCAACCCCGAACTCCAGTCCCGGGAAAGTTAAAAATAGAACCAATGTCCAAATACGGCCGCGCGCCGGCGGGCGGAGCGTTTTCCGCGTGGGACCCCTTCCAACTCCCACGCGCGCCGGGCCGGGCGCGAGTCTTGAACCCAGGGAGATCGCCTCCTCAGCGCGGAGTGCGCGCCCCGGGGAGAGGGACGGCCACCGGGAGCCCCGGCAGAGCGCGCTGAGTCCCGGCCCTTCTGGAAACCGCAGTTCGCATCTGGGAGAGATTCGCGCTCCACTCCCACCAAAGGCATTTGGGGCCCACAGCCTCCACAGCCGGTACACCCCACTGGCCTCCGCCCTCCCTCCCGCTCTCCTCTGGAGGGACCTTCCCTGTTCCTCTGTACCCCTCGCGGCCCAGCCCAGGACGCCCCCGACCCAGCCTCGGCAGCCCCGCCCTCCTCCGCGGGGGGCGAACCCTGGCTCGGATCCCAGCGCGGGCGGGGCGGGGCGTCCACAGCAGGCCGGAGGCTCAGCGGGTTCTTCTCCGCTGGGGAACTGTGCCAGAGTCCCCAAAGTCACTTCACTTTTCCGCTCCAGGCCGAGGAGGGCCGCGGGGTGGGTGGCCTGAGCCCGAGCGAAGGGACCTCCCAGGCCCCCTGTAGACCCCGCCGCCCTCCCTCGGCCGGACACTCGGTCCTCACTTGCGGGCAGAGACCAACTAAGAGCCAAGCCCGGGGACACGCTTCCGATCTGGCGGGGAAACCTCGGGCGCGCACCTGCCCGGCGCCTGAACACAACGGCGGACACGGACTTGCCCTGGGGGGAGAAGCAGAGCCGGGACCCAAAGCCCCAGCGCGCCCCGCCCCGCCCCTGTCCGCAAAGCCGGCTCTCTGGGGAGAGCGCGAGGCCGCGGCAGGTGCGGGCTGTATCCCCACTGGGAAGGGGAGGCTCGTTACTGCAAGAGCAGCAGCCGGGCCGGAGCGGCGGCCCCGGGGACCCCCGAGCAGAGGCGTCAGCTGTGGGGCCGGGAACGAGGGGGATGGGGGCGCCTCGGACAATGTCGGGGGCGGGAGGCGCCCGCTGCGGTGTCCCTAGGTTTAAAATCCAGAGGGGGGGCCGGGCGCGGTGGCTCACGCCTGTCATCTCAGCACTTTGGGAGGCCGAGGCGGGCGGATCACCTGAGGTCAGGAGTTCAAGACTAGCCTGGGTAAAGTGACGAAAACCCCGTCTCAACTAAAAATACACAAATCAGCCGGGCGTTGTGGGGCGCCTGTAGTCCCAGCTACTTAGGAGACTGAGGCAGGAGAATGGCTTGAACCCGGGATGCAGAGGCTGCGGTGAGCCGAGATCGCGCCACTGCACTCCAGCCTGGGCGACAGAGCGAGACTCTCACAAAACAAAACAAAACAAAACAAAAATCCAGAGCGAGCAAGGAGAGGATCTAGGGGTGAGGAGCGCCTTAGCAGACTGGGTGGGGGCACAGGGTCGAGAGCCCCCGGCGGACGCTCCCTCCCCTCCCGGCGAGGCGTGGGGCGGGACCGTGGGGGCGGAGCCTCGCGGCCGCAGTCCCGCCCCCCCACGTCACGCGGCTGGAATGAGGGGAATCCGCGCGCGGAGGGGCCGCGCTGCCGCATTCCCGGGATGCCCGCTGGCGCCCCCGCAGCCACCGCCCAGCGGCGGAAGGAGGGAGCGTCTCCACGGCGGCTCCAGCCCCAGCAGCCCCCGCCGGCCTGGCCTCACTGGACAGAAGCGCGAGTCGCGGCAGGGGAGGGAAGCGGGGAACCCGGGAGTGAAAGACGCCGCGACCTAGGCTGCAGCGCCAGGCGCTTCCCGCGTTCCCCGCGCTTTCTTAGGTTACTCCCTTCAGTGCCCCCAGCCAAGCCATGTGAGGTCTGTATTATCGCTCCAGTAGAGAAGAGGACACTGAGGCAGGTGACTTGTGCGATCCCAGTCTCAGGAGTGGGATTGGAACCCGGGAACTCGGACACCTTCCTGCAGGGCTGCCCGGAGCCTCTCTGTACAGTTGCCAGGGCTACCGGGGCGGTGACCTTCAGTAACAGCACAGGCCCCTGTTGGTGTACTGTGGTTCTGTTATGTCACCTGTAGGCCTTAAAGGTAGCAGCTGGGGAGTGGGCCCGGGCCTTTGGCTCCCTGCAGGCGAGGGCGCAGCCACGGCCCCGGTGACCTAGGAAGGAGCCTTTTCCCCCAAGGTTGCCTCAGTGTCGGTCTCCTCCCACCTGGGGATGTGTTTACTGGAACCGCAGGGGATGGGCTATCCAGTGACCTTCAGCTTATATAGGCCGGCGGGGGCCCACAAGCCTGACTGCTGGGAACAGCAGGAACCTCAAATGTTCCCCCAGCCTAGGGGCCACCCACACAGATCTTGCCGTGGGGTGGGGTATCATCTGAGCACCCAGAACTGCTGCTATAATCCCATGTCCAGAGCCCCCAGGTGGTACAAAGACAGCCATAGCCTGTCTCACGCTGGCACAGCATGGGCACAGAGCAAGGACTCAACGTGTATTTATCAAACGAATCTTAGATATGGGCCTTCCTGCCCACCAAGGACCGTTCCAGGCCTCAGGGAACTGTTGTGAAGGGAAATGGGGAGAAAGTGGCAACTCAGGGTCTCTACCCCGATGGCTCAGAGGGCCTCAGTCAGCGCTGTGCACTCTAGCTACACAACTACAGGGGCCTTTGGCTGCCAGACACCTCTGCCTGGGGCCGGGTGGGGGGATCCAGCAAACATGAACAGAGGCAAGGTGCAATGAGTGGCTCATGCCTGTAACCCCAGAACTTTTGAGAGGCCGAGGCAGGAGGGTTGTTTGAGGCCAGGAGTTCAAGACCAGCCTGGGCTGTCGTGAGACTCCTGCCTCTACCAAAAAGCTTTTTTAAAATTAGCCAGGCGTGGTACAGTGTGCCTGTGGTCCCAGCTACTCAGGAGGCTAAGGTGGGAGGATCCCTTGAGCCCAGGAGGTTGAGGCTGCAGTGAGCCCTGATGGTGCTATTGCACTCCAACCTGGGTGCCCCAGAAGACCCTGTCCAAAAAAAAAAAAAAAAAAAAAAAAAAAGTAGCCAGGCGCAGTGGCTCATGCCTGTAATTCCAGCACTTTGGGAGGCTGAGGCAGGAGGATCATGAGGTCAGGAGTTGCAGACCAGCCTGGCTGACATAGGGAAACCCCATCTCTACTAAAAATACAAAAAGTAGCCAGCCGTGGCAGCAGGCGCCTGTAATCCCAGCTGCTAGGGAGGCTGAGGCAGGAGAATCACTTGAACCTGGGAGGTGAAGGTTGCAGTGAGCCAAGATCACACCACTGCACTCCAGCCTGCGCAACAGAGTGAGACTGTTAAAAACAAAAACAAAAAACGGCTGGGCGTGGTGGCTCACGCCTGTAATCCAAGCACTTTGGAGGCCAAGGCAGGTGGATCACCTGAGGTCGGGAGTTCAAGACCAGCGTGACCAACATGGTGAAACCCCAAAGAGCAATAAACCCGTAACACCTTAACATAAAGTTGTAGGGGGAAAAAAACGACCCAGGCGAGGTGGCTCATGCCTGTCATCCCAGCACTTTGGGAGGCTGAGGTGGAAGGATCGCTTGAGGTCAGGAGTTCAAGACTCGCCTGGCTAACACAGTGAAACCCCATCTCAACTAAAAATACAAAAATTTGTGGGCTGTGGTGGTGAATGCTTGTAATCCCAGCTGCTTAGGAGGCTGACATAGGAGAATTGCTTGAACCTAGGAGGCAGAAGTTGCAGCGAGACGAGATCGTGCCACTGCACTCCCGCCTGGGCAGCAGAGCCAGACCCTGTAAAAAAAAAAAAAAAACAAAAAAGGAAACAGAGCTCCTGACCCCTAACTTTTACTCCTGTTCAATGTCCTTGCAGAGAGAAGGGCAGCACTTTCAGCTGGTCATCACCGCCTGGGTTAACAGGCATGCTCTCCACTCCCTACACCAAGTGGCCACGCCCCGCGAACGCCTCAGCTCCATCACTGCCCGTTTCCTGGCGGAGACGGCAGCCTCCTAACTGACCTCCTTGCCTTCCTACTACCAATCCATTTCCCCTCGGGCAATACAAATCACATCAACATCCCCTGTTCATAGAGTAAAGGTTTACAGGGCGCCCTCCATGTCCCAGGCCCACGATTCACAGCCGCTGCTTGTGGTCAGGACGCTGCCCATGAACTCCCGAGGCCCCTCCCCCCACCACGCAGTCCTCGGTTTACCCTACTGCTCCTGCATTCCGGTGTGACAGGCGGCCCTCTCAGTCCCTTTTCTCCCCACCCGCCCCTCCCACCCACCACTTGCAGCCTGCCCGAGCGTCAGGGCCTGGGCCTGCACCTGCGCCGCCCTCAGCCCCGGGCACTCCCCTCCCCACGCGCTGAGACTCGGCCCAGGTATCGCCTCCTCCAGAGTCCCTTCCTGATTCTCCCCGACGCGCGGCGCCTCCTTATCGCACCCAGCAGGAATTGACTGTTTCCTGGTGGGTCCCTCCCAGGAGGCTGCTGCCACCCCCTCCGCGCAGCCAGGCACCGGGCGGGGCTGGGTGACCCCTTCCTGGCCGCCTGGATGAATGAATGAATCTCAGGGCCCCGAGTGTGCGCGGGAGGCCGGGACGAGAGGAGCCGCGGGCGCCGTGGCCAGTCCCCTCCCGCCACTCTAGGGGCGCGCGGGGCCCCAGGGGCGGAGGAAGGGAAGGGGCGGGGTTCAGGCGGCTCCTCCGGAACCAGAGGCAGGGCCGGGCTGCAGGCGGGGCCCGAAGGGCTCCGGGTCTCGGGTCCCGGGTCCTGCATCCCGCCGCCCCGGCCGCTCTTCCCGGCTTCCCGCTCCCACGGGCGCTAAGTCTTCACCCGGCTGCGCCGGCGCTTCCGGGTCCCGGGACCCCTCCCGGGTCCATGCGGCCGCCGTTCCGCCCCAGCGATCGCGGCAGTGACCTCCGCTTCGCTCCCGGCCTGGGACCCCAGGCCCGCCTGCCGGCGGAGGCCTCCCGGGTCCTGCGCGCGCCGTCCCCACGCCCCGAGTACCCACCGGCTCGGCTCTTCCGGCGCGGGCGGGGCCGGGCTGGGCGGCGTGGCGGGCTCGGAATCCGCGGCCCGAGCGCGCTCTCCCCGCCCAGGGCTCGCCGGGGGCCGGGCCGCGGCCTGTCGTCATCCCGGGCAGGGCCTCGCGCCCTCTGGCCCCACCCCCCCCCGGCCGGGCCGCGACCGCGAAGCCTCGGTGCGAGCGGCCCCCGCCTTGGGCAGCTCCGGGCAGGCGCGTCCGGTCACTGCGAACACGCGCGCCCCACCCCCGCCGCGCTGCTGGGGCCGTGGGGGCGCCTGGCGTTCTCTGTCCTCCCGGCCCTTTGCCTCTCCAGCCCCTTCCCTGCGGGCCGGGGCAGGGCCGCTGCCCCTGTTTCCACCCGACCACCTCCCACACCGTCCCCCTGCGCTGAGTCCTGCGCGGCCCCAGCTCCGTGGACCAGAGCGGAGCGGGGCATGCACCGAGCCAGTCCCGCGTGCCTGGAGCTTTCCACGCCCTCCTCCTGCGACCTCACAGCAGCCCTCACTTGCGTTTGTGCCCAGCATTCACAGTTGTGCCCACCGAGGTTCAGGGAGCTGGAGAAGAGTCAAGTCCAGACCTCCTCTTCCAAAAATCCTGGTGCCCGTGGTCCTTCCATCCTGACTCTTCCACTCACCCTGTCTGTTCAGTCTGTTTGGCCCCTCCCCGGTGCTCACCTCTTGCGGGAGGGCTTTGCTTGAGAGGGGCTGCCGGGCCCTGGGGATACGCTACCACCCTCCGCCCAGCCCAGAGCACCCCAGCTTACAAGCTTGCAGGGCCTGTGGGGATGAACCACGCGGATGATCTCCCCGGTGGGTATCAGCTCCACTTGCAGCGCCATTCTGCCCTCGGAGAGCCCGCGCTGGGCACTGGGGCCTGTGAGCAAAAGCCGCCTGCCCCCTTGCTGGCTCTGCCCGCTCCAGGAGCCAGGAATCTGTGTCTTATGCCGGAATGGCCACTTGGTTCTGCTTCGACTGCAGCCCCAGGGGATGTGGCTGGTCCAGCGCCTCAGTACACAGCTGGAGCTGTCCAGGTCTGATTGGAGGCCTCTTGGCCCGGATGGTTGGAGCAGGAAGAGGAGGGGCTGGGATGGAGGAAATGCCTCTATCTGGTTGTCCCAGGTAACCAGAGGAGCCCATGCAGCCACCCATGGGGGACCCTAGGCTCCAGGTCAAAGGATAGGATGCCTTTCCCCTTCCCGCATCCCGCAGCAGCTCTCTGGCTACCCCTCCTCCTGACCACTCTCCAGTACCAGCTAGAGAGCAGAGGGGCCACTCCCCAAAGCAGGCCTTTCCTCCCCTAAGCCTTCAAGACCCCTCGGTGGGCACTGCCTTTCCTCACATCCCGCAGTGGGGCCGCCTCCCACAGCCGACGAGCCCCACCATGAGTGTGACGGGCTGGGGGCTGGTCATGCTGGGCAGAGGGGCTGTTCTAATGTGAGGAAGTCCTGTGCCTCAGGTGCTTGTGAGATTCGTTCTTGGGTGTGGGTAACCTCTAGCCCTGGGCATCCCCTGCATTTCAGCAGCACCCACAGGAGCCCCCCACCCCTGATGTTCCTGCTCTTCTATTTTTATTGTTGCTAAATCACAACTGACACTTTCCTGGCCTGAGACTGAGCCCTTGTCTCCAGCCATTCCTTATAGGAAGTAGGAACGGGGAAGTGGAGAGGGGAAATGGGCCTTTCCAGAGAGAGAGGCTGGCATGGGCAGGGCTGGGTCCCTTGGGCCTGTGCTGGCCCCAACAGCCCCAGAGGCAGGGGCCTCCCCCAGCACCCTTCTCTCCCACAGCTTCTCCCGCCCCGGAAAGGCGAGCAAGCCCTCCTTCCTTCCTTCCTTCCTTCCTCCCTCCGGGAAGCACATCCATCCCGGGCAGGCTCATCCCCAGCGGCCACACAATGGCCCTTATCAGCCTCGGAGCCAGGCGCAGACCCAGCGCACACGGAGTCTCACATATTTCCTGTTTCCACCCAGCAGGTCGGGTGGACCCAGAGCGGCCATATCCTGACCAGGCCCAGAGGATGGAGAGCACTCCCCTTCCCCCTTCTGCCTCTCAACCACTGCTGGGCTCACCTCTCCCACACCAGGAGGGGCCCAAACAGGAGGCAGGGCGTGGGGACTCCGGTTCACAACCGGGGAGGGAAGCAGGTGGAGGTCCCTGGGGTCAAGGCTGGGGTGGCACTGACCGAATGGGGAGGCGGGTATAGTATGATATGCTTTCCGCAGCTGCTCTCCTGAAGTAACCTTGCCAACAGGTGCATCACCTGTACTTCACAGATACTGAGGCCCCTCTGTGGTGGGCTCAGGCCCATACCTGTGTTTCTGGTCCTGCAGGAAACCACAGGAGCTTGTAACTGTGAGGAGATCCACCCCCGTCAGCTCTGGCTTTCCCATCTGCCAGATGAAGGGTGCTATGTGGCGACACTCACGACAGCTGTATGTGCAAGAGTAACAGGTGGGCCAGTGACGGCTCTGGAGGTCCCTGAGTGTGTGTGGGTGGCAGGGACAGGTCACTGTGGGGGAAGACTCAGCAAGGGTCTGGGGAGAAGTGGGGCAGAAAGAGATGGTTAACAGTTTGGACTGGAAACCAGGAAGAAGGCTCATGACTGGGGCATGAGCAGCAGCGGGTCAGGGGTGATGAACCAGGAGTTCCTCTACTTGGCAGGGGCGGCAAGCCCCACCAGGGCCAGGACCCCAGTGCTCCCCATGCTAGAGCCCCATCCTAGCCACATCGTAGTGGCCTCTGCAAATCTTAGACACAAGCCTAGCTTGGGTCCACAGGGCCCTGTCCCTGGAGTCCAGCCATGAGCCCCAACCCCCCAATCATGAGTCACACACAAGTGTAAAAGCCACGCTTCTAATTCCCCCTGCACAGTGTAACAGTCACAAAACAGCCAGCCATGGCCTGCGAGAAGCCAGGGGATAGTTCTGGATACACACGGCTTGTAGCACAGAGCAAGTGCAGTGGGCCCCA
The DNA here is from genome assembly GCF_048565385.1 of Saimiri boliviensis. Classification (NCBI taxonomy): domain Eukaryota; kingdom Metazoa; phylum Chordata; class Mammalia; order Primates; family Cebidae; genus Saimiri; species Saimiri boliviensis. Next base: position 21,582,738 of record NC_133465.1, read on the forward strand.
GCCTCGGGATACGGGACGGCAGGACGGGCACTCGCAGGCTCCCAGAGGCATCTTCTCCGTAAGAGGGCTGCCGAGAGACCACGGCAGGAGGCAAGTGGTGGAGGTGGGAACAAAGCCCCTCGAGAATGCTCTCTGCAGACCCCCAGGGCCAGACCCTCCCACACGTCTTGAGCTGGCCCTCCCTTCTGCCTGCCCCCACTTCGAGGTCCTGGGGGGTCCAGGGGAGGACTGTCGTCAGTGACTCTTGACAAGGGTGAGGCAGATGCACTTGACCTGACAAGCACGACCCAGGAAAAATCTGTGGCCACAGCTCCTGGTCACCCCTTCCTTCCTCAGAGGGTAGGCTGGAAGCACGGGACTCAAGCTACCAGCAGAATTGAACCTGGATCCTTCCCAGTTCTCTCTGTTCGGGCTCTGGAAGTCCCTAGGTGAGACTCCATGTGGTGGGTAGGGAGGAACACTGCTGGCCGAAGGGCCCTCATCAGCCCCCTTTTGCTGAAAGCAGGAATCCCAGACCCTCTGTTCACTCCTCCTGGGGACAGGACTCATGGAATCCAGCACTGCTGTCGCCAGTCTATGCAGCCTGTACAAATGTGAGCATCCCCCTCCCAGATAGCCCGAGGCCCAGGATAACATGACAAGAATGCAGACCTGTGCCAAATGGGGCATGTGCCTGGCAGGACTACTTAGGCCGGACTAGCAAAGGGAGTAGGAATCCAGAAATGAGATCAGAACTGTTCCCAGGTCTACACTGTGGTCAACTAGCTGGTCTCACTCACATCTCAGCAATAAAAACCTGTATTTAAGTGGCTAATTCTAGAGATCAGTAGTGGAGAGAGCAAAGGAGCCTGGCCAGAGCTCACTGGGAGGAGGAGGTGGGCGACACTTGGCTGTCTCTTTGGGGGCCAGGCTGGGCCCCCAGCCCTCCTGCAGTGGCAAGGCAGAGCTAGCTACCAGCTCTGGCCTCCACCTGGGATCCACTCCCACCTGGTCAGATCTGTGGCTGTGCTTCACCCAGTGGGTCCTCCCTCAGGGAGAAAAGCGGGATCTGTGAGATAAAGCAGGTGGCAGAAGTGGGAGAGTGGGTCTTCCTTCTGCTTCCCATCAGCCCATTCTCCCACTGAAGTGGCTCCTCAGGTGCAGTCTGGGTCCCAGGCCTGGGCCTCAGGGAACCAACGATGGGCTCAAGCCCCTCCCCTCCCCTGCCCTTCCCAACATCCCTTACCTGGAAGGGTCTGCTTATCCCTGCCACAGAACGCAGGTTGTTGCTATAGTAACAGAGGAGAAACTCTTCTTCCGTTGCAGGGATATTGCTGATGTCAATGTAAACCTGGAGGGAGGATGGATGGGACTGTGGTCAGCTCCAGGCTCTGGGCGCCACCCAGCTCTGAGTGACAAACTATCCAGCTCTGTTCCTCCCATGACACAGGAGTGCTGAGGCCAGCCCGCCTGCGGTGACATACCTGGTTCAGGTTGTCGCTGAAGGAGACCTCGTTGTCCCCGACCCAGATGTAGGACACGTAGTCATGAATGTCACGCAGCCCCACCTGTGGGGGGAGTCATGTGATCAGTGGTCAGGGAGTACATGGGACCTAAGGCAAGTCCTAAGGAGGGACTGTCTCACTGCTGGGGCCGGCAGTTGTACCAGATGCTTCCCCGCAGCCCTTCACTGCCCTTCCATGCAGAAGAACCCCTGGGATGGACAAGGGTGGGTTTCTCAGTCTACCCAGCTCCCAGGAGCCTTCGGGAGGGATGAACCTCACCTTGTACAGTCCGATCCAGTCCCACGGGCTCCTGGGGAAGTCTGAGGTTGAGGAGTAGCTGACCATCAGGTCGTTCTCCAGGGTCCACAGGTCCTCTGGCATCAGAACGATCGGTGGAGCAGACAGCAACGGCTTCAGCTAGACATAGGGGTGGAAGGGCTCAGTTCGCAGCAGCATTCCCTCCTCAGAGGCCAAGTGTTCTTCCCTGCCCTTCCAACACAGCGGGGAGGGTGGGGCACCCAGAGGGGTGGGCACAGAACTCCGATGGGCTGCTCCAACTGACCTTGGCTGGCCAAACACCAGTCACCAGGGTGGCTGGGCCTATCAGGGAGTCACAGAGCCCAGCGCTGAGGGGTAGGAACTGGGGAGAGCAGAGGCGCGGTTGAGAGGCTTAAGGAAGTGGCAGGCAGCTGCTCTCAGGCCGCTAGAGTATCTGACCCAAAGCCCCACCTGGGGGATGCTCTGGTGAAAACAGCTGTGAACGAGCAGGAACACAAGACAGAAACTAACACAGGCTGGGCACGGTGGCTCACACCCATAATCCCAACATTTTGGGAGGCCAAGGTAGGAGGATCACTTGAGCCCAGGAGTTCAAGACTAGCCTGGGCAACATGGCGAAACCCTGCGTCTGTAAGAAATACAAAACTTAGGTATGGTGGCATGCACCTGTAGTCCTTGCTCCTAGGGAGGCTGAGGTGGAAGGATCAGTGACTTGAGCCCAGGAGGTCCAGGCTGCAGTGAGCTGTGATGGCACCACTGCACTCCAACCTGGGTGACAGAACGAGACCCTGTTTTGTGTGTGTGTGTGTGTGTGTGTGTAAAGCCAGTAAGCCAGTATGAAAATGTGAAGGCAGGGCGACAGCAGCAGCCTGAAGGAGGCCAGCACTGACGCAGGGATGGAGGGAGCACCCTTTGCAACTTGATCCAGATAGATTCAGGACAAATAAAAGAAGGCCTACTTCCCACAGTGGGTAATAAGCCTAATGGAACTCATTAGCCCCAAGGGAGAATACCCAAAGGAAACGGAAACCTTTTCACAAAGGGTTTGAACACGTTTTTGACAGAGCCATCAACGGCTCCTAAGAAGAGCTGGGATATCTGACCTGGAGGAAAGGCAATCATGGCCTCCACAGGCCTCCCTGGGGGACTGGCTGACATTAGAATGCAGGGATGGAGGGCTGGGGATGGGGCCCAGCACAGCGATTCCTCTGGCAAGTATCAGGCAGCCCCGAAGTTCACCTCCAAGTCGAAAGTGCCTGCGACAGGCTTATGGTCACTGATGGTGTACATCATGTAGCTGCCATAGCTCCTCTGAGACAGGGAGAAGTCTGGGGCTGGCAGTCCGGGGGTGTGGGGGCCAGCCTGGGGCTGCCGCTTCAGCCGCCACAGGATGCGGTCTGTCCATGCGGGCTTGCGTTTCTTCTCACTGCGGGGGTGGGGGGATGAAGAGGAAGAATGGGAGGGCGTAAGAGCAGAAATGATGCAACAATCTTGCATGTTCTTCACATGTACCCCAAAACCTAAAATGCAACTAAAAAAAAAAAAAAGCAGTAATGAGCCCACAGGAGCTTGCTGGAGTCCCTAACTCCGGCATCTAGTAGCAGCCACAGAGCCCTGGGCCAAAGCTGGAGGGAGCGTGGCAGCAGGCAGGGAGGTGCCCAACGGAACCAAAGGGGTGCTGGCCCTCATCAGGCTTCGCCAGAACCCTCTGTCTAGCTCATATTTTTATGGATCAAATTGTGACTCAGAAATACTCAATTTCAAAGCTTTGCTTCTTTCTTGAGCAAAAGCGACAGTGGATCAAAGCAGCTGAGGTTTGGGATTCTGAAGCTGACCGACCTGAGCTTGACTGGCTGCCCTGCTTACTAGCAGTCTACCTCAGGAAAGGCAAAGAAGCATTTAGAAAATGCTTAGAGATGTAGCTGGGACTACAGGTGCATGACACCATGCCTGTCTTGAACTGCGGGCCTCAAATGATCTTCCCATCTCAGCCTCCCAAAGTGTGGGGATTATAAGGCCTGGGCCACTGTGCCTAGCTATAGCATGCTCTCGTTACAGGTGGGGAAACTGAGGCTTAGCTTTGAAGAGAAGCACCTTTCCCAAAGTCGCAAGCTACAAAGTGGTGGCGCCGGGATTCAGAGCCAGCCAGCATGACTGCAGGGCATGTACTCCTCCCACTGATGAACACCTCAGGCCTCAGCTTCCTTGCCTGCAAGTGGAGGGAAGAGTAGGAGCTGCCCGCACAGGGGTGGTATGACGCCATGAGATCAAATACATAAAATGCAAAGTGAGCTCCCTGTGCACGCCGGCCATCATGATTTGCTCTCAGTTCATGAGACCTCCCACCTGCTCTTCACCAGCCAGCTTCCCTAAGGGGTGTGAAAGAGGTCTTACAGCCCTTGGAGACAAAATGCTTTCCTCCTTCAGGTAACTGAAGTTGACCAAAGACTAGTCTCTGACCTGTAACCCAGCCTTCCCAAGCAACTATTGGAGCAGTTTCTTTTTTTTTGAGGCAGAGTTTCACTCTTGTTACCCAGGCTGGAGTGCAATGGCGCTATCTCGGCTCACTGCAACCTCCGCCTCCTGGGTTCAGGCAATTCTCCTGCCTCAGCCTCCTGAGTAGCTGGGATTACAGGCATGCGCCACCATGCCCAGCTAATTTTTTGTATTTTTAGTAGAGACGGGGTTTCACCATGTTGACCAGGACGGTCTTGATCTCTTGACCTCATGATCCACCCGCCTCGGCCTCCTGAAGTGCTGGGATTACAGGCTTGAGCCACCGCGCCCGGCTATTGGAGCAGTTTCTAAGGCCAGCTTGGTCCTCAGGCCCTGCCCTCCTGGACTACCAGCTAAGTCCTGCCTTGGAGTTGGGGTGCATGTGTGATCGGGGAAGCAGGACAGCTGCTATTTCTGGGTTTCCTTCCCTTGGTGGACAATTCCCTTTCTTGAATGAACCCAGAGTAATAAAGCCTGATGGGATCAATCAATCAATCTAGACAGGATGTCACACACTATCTTGTCTATCATTTGACAGGGCCTGGAATATCTAGCTAGCTAGCTATCAACCAGCAGGGTCTCGCTCTGTTGAATCCTATCTATTAATTGACGGATTGACAGGGTCTTGCTCTGTTGGCCAGGCTGAGTGCAGTAGCACAGTCGTAACTCACTGTAGCTTCAAATGCCTCGGCTTCAAGCAATTCTCCCACCTCGGCCTCCTGACCAGCCGGGACCACAGGCATGTGCCAGAGTGCTGTTTAAAAACCTTTAAGGAGTCTTCATTGCCTCCAGAATTAAGTTTAAGTCCCCAAATAGGGCTTTCAAGGGGCTCAGGAGTCTGACCACCCCCACCCTTCATCTCACACCACTTCCCCAGACCCACTCCACCTTGGTGCCTCTCTCAAGCCTCTGGACCTTTGCTCTTGCAGTTTTTGCTGCCTGGAACACCCTCCTTCACCAGGGAGAGGCCTCTGTCAAAGCCAGCCTGGACCTTATTTGCTTCCAAAGCATTTTATATAGTATTACCCGATTATATTGCAGTTTCCTGCTTCCTACTCAGCACATCACCTGGTGCGGGAACTCTGAAGGCAAGGACTTGGCTCTCGGGGTCTCCTGTGTGTCCTTAGCATTACGGCAGATCCTGGAACACAGGTGCTCCATGACCAGGCACTTTCTAAAATTCCACACTCAAGCTCTCTCTCAAAAATGCCCATCTCATCTTCATGTTTACAGCTGAATATACTCATCAATTGGAAACTTTCTGTCTCCTTTATTCAACTGTTATTAATATATATATATTTTTGAGATGAAGTCTCACTCTGTTGCCCAGGCTGGAGTACAGTGGGGCAATCTCAGCTCACTGCAACCCCCGCCTCCCAAGTTCAAGTGAATTCTCCTGCCTCAGCCTCCCAGTTACCTGGGACTACAGGCATGCACCACCATGCCAGGCTAATTTTTGTATTTTTAGTAGAGACGGGGTTTCACCATTCTGGCCAGGCTCAAACTCCTGAACTTGTGATCTGCCCACCTCAGCCTCCCAAAGTGCTGAGGATCACAAGCATAAACCACCGCACCCAACCTATTCAACTTTTTTTTTTTGCAATGGAGTTTTGTTCTTGTTGCCCAGGCTGGAGTGTAATGGCGCCATCTCAGCTTACCACAATCTCCACCTTCTGGGTTCAAGCGATTCTCCTACATCAGCCTCTCAAGTAGCTGGGATTACAGGCATGTGCCACCATACCCAGCTAATTTTATTTTTGTATTTCTAGTAGAGACGGGGTTTCTCCATGTTGGTCAGGCTGGTCTTGAACTCCCGACCTCAGGTGATCTGCCTGCCTCGGCCTCCTGAAGTGCTGGGATTACAGGTGTGAGCCACTGTACCAGGCCTTCAAATAAATGCTTTTTTTTTTTTTTTTGAGGCAGTCTCACTCTCTTGCCCAGGCTGGAATGCAGTGGCAAAAACTTGGCTCACTGCAACCTCTACCTCCTGGGTTCAAGCGACTCTCCTGCCTCAGCCTCCTGAGTAGCTGGGATTACAAGCACCTGATAGCATGCCCAGCTATTCTTTGTATCTTTAATAGAGAGGGGGTTTCACCATGTTGCCCAGGCTGGTCTCAAACTCTTGACTTTGTGAGCCACCCGCCTCAGCCTCCCAAAGTACTGGGATTACAGGCGTGAGCACCCAGCCTGCTCAACGGCTATCTTACTGGTTTTTTTGGTTTTTGAGACAGTCTCGTTCTGTAGCCAGGCTGGAGGGCAACGGTGCAATCTTGGCTCACTGCATCCTCTGCCTCAAGTGATCCTTCTGCCTCAGCCTCCCAAGAAGCTGGGACTGCAGGAACGCGCCACCATGCCGAGTTATTTTTGGTATTTTTAGTAGAGACAAGAGTTTCAACCTGTTGGCCAGGATGGTCTCCATCTCTTGACCTCGTAATCTGCCCGCCTGGGCCTCCCAAAGTACTAGGATTACAGGCATGAGCCACTGCGCCTGGCCTCAACTGCTATATATATTTTTTTTTTTTTTTTTGAGACGGAGTTTCGCTCTTGTTACCCAGGCTGGAGTGCGATGGCGCGATCTCGGCTCACCACAACCTCCGCCTCCTGGGTTCAGGCAATTCTCCTGCCTCAGCCTCCTGAGTAGCTGGGATTACAGGCACGTGCCACCATGCCCAGCTAATTTTTTGTATTTTTAGTAGAGACGGCGTTTCATCATGTTGACCAAGGATGGTCTCGATCTCTTGACCTCGTGATCCACCCGCCTCAGCCTCCCAAAGTGCTGGGATTACAGGCTTGAGCCACCGCGCCCGGCTCAACTGCTATTTTAAGTAACTTTCCCAGTGTACTGTTGTCCCTTTAACAGCAATAGAGTAAGTATTCCAGAAATGGTGGAGAATGGCCACGGTGGTGAACTCAGACTTTAGAACTGGAGGCCAGCTGGGGAAGGCTCTGTCCTGTTCATTAAGAGCTGTATGGCCCTGGGCAAATGACTTCATCTCTCTAAGTCTCAGTTTCTTCAACTGTTAAGATGGGGTGATAACAGTACTTACTTCAAAGAGCAATAAGGAAATTAAAGAGCGTCAGGGAGTGGTCGGGAAGTGGTAACTGACCCAACCGTGGACTGCTTGCTGGCTCCTTGGTTTGTTCCCAACGTTCCACTCTTCTAAGGAGTGCTCCGAGGGCACTGGAATGTGCTGTTCCCATCCCAGAGACTACAGATGCCGCACCCCTGAATCTGCCGTGGACACCGATGCCTAGAATGCTTAAAACCCAGTGATGAACTACATTACTGCACCTTCCCTCCAAAGCACTCTCCCTCCCCAGCTTCCCTGTGATGGACTGGAGCCCATACCTGCTGTCACTGAAGGATTCTCCCAGGTCCTGACCACAGTCTGTCTCTTCTTCCTCCTCAGGACCTCTCCGCCTGCCCCCACCCCCACCACCTTTTCCTTTTCCTTGCCACAGCCAGGCTGATCACTGGGCACCTGTATTACTCATTCTTTCAACCAAGATTGATTTAGCGATTCCACACGCCCCACAGCTGGGAATGTGAGAAATAGGACGGACACGGTCCTTGTTATTTGGCTTGTTGAACAAAACCCAAGAAACAATCAAAGCGAGTGTGCACACATTCACCAAGTTCCCTCCGCTCTACCTTGTCCTTTAGAGACAGGGTCTCGCTGCCACCCAGGCTGGAGTGCAGTGTTGTGATCATAGGTCACTGCAGTACTCTTCAACTCCTGGGCTCAAATGACCCTCCTGCCTCAAGCCTCCCGAGCAGCTGGGACGTCAGGGGTACACAGCACGCCTGGCTATTATTTTTAGACAGGGTCTCACTGTTGCCCAGGCTGGAGTGCAGTGGTGTGATTACAGCTCACTATAGCCTCAATTTCCTGGACTCAAGCGATACTCCCACCTCAGTCTCCTGAGTAGCTGGGATTGTGGGCGTGCCCTACCATGCCGAGCTAACTTTTGTATTTTTTATAGAGATGGGATTTTGCCATGTTGCCTAGGCTGATCCTGAACTCCTGGGCTCAAGTTATCATCCTGCCTCTGCCTCTCAGAGTGCTGGGGTTTAGAGGTGTGAGCCACCACACCTGGCCTCTAAAAAAATATTTGTAGGGGGAAGGGTCTATGTTTCATGGGCACCCATTTCTAATAAAAGTAGTAACTAAAAATTGGGTAGTTCTGGCCAGGCACAGGGACTTACACCTGTAATTCCAGCACTTTGGGAGGCCGAGGGAGGCAGATCATGAGGTCAGGTTCTAGACCAGCCTGACCAATACGGTGAAACTCCAACTATACTAAAAATACAAAAACTAGCTGGGTGTGGTGGCACACACCTGTAGTCCGAGCTACTCAGGAGGCTGACGCAGGAGAATCACTTAAAGCCAGTAGGCAGAGGTTGCAGTGAGCCGAGATCGCATCCCTGCACTGCAGCCTGGGCAACAGATGGAGACTCCATCTCAAAAAAAAAAAAAGTTTGTCTAAGGCTGGGCATGGTGGCTCACGCCTGTAATCCCAGCACTTCGGAAGGCCAAGGCAGGTGGATCACCTGAGGTCAGGAGTTCAAGACCAGCCTGGCGAACGTGGTGAAGCCCCGTCTCTACTAAAAATAGAAAAAATTAGCCAGGTATGGTGGCACATGCCTGTAATTGCAGCTACTTGGGAAGCTGAGGCAGAGAATCGCTTGAGAATCGCTTGAACCCGGGATGCAGACGTTGACGTGAGCAAAGATCATGCCACCGCATTCCAGCTTGGTGACAAGCGCGAAACTGTCTCAAAAAAAAAAAAAAGAAAAAAAAGAAAAAAAAGTTTCTCTGGGCTCATAGAGGCAACTGTAACAAAACTCCAGTGTAATCCCGGACTTGGGCAGGATTTCCGCCCTGCCCTATGAGGAGCTGCCTCATTTCTCATTACATGTTGGCTCGGGGATTCTGGAATGGCTGGCCCAGCACACTGACACCCAGTCCCTTCATCAAGCCAGGACCCGCCAGGTTCTGTGGTCAGGCCCTCCAGGTGCCTCTCGTCAGTGCACTGACTGATGGGAAAGCCTGCCCTTCTGCTTTCTGCCAAGCTCTGCTGCCTCATTCAAGGTACTCTCCTTGACAGGAAGTCTGACAGGCTTCTCCAGCTTTACTGTCTACCACCTAAGGAACGTTTGCTCCAACCTTCTGCATGGAGTCCTGGAAACCCACTAACTCCCAGGCTTGGTACACATGCCAGGCACTGTGCTGCTGCCAGGGATGGCCCTAAATCAGATGGTCTCTGCTCTCTGGGCAATCACAGGACAGGAAGAACGCACACTGTGTCTTAAAAGCAACACTGGAAGCATGGCGTGTGCACGGCTGGGGCAGCGCAGGCAGGAGACGAACCCTCAGTGAGATGGGGTCAGAGAGGCGTCTTAGGAAAGGTGATGTCTCAACCTGGTTTGCAAGGATTAAGTCAGTTTCATTAGAAAGGACTATCTCTGTTCCCCAGGTGGGCTCAGGCCCTGCTCACTGCAGGAACTCCCAGCTGCTTCTGGCCCCTGGCCCCTGCCAGGAATAGTTCAGTTATGATGCCCCCTGGTCCTGCCCAAACCTTTCATTTCCTGGGCTCTGCCAAAGGGAAGAAATATTGAAGGCTCATGAGACTAAAGTCACAGGAAGGGAAGGAGACTGAGGCTCAGAAGTCTAGAGACACAGGAAGGGAAGGAGGCTGAAGGCTCAGGAGTCTAGAGACACAGGAAGGGAAGGAGACTAAAGGCTCAGGAGTCTAGAGACACAGGAAGGGAAGGAGACTGAAGGCTCAGGAGTCTAGAGACACAGGAAGGGAAGGAGGCTGAAGGCTCAGGAGTCTAGAGACACAGGAAGGGAAGGAGGCTGAGGCTCAGGAGTCTAGAGACACAGGAAGGGAAGGAGACTGAAGGCTTAGGAGTCTAGAGACACAGGAAGGGAAGGAGGCTGAGGCTCAGGAGCCTAGAGACACAGGAAGGGAAGGAGACTGAAGGCTCAGGAGTCTAGAGACACAGGAAGGGAAGGAGACTGAGGCTCAGGAGTCTAGAGACACAGGAAGGGAAGGAGGCTGAAGGCTCAGGAGTTGAGACAGGAAGGGAAGGAGACTGAGGCTCAGGAGTCTAGAGACACAGAAAGGGAAGGAGACTGAAGGCTTAGGAGTCTAGAGACACAGGAAGGGAAGGAGGCTGAAGGCTCAGGAGTTGAGACAGGAAGGGAAGGAGACTGAGGCTCAGGAGTCTAGAGACACAGAAAGGGAAGGAGGCTGAGGCTCAGGAGTCCAGAGACACAGGAAGGGAAGGAGTGAGGGTCAGGAGTAAGAGACACATGTGAGTTCCAATCCGTGTTCGATTATGAAGTCCATCATTCCTTACTATCTATTCTTTGGACTCAGTGGCCTTATTTGTTAACAGTCAATAATAACACTGTCTGCCTCCTAAGAGCATGGTGAGAAATGACAAGGTGGAGCCTCTGCATACACCTGTGCGCCAGTCACAGTGAGCTGTTATTTAGAAATAGGTGCGTGCCTCCCCTAGCAGAGGCTGGCTTCCTCACTGTGCCATCTTCTTGCTGTTGCTGGCAAGGCTGGCCATGAATCCTGAAGTACGACAGGCTTGAGGAAGGCACTGTGGGCCACAGAGCCAGAGAATCAGGGCTGAGCCGCAGCTTGCCACGCACTGGCTGAGCCACCTGGGGTGGGGGTCCTCTCACTTCTAAGCTCTCCATTCTGCCAGACCCTGCCAACTCCAGCCCAGACCCAGCTTTTGCAACAAGCTCCAGTGTCCTGGAGGTCTCTCTGTCACAGGGTTGTGAGGAAGGGACCCCTGGCTACAGGGCCTGCCAACAGCTCTCTTCATGCTGGCAAGTTTTTTTTTTTTTTTTTTTGAGACGGAGTTTCGCCCTTGTTACCCAGGCTGGAGTGCAATGGCGCGATCTCGGCTCACCGCAACCTCCGCCTCCTGGGCTCAGGCAATTGTCCTGCCTCAGCCTCCTGAGTAGCTGGGATTACAGGCACGTGCCACCATGCCCAGCTAATTTTTTGCACTTTTAGTAGAGACGGGGTTTCACCATGTTGACCAGGATGGTCTCGATCTCTCGACCTCGTGATCCACCCGCCTCGGCCTCCCAAAGTGCTGGGATTACAGGCTTAAGCCACCGCGCCCGGCCCATGCTGGCAAGTTTTTAAAGAGTTTTTTTTTTTTTTTTTTTCCCAGACAGGGTGCCCAGGCTAGAGTGCAGTGGGTCAATCCCAGCTCATCGCAGCATTTAACTCCTGGGTCCTCCTGCCTCAGCTTTCCTGAGTAGCTGTGACTACAGGCACACCGCACTACACACAGCTAATTTTCAAATATTTTGTAGAGATAATGTCTAACTATGTTGCCCAGGCGGGTCTTGAACTCTTGGCTTCAAGGAACACCTCCACACCCACAGCCTCACAAGTCCTTACTGCTGCCATCACGACTCTCATTGCTAATGGATGGCTGCAGCTGTGGATCAGGGCCAGCCAGCCTGCCATGGCCTGCCCTCCTACCTCCTTTCCTGCCCGCCCTGCGGCCCGGGGCGGGTCCTGCTGCCCGTGACCCTGCCTCCTCTTCTGGGGACTGCCCTCGTTGTGACCCCACCGTCTTGATGCACGCAGCTGGATCGGCTCACTCTTGCCCCCTTTCCTTGGCAAGGCTATTTTGGCTTTGTGGTGCCGCTTCCAGAACCAAGCTTGAGTTCTACCTCCTGCCCTGGCCTGGCGGTGGAGATGTTTCTGCACTGACTAAATCCCAAAGGCCTGGGCTGTCCTGCCAGCACCCCCCGCCTCCCTTGCTGAGACGCTCGGGCTAGGAGGAAGGAAGGAGCTGCTCCACTGAAATGAAGACCCTCATGACATGCAAGGCCTCTTTTCTCCAAAGAGAGTAGGGTCCTTGCCCCGAACTGGGTCAGGGACATGTTGCCAGAGCTTCTTTCTCAGGTTTTGGTGGTTGCTTGGCCCCTTCTCAGCTGCTTAGAAAGGTTTTTAGTAAAACTATGGCGGGAAGACATGGATCTAAGAGTAACAGCAGCAGTTACCGCCGGTGTTTACTGGGTGCCAGGTACCGGGCTAGGCGGACACAAGTCCTCCTTCAATCCTCAGCCTCATCCACATCTCAAAGATGACAAAATCGAGGCCTAAACACATTGAAGTCATAAAGAGCTGTGTTTCCAATTACCAGACTCGCGATCTCTGCATTGACCCTGATGAAATTCTCTATGACTGCTTCATCTTCTCACATAGTATCCGACCCACTCGCAGGCTGGGGCAGGGGTACTGAACACCAGAAACTGGCTGGGCCAAGCTTTCTACCCCACCTGGGGACCAGAAGGTCCTGGGAAGTGGGGCCTGGGGTTCCAGAAGGTCCTGGGAAGTGGGGGCTGGGGCTTCAGAAGGTCCTGGGAAGTGGAGGGCTGGGGTTCCAGAAGGTCCTGGAAAGTGGGGTCTGGGGTTTTAGAAGGTCCTGGGAAGTGGAAACTAGGGTTCCGGAAGCTGAAGTGCAGTCCCTCCTAGGTCAGGAGGCAGCTGCTGCACCCTCCACTCTGGCTCCATCTGTAACCACCCCCCACATCTCTCCGGCCTTTGCTGGCACTGGCTTTCCTCCCATGCTCTCTGAGGACATCTGAGACGGTTCCCACAGTCAGTGCCTCATGAAGTGGACAGGAGGCGGCACTCTGAAAAGGGGATGGCTAGACCTCTTTCTGCCCCCCAATGCTTCTATTCCATCCTGCGACAGCTCCCATCCAGTAAGCCGACTTCCTAGAGCTTCTGGCCCCCACTTTCTCCTCACCTGGTGTCATAGTTGCTGGAGTTCCTATCAAACTTGTAGGTGGGCGGGAAGAACAGGCGGCCCTCCTGGAACTCCCGGAGCAGTGGGTCATGTTTCTTGGCAATGCTGAGCTGCAGACAAAATCACAGGCCCCGTCTCCCAGCAGTCTCGGGCCCATGGCCCAGCACCACACTCCATTCAAGGAATGAGCACATCCCATCACAGATGGGGCAAGAGTCAAGCACTGCCCCTCCACCTCCTCACTCCTGGGGGCTACTCAGCAGCCCACCCCCACCAGACCCCACCAGAAAGAAGGTGGGTCCTTTCAGAAATGTTACCAAGGCCCAGGGGAGGAAGCTGCCTCCATTTCCCCAGTCCTTAGGCTGAGGGACCAGACTCTGAACTCCATCTCTAGAGGAGGGCACTAGCAGACATGCACCAGAGAGGAGCCGGGGTAACCAGGGTCCTCCAAAGGGGTAACTCATCCTCCAAGAGGGCAACATGGCTGGGGATGGGAAAGACAACAGGACTACGATGGGATGATGCATGTGCCGAACCAAGGCACGAAAAGCCTGGTGCAAAGCCCTTCTGCTTCCCTATTCTTTTTTTTTTTTTTTTTTTTTTTTAGAGACGGAGTTTTCGCTCTTGTTACCCAGGCTGGAGTGCAATGGCACGATCTCGGCTCACCGCAACCTCCGCCTCCTGGGTTCAGGCAATTCGCCTGCCTCAGCCTCCTGAGTAGCTGGGATTACAGGCACGCGCCACCATGCCCAGCTAATTTTTTGTATTTCTAGTAGAGACGGGGTTTCACCATGTTGACCAGGATGGTCTCGATCTCTTGACCTCGTGATCCACCCGTTCCCTATTCTTTTTTAAAGAATTCATTTCATGCCTGCATCTGGCTCCCTATTCTAGAGCATACCCGGAGCTGTTACCCTGGCTCTTTCACGTGAAGATCAGGCACTGGCAGCCATGGCTGCCTCACCCCCAGATGTGAGGTCCTGCTAGACACCCTCCCCCAGCAGACCTGGGTGTAGAAGAGCGGCAAGGGTATCTAGCAACACCGCGCGCTCAGACTACCCCTGGGGCCCTCCCTCACTCGATACCTGATCCTTCTCCCAAAGGTCACTGTAGCGCCGATTTTTAATGGATTCCCGGACAAAGTGCAACCCAAAGTCCTCGATGCGAAAGTTCATGTCTCCAAACCAGATAATGAGGCTTCAGAAAAAAGGAAGGCAGCCTGAGGATTTGTGATGAGGTCAGAGAAGGGAAACCACCAGGTGGCTGGACCCGCTCCACCCGAGGGCTGCCAGGGCAGAGAAAGCCCGAGGGGTAGGGGAGACGCCAGACGCCAAGGCACACATGGGTCCGCTGGAACTGTGCTCATGGCTCCCAAACCACCATTCAAACCGAAGACACCCGCCAAAGAGCCTGCTCTGGCAAACACAGAGCAAGCTGTGGCCCTTCCTTTCTCAACTGGTCACAAGGAAAGGCTGAGGAGCCCTCCTGGAGACCTCAGGAACCACAAGGTCCTTGGTCTGTTCCCAAGTGTTCAGGGTTTCTAGGCAAGACAGAGGGGCTGGAGGAAGGGGACCCCAGGCAGGCAAAGCAAGGGCAGACAGCAGACGGGGCATGAGAGAAGGGGCAGGGAGAGGGTGGGAGCCAGACTACTGACTGCTGGGCAGAGGATGCTGGCTTGGGTCAGCACAGGGCAGAGGGCAGGGTAACAGTGTGCAGATCCAGGCTCACTCATGGTCCAGGATGTTGGGGATATCTTGTCCCTGAAAAGTCTGCATCTCCAGGATCCAGTCGAAGTGCTCCAGCCGCTGGTAATTGTTGGAAATGTGGGGAGGCAGGTGGCAGTTGATGATGCTGACATAGTAGCCATAAAGCTTCAGGCAGATGTTGACTCCTCCTTTGTTCCCCTGGAAGACAGGGACACAGAAGAGTGGCTGGACACGCCCCTCTTTTCACATCCTGGGCTTGAGGGGAGACAGTCTTACCTCCCACAGGGTCTCCCAGGGACAGAAACAAAGCTTCCCACGTGATCTCTCCATGCACAGAGCCCAGGTCACTTAGCCTGGGCCTCAAGAGGCCACTCTGAGGCACAAGAACAGATATGCAGGGCACTGGGCCGGACAGAGTACCGAGATTCCTTCCCCCTCCTTTTTCTTTTGCCCAGCTCCACAGTTCCCAGCGCTTCCCAGCTCACTACTTGGACAATAGCTCAGTCCTTACCCAGTACCCAAACAGGCCGGTGGGGGTGGATTTAGTAGAGAGAATCTGGAGATAGGGCAAATGCTGATACTTGGCAAAGACCAGTAAGAGAATCCCCTGCATACGCATGTGGGAGACCTGCAGGAGACAGAGGGCGAAGGTTACTCATTAAAACGAACAGGCCAAGGGCACCCCTTCCAAGCCCTGCGCTAGGGACTCTAGAGAACCCTCAGCTATAGGCAGCGTCCTGCCCAGGGTCTACGATATCCCAGTTTCAATTGCAGAGTTTCAAGCCTTTTTATTCTTCTCCTGAGCTGCCAAATGATACACCCTGGAAACTGAGGTTTTAGATGCTGCTCCTAGGTCTGGGGGTGGTGGGAAGAGAAGAGAAGGCTACCAGGGCACCCTGCCTTCAGAAGAGCGCCCTTGCCCCAGGGATGTCTAGGCCCCTCTCTGCAATGCTACCCTGAGATCCTCTGGGCACTCTGAGGCTGCAACCTCCTCAAAGAGGAACGTGAATGTAAGAGGATAGTGGCCAAGGGTACCAGCTTTGAAGTTAGATCTCGGTTCAAACCCTGGTGCCGATTCTTAGTATTTGACATTGAGGAAGTTTCTCAGTGTATTTTCTCATTCATAAAGCAGGAATCTCTCATAGATGCTGTGGGGATTATCTGACAGCTATTATTTTTGGTTTAAGCTTTTTTTTTTTTTTTTTTTCTGAGACGGAGTTTCGCTCTTGTTGCCCAGGCTGCTGGAGTGCAATGGCGTGACCTAGGCTCACTGCAACCTCTGCCTCCTGGGTTCAGGCAATTCTCCTGCCTCAGCCTCCTGAGTAGCTGAGTAGCTGGGATTACAGGCACGTGCCACCATGCCCAGCTAATTTTTTGTATTTTTAGTAGAGACGGGGTTTCACCATGTTGACCAGGATGGTCTTGATCTCTTGACCTCGTGATCCACCCGCCTCGGCCTCCCAAAGTGCTGGGATTACAGGCTTGAGCCACCGCGCCCGGCCAAGCATTTTTTTTTTTTTTTGAGATGGAGTCTTGCTCTGTCACCTAGGCTGGAGCACAATGGCACAATCTTGGCTCACTGCAATATCTGGGGTTCAGGTGATTCTCCTGTCTCAGCCTCCCAAGTAGCTTGAATTACAGGCGCCTGCTACTAGGTCCAGCTAATTTTTGTATTTTTAGTAGAGACAGGGTTTCACCATGTTGGCCAGGCTGGTCTTGAACTCCTGATCTCAGGTGATGCACCTACCTCGGCCTCCCAAAGTGCTGGGATTACAGGCGTGAGCCACTGCGCCTGGCCTGCATTCTTAAAAGTGAATGAATATGAGAGGTTTCCAGGGTTCCAGAAATGCTCTTTATTCCCTTCCCCCTGGAAATGTTCTTTATCCACCCTCTGCCCCTATCCCTCCCTTTTTATTTAGAGACAGGATTTCACCCTGTCTACCAGGCTGGAGTGCAGTGGTGCAATCATGGCTCACTGCAGCCTTGACATCCTGGGCTCAAACAATCCTCCCACCTCAGCCTCCGGAGTAGCTGGAACCACAGGTGTGCACCACCATGCCCTGATATGTTTGCTTTGTATAAACAGGGTCTTGCCATGTTGCCCAAGGTGGTCTTGAACTCCCAGGCTCAAACAATCTGCCTGCTTCCGTAATCCCAAAGTAAGTGTTGGGATTACAGGCGTGAGCCACCTCACACCACCTGCTCTTTATCTAGACGTGGCTGATGGTAACATGGGTACATATGTATATATAAAAATCCATCAACGTGTACACTGAATTTCTGCACACTTTTCTGTGTACATTACAGCTCAGTGAAAAACAATTAAGAAAATGTTCCCCCAAAACCCCATAACTATAGACTGTGTGCAGCTGGAGGTCCATACAGGCAATACCCAGGGAGTGCCGATGAGTAAGGACACATGCTCACAGGCTGTGGAGAGCAATTAGCTCAAGTGCCTCCTCTCTCAT
Organism: Saimiri boliviensis; assembly: GCF_048565385.1. Taxonomy (NCBI): domain Eukaryota; kingdom Metazoa; phylum Chordata; class Mammalia; order Primates; family Cebidae; genus Saimiri; species Saimiri boliviensis. The sequence continues at coordinate 21,599,974 of NC_133465.1, forward strand.
TACTCCTCATGCCACCCCATAAGGAGGCACCGCCCATTTTGCAGAGGAGGGACTAAGACTCTGGGAGGCTAAGGAACTGGTAGAGCTACCGTACTGTAGAACATCATGGACTAGGAGCCCTACTATCTGCCACTGCAAAAGGTGGGGTGGGAATGGGCCGCAGCCAGTAACCCCCTTTCAGGTTCAGGCTGTCTACACCCAGCATCCGAGTAGCTGCTTCCGGAGAATGAAGTGTGGAGGCCAAGGAGGAAATCCCCGGGTGGGGAGCGTGTACTGGGGCCTTCCAGGAATTATGAAACTTGATCCTGCAGGCCACGAGCCCTAGCACAGTGGAGGAGTCAAAACAGGGGCACCTCAAACCCAGCACCGGGCAAGAGAGGCATCAGAACTTCCGGATGGGCAGGCGTTGCTGCAGATGTGTCCTTAAGCCTCCCTCCACCTCAGTCTTCTCTCTCCCACCCCCAAGCAGGATGACAGCAGCAGTGGAGGATGGGCTGGACGGTGAGGGGCTGACTCCCAGGGTCAGGACTGAAGTAATGGGACTGTAAAGACTCAGGAAAAGTTTTAGGCTTAATCCCCACCCACAAGGCAGCTTTAGGCCACTGGGTTCCACCACAAAGACACTTGCTCACTTTGTGGAGGAGCAGCAGGAACATGGGGCGGGGAGGGTGCAGTGGGGCAGGACAGAGTCAGACTGGGAGAAAGGGTGGGGCTGCTGGAAAAGTAGCAGAGTTCCAGGGCAGGTTCTAGTTGGAGGAAATGGAGGAGGAGGAGCAGAGGACGGACTAGCAGGAGGTGGCTGGGGGCTGCAGAGCCATCCTAGGGGTCAGCCCTTCTCAGTGGATAAGGCTTAAGCAGAGCTCACCCCTCCACCCACATTCTTGGCTGGGGGAAAAAGGGCACCTGTTTTGGGTGCCAGGCCCTCAGGCTGGCCTCCCAATCTCAGTAGGCCACATGGGTAGAAAGGGCTATGTCCCTGCCACAAGCTGAACTAATTTCCTTGGCTCAATTCCATCCTACCAATCCCTTGCCAGTCAGCCGAGAAGCAAGGAGGCCTGCAGTCCTGGGAAGGGAGTGGCTGGTGAGAGAAGGAGTTCTGTCTTCTGGAAGGATCTAGCTCCGTGTCTACAGAAGGAGGCCTCTGGGTTTCATTTGGAGGGGACCAAGGACCCAGGCTGGCATTTTCTGTCCTCAGCAGAAGTTCTAAACCTTGGATTCTTTACTTCGCATTCTGTCCCCTCCAAAGGAGACACAGCTCTTGCGCTAGTACTCTAAGGCAAAGGAGGCTGACAGAGTTCATTCTGAAGAACAAGAGGCATCCAGGAAAGTGGGAGAGGGAATTCTGGCATTTCTAAGCAGCTGTACACCAGGTGCTATAAAGGGGAGTGTGTCTCCACTCTCAGGTGTGCGGGGCAGAACCCAGGGTAAGACCCAGCAGCCCAGAGCCTTCCTGTGGACTCTCCTGCGGGCTACAGATGCCCCAGAATATATCCACCACACCCGACTCCCCTCTCCTAACCTCTGGAGCCCCAGAATTTGAGATGCACGTTTCGTATGACCAGAGGATACTGTATGACACCAGCACGTTAGCCATGTTTAGACCTGTCAGCTTTTTTTTTTTTTTTTTTTTTTTGGAGAGAGTCTTGCACTTGTCACCCAGGCTGGAGCACAGCGGCGCGATCCCCGCTCACTGCAACCTCTGCCTCTTGGGTTCAAGCAATTCTCCTGTCTCAGCCTCTTTGAGCAGCTGAGATAACAAGTGCCCATCACCACACCTGGCTAAGTTTTGTATTTTTAGTAGAGGCGGGGTTTCATTATGTTGGCCAGGGTTGACTCAAACTCCCAACCTCAGGTGATCCACCCGCCTCAGCCTCCCAAAGTGCAGGGATTACTGGTGAGAGCCACTGCTCCTGGCCAAGACCTGTCAGTCTTGGAGTTCGCCAGCACAGCAACAAAGTATTAGCAGTGAAGAACTCGGGTCATGAAGTCTGAAAGACCTGGATCCAAATCCAAGATAGCCCACGTGACTTCTGAGCCATGGCTCTGTCTGTAAAGTACCTCTATTTCAACAGACTTGTTGAGGTTTTAGAGGAACATATATAAAGAGCTACTTATGATGTTTTACACCAAGTAAGCTTCTGATAAATGACAGCCATCATTATTACACTCAGAGGCTTCAGGACGAGCATTTGAGGAAAGACTGGTGGCTGGGGCAGGGGCCAGCACTGAGGTGTTGACAAGCCCTGCTGCACCTCTCCTCAGAATCTTTCCAAGCCGAAAAATATCCAGGTGTTAACCTAACCCCTGGAGACTCAGCTCAGCTCTAGCTACTTCAGAAAGGCACAAGGCAGGCAGGAGCCCCAGGGATGCAGGTGTAATCGAGGTTTAGCCCTTTAAACAAATGGGAAACAGCAGGAAAGGCTGAGTAGGAGTAAGAGGAACACATCAGACCAACAAATGGGGGTCAGTGGAAAGGGGAAAACACAGCTCTCAATTGCCCATGAACTGCCAGTTACCTTGACGAAGCCCAGAGGGGAAAGCGTATCCATGAGGAAACTGCTCCATGAGTCATTAAAGGCAGCATCAGAAAGGAGGCTTATGATCCCAGAGTTCAATTCCTGCAAACTGATCATGCCAACTCAGAGGCTTGTCCCCGGCCTCCAGGGTGCTTCCCCTGACACAGATATTTCATCCTGTCTTCACGGACTTCCAAGCCCTGAGTTGTGATGACCATGAGGTCCCCATCTCCTGCCTGATCACCCACCCCTTGTTGTTGCTGACCCAGGACAAGAGACATGGGATGGACCCAAAGCAGACTGAAGGCTCCCAGCCCTCAGCCTCCAGAGTGCAGGAGGGCAGGCTACAGTGCTTCATTCCCCATGGGGAAACTTGGGACTGGTCAGGGATGGGTGAAGGAGCCTGCAGATACCTACCCAATGATATACATGTCAAGATTCGCGTTCTGGTTGTTCAGCTGAAGCAGGTCACTGAGATCTAGAGGGGGTGCTGCTGAGGCCACATTCCAAGTCACCACATGGATGCTGTGGAAGGGATGCAGGGGGAAGTCATGCAGGAAGGAAGGTAAGACAGGTCACTGGGTGGGCCGGACGCAGTGGCTCAAGCCTGTCATCCCAGCACTTCAGGAGGCCGAGGCGGGCAGATCACAAGGTCAGGAGTTCAAGACCAACCTGGCCAACATGGTGACACCCTGTCTCTACTAAAAATACAAAAATTAGTTGGGTATGGTGGCAGGCTCCTGTAATCCCAGCTACTCGGTGGAGACTGAGGCAGGAGAATTGCTTGAACCTGGGAGGCAGAGGTTGCAGTGAGCTGAGATCATGCCACTGCACTCCAGCCTGGGCAACAGAGTGAGATTCTGTCTCAAAAAAACAAAACAAAACAACAAAGATAGTGCACAGATGGTGTCTAGACCTGCTCAGGTCACCACAATCCTCCGCACTTGTGATGGGAAATGCAGGTGTCTGTACTGATGGAGGGAATGAGGATACTGAACAATCGGCTATCCGTCCTCACCTTTGTCCACTGAAGCAGGAAACCACACCGTGGACTGGCTCCTCCAGGCAAGCGCACAGCTGTGAACAGCTGGCAGCCCTGGTGCTGCTGACATAGCAGAGGTGCCGAAGGGTGCCCAAGACTCCCAGGTCAGGCAAGGGAAGGTCAGGGGGCTGAATGGATTAACTCCATCATCTCCTCCAGCCACCCACACACAACTTTGATCATCTATGGCTCAGTCAGCAATTTCCCATCCTACTTCTCACCCCAGGTGTTCCTAAGACCACCAGGAAGATCCTGGGGACTCAGATTTTACCTTGTGCTAGGCCTCAGCACCACAAGGGCGGATGAATTTAAAACATAAAAGAGATAACAACACCATGTTGCCTTCCTCTCTCCTCCCTAGCAAATCCCTGGAGCAAACCAATTTTGCCAAGCACTTCACTGAGCCTAAGGAGAAGCTTCTTTTTTTGTTTAGATGAAGTCTCATTCTGTTGCCCAGGCTGGAGTTCAGTGGCATGATCTGGGTTCACTGCAGCTTCCACCTCCCGGGTTCCAGCGATTCTCCTGCCTCAGCCTCCCAAGGAGGTGAGATTACAGGCGTATGCCACCACACTTGGCTCATTTTGTATTTTTAGTAGAGATGGGGTTTCACCATGTTGGCCAGGTTGGTCTCAAACTCCTGACCTCAGGTGATCTGCCCACCTCAGCCTCTCAAAGTGTTGGGATTACAGGCCTGAGCCATCACGCCTGGCCAAGGAGAAGTTTCTAAGTAACAGGTTTCTCTGCATATGTCTTAAGAGTCTATACTCTAGGCTACGTCGTAGTATTGCATGAAGAAATAAAAAAAGAGTACTCTCTCTCGGGAAAAGTCATTACTTGGATAACATTTTAACCTCAGCATACAAGTCTTGGGGAGGCAAGAGACTTCCTAGGTGATCAGGGGCCTCAATGACACTGGACCCACTCAGAGGCTCAGAGGAAGGAGACCTGAAGAGGCCGGCAGATGTCTTTAGCGGAATACTGACAGCAGCCCTACAAGCAGTGCCAGACTGTGCGGAGCACAGAGCAGGTAGGAGCTGCAGCCCCTGCAGAGACCAGCAACAGCTGGCCTGAGTGCTAGGCCCACGGTGAGGAGGAGGACCTGCAGCAGCTGGAGATCCGAAGTGGGGGGAGGGGGGGTAACAGGGGACTGGGAGAAAAGGGCAAATGAGGCCAAAACATCTCTTCTCCAACAGATCCTGCTCTTAGAGGTCGACGTTCTCCAAAGCACTTCAAGAAATTCTTGGCCAGTTTAAAACAACTTCCTGTCCCTCTCCATTAGCATAAACAACACCATACAGAAACCACCTTCCCAGGCACTCGGCCTGAGATTAAGTGCTTCATTTGTCTACGATCTCCCCCTGCTGTCCGACAGAGGCTTAAGGAACAAAGACTTATTTTGCTCAAAGACTTATTTTCCCAGACTTGCTCTAAGTGGATGGAGAGCACAAGTCCAGATTTCTTGTTCCCACTCTCAGATCCGACGATTAGCAGCAAATCCATGCATCGTGACTTAGACTAAGCAGGCGATTAGCGCTGTTCCCTGTGAAAGAGCAGGCAAGAGACTAGGCTAAGTCACTTCACTAAAGGATCTTATCTCAATCTGATTGTGGATTTCCGGGGATCACCGTGGAATCAGGCAGAACTCATGATGTATGTGCTGATGAAAAGTAGGAACGCCGGGCGTGGTGGCTCATGCCTGTAATCCCAGCACTTTGGGAGGCTAGGGCGGGCGGATCACCTGAGGTCCGGAGTTCGAGACCAGCCTGACCAACGTGGAGAAACCCTGTCTCTACCAATAACACAAAATTAGGAGGGTGTGGTGGCGCGCGCCTGTAATCCAGCTACTAGGGAGGCTGAGGCGGGAGAATCGCTCGAACCCGGGAGGCGGAGGTTGCGGTGAGCCAAGATCGCGCCACTGCACTCCAGCCTGGGCGACAGAGCAAACCTCCATCTCAAAAAAAAGAAAAAAGGAAAGTAGGAACGAGATTCCTAACCTAGAGCTGAAGGGTGACGGCCTTGTTATGTCTCTAAGCTCACAAACCCAACACAGCTGACTTCTCCAGAAAGCAACCGCAACACCCGATCGCGCCCCAGTGGGAACGAGCTTGGCGGCCTCGGCTTAGGGAGCGCGCGAGGCTCGGGCCCAACACAGCCCACCCGGCACAGGCCTGGAAGAATGTGAGCGCGCCCCTGAACCCAAGGCGGTCATGGAGGTCTGCAGCCTTGCCTCCCAGGCTGCGCCCACCAGCAGCCCGCAGCCCGCAGCCCGCAGCCCGAGGGAGTCGGCGGCCGCCATCCGCCCCAGCAGGCTGCCCCGCCGCCAGCGCCTCCTCACCCGAGCCTCCTGCTTTTCGGCCCGGCCGGCTTCCGAGAGCTCATGGCAGCCGCCGTCCCGCGCGGTAGTCTGGCAGGCTCGCGTCTGGCGGCCAGAGCAGCCCTGCTGCCGGCCGGTCTCACGCGCCCAGCTGTCGCGGACTGTTTTTCTTCCGGACTCCGACCGCCCGCCCCGGCTTCCGTCAGAGACAGGCCATGGGCGAACCGCCGGCTCCGGGTGGTGCGGCTCGCGGGAGGAGGCGGGACTCTCCCACAAGCGCGAAGCTGCGAGAGGCTGAGCGAAGATGGCTTCGGGGACGTCAGGGAGGCGTGTCTGGCCCGTCATCAGCGTACAACGCCACACAACCGCAGCCGGCCCTGGTGCGCGCCCTCCACTGGACCCGGCCCAGCCCGCCGCCCGCCGCCCGCCGCCCGCCGCCCGCCGCCCGCCGCCCGACTCCCGCGACTCCCAGCGTGCCCCGCGCCGGGGGCCGTCTTCCGGCGGAAGTTGTCGCGCCGCCGTCGCGGCCTCTTCCCAGCTCGTGAGGGATCCGAGAGTACGGTCCTTGCGCTGTCTTCGCCCCGGCTCACCGCCGTCCAGAGACCCAGGGAGCAAATGAGGACCAGGGGTGGGGACACGCAGCCTAGCCACTGTCCTGCCTGGAACCCGGCCTCCCCGCCCCCTCAGCTGCGGGTAATCTCCCATTCCCTTGGCGCCCATGCCGCTCCTGGAGCGTTTCCCTTCTCCACCTCCACTTGCAGGCGGCTTTCGCCCTCCTAACTGATGGGGTTAACCATTGCATGTGGGACGTTTGGGGGATTCCTAGACTCCTAGAAAATTAGCCATCAATAAACGAGAAGGCCGGGCGCGGTGGCACGCGTCTGTAGTCCCAGCTACTCCGGAGGCTGAGGCCGGAGAATCGCTTGAACCCGGGAGGCGGAGGTTGCAGAGAGCCGAGATCGCGCCACTGCACTCCAGCCTGGGCGACAGAGCGCGACTGCGTCCCCTCGCCCCCTCAAAAGTAACTCACTGCTTCCATATGGTCCGTTTTCAAGACGAAACGGCTTCTATGTAGTCTGTATTCAACACCAAACGTGAAATGATTACTTTGCTAAAGATTCACTGTCAGTTTTTCTGGGGGGTGGGGTTATTTATGGGATTTGACAGTACTTTCCTCAAAAAAATGCACACACAATTTTACAAACAAGCTTCCAGAGGTTCATGCACCAGGGAGCCAGGTTAAGAACTTTTTTTTTTTTTTTTTTTTTTGAGATGGAGTCTTGCTCTGTTGGCCAGGCTGGAGTGCAGTGGTGCAATCTCAGCTCACTGCAACCTCCACCTCCTGGGTTCAAGCAATTATCCTGCCTCAGCATGGGAACCTGCCACCAGGCCCAGCTAATCTTTTTTTTTTTTTTTTTGAGACGGAGTTTCGCTCTTGTTACCCAGGCTGGAGTGCAATGGCGCGATCTCGGCTCACCGCCACCTCCGCCTCCTGGGTTCAGGCAATTCTCCTGCCTCAGCCTCCTGAGTAGCTGGGATTACAGGCACGCGCCACCATGCCCAGCTACTTTTTTGTATTTCTAGTAGAGACGGGGTTTCACCGTCTTGACCAGGATGGTCTCGATCTCTTGACCTCGTGATCCACCCGCCTCAGCCTCCCAAAGTGCTGGGATTACAAGCTTGAGCCACCGCGCCCAGCATCTTTTTGTATTTTTAGTAGAGACGGAGTTTCACCATGTTGGCCAGGCTGGTCTCATAACTCCTGACCTCAGGTGATCCAGCTTCTCAAAGTGCTGGGATTACAGGCATGAGCTATCAGGCTCGGCCAAGAACTACTTTATTTTTTTAAGACAGAGTCTCGCTGTCACCCAGGCTGGAGTGCAATGGCGCAATCTCGACTCACTGCAACCTCCACCTCCCGGGTTCAAGCAATTCCCCTGCGCCAGCCTCCAGAGTAGCTGGGACTACAGGAGCTCGCCACCACGCTCGGCTAATTTTTTGTATTTTAGTAGAGACAGGGTTTCACCATGTTGGTCAGGATGGTATTGATCTCCTGACCTCGTGATCCGCCTGCCTCAGCCTCCCAAAGTGCTGGGATTACAGGCGTGAGACACCACACCTGGCCAAGAACTACTTTAAATAAATGTTTTGCTTGCTTGGTATGGTGGATAGAGAGGAAGATGTGAAGAGGGGAGACAAAAGCAAAAGGAAATACTGTCAGTAGGAAACAGCCAAATTACAACTCAGATGTGCAATGTTTCCATTAAGTAAATTGGCAAGGGACTATTACAATTCGCAGAAATCCACGTGCAGAAATTTTCAGATACGTCTTTGTGCCTCTTCCTAATCCTCCCTGGAAAATGGGGGATATTAGTGCAAGTTTGAGGAGATTTACAGTTGGAAAATGGACATATAGACATCACCAAACTGGACTCCAGAAAGCTCTGTCTAGGATTTTATTAGACTGCTTTTTTCTCAATATACCTGTGTTGGAAGATTGAGACAAAAAGGCACAAACTCACATTAAATAAACAAGATAATCTAATCAATTCTACAAAGTGTAGTTTGTAAAAGTAGCACTAGGAACCAACCAAAATAAGTCAGGGAGTCCCAGCGGGGACTGTAAAAGGAGAACTCGGGAAGATACACATGCCCGCAGTACTGACCCTGTCCTGGACTCTCTCCAGAAGGCCAGAGCCCAGCACCCCTCCTCCCTGTCCCGGACCTCTCTCCAGGAGAAGGCCAGAGCCCAGCACTCCTCCTCCCAGTCCCGGCACTGCTGTTTTGCTGGGGCTGTGACCCTGGGATCCTCATGAAAGCAGCTGGTCTGAAGGGGCATGGCACATGCTCATGTGCTAACCCTGGAGCTGAGCCTTTATCGTAAGTCCTTTTGAGTGCTGGTCAGTTTGGGGTGGGTGAAGAGGAAACGGGGTACTTAAAAGCAGCCAACACTGTTGCCCAGCAGCAGCACCATCCATGGGGATGGAACAGACCAGGGACATCCCTCTATGTTTATGTGGGCTGGAGTTCCAGATCCAGGCTGATAGCTCATCATGGATGCTTTTAAACTGGGGCAACAGGTGGAGGTGGGAGGAGCCCTCAGTAGGGTTAAAGTGATATGTGTGGGTCTCAAAGAGCCAAAGGAAGGATATTAACAGCTGCTGACCCTCAAACCACGTGACAACTGTCTGCCTAGAATGCCACAGTTTCTTTCAAGATAATCACCATCTGGACTTCCCCTATTTGATGAATGAAGAAGGGAAATCTAAGCACAAATATAATTAAGAGCTAATACAGAGCTTATAGGAAAACATTTACATTTTTCTCCAGTAGAATTGCCTCTTCTCCAGCTTTCCAAGTAAGATAAATGCTACCAGCAGTTGAGATGCTACTCAGATGCCTTACTAAAGTCCCCTAAAGGTGAGGAGACTCACACAGAGGAAGGTGCCTGTAACAAGACATCTGGTTCCAAAGGGACCTCAATGAAGGTCAGAGCTAACCATGCTGGGGGGTCTGAGTCTGTCCACCCTTGCCCCCGGAGGGCCACAGGGAAGCATCCATCAGGACGTCATAGGTGCAGTCCTGTGAGACACTCCCTTATTGCACTTAGAAATGAGTAAGGCAAACAAACTGACAAAAACATAAGGGTACATTATCCCACCCCACTTCTTGCGTCCCGGACAAAGATTTGGTCTCTCATTAGCAGATGCACCCAGGCTAGTGTGGGCTTGGATCATGGCACAGTTAGGCCAACATGCTTCACAAGGTTTGGGGAACGTCAGGTGACACTACCGCTATCTCAGATTCTCCCAGTAAGAGGCATACTCAGGCCCTGCCAAGTTGTAGGGAACTGTGAACACACAGCAGCGTCTATGCCGCTTGAGCCCGGACTTCCTCACCTGCCTGCTTTGGTAGAGTTCTGTACTACGATCACTACGTGCTTTTGAATTTCCAGGACAGAACTCAGCATGGGAGTAGGACGAGCTAAGTTCCTGATCCCCAAATTCCTTTCTGGCAACTGGAGATGGGGAAGGATGTTCTGGAAAAAAGCTTTTTGCATGCTCATATTTTGCAACATGAAAGACCAGGACTCTTGTGTCCTGACCAGCCTCAAAGACAGAGGACAGGGGCCTAAGAAAGCACAGAGAAAAGAGGATTATTGCTGAGTGGCAGCACCAGCCCGAAAGGGAAGAGGAGGAGCATGGACTTACAGAGCTCCTCGGGGTCGGACAGTTGGCATTTAGAGGGCGACTCAATTCTAGGGGCCACACGAGACAGTTCCTTCCAGGTGGAGAGCTGACTGGGCGATTTTGTAGGCTCTGCAGAGAGATTCAGAGTGGGCAACAGGAGGGCCAAAAAGCCACAGGTGTTTCTAAGAGAGCAGTAAACTAAAGATTCAGTGACTGAGGCAGGTTATCTGCATTTGTTAAATTTTCTTAAACAGACCGGCTGAGCCTTGGGTACCTCCATTTGCTAGAGCGCACTAAGGAAGGGTTACTGGGAGCAGAAATCAGAAAAGCACACTGCTATTCTGCGGAAGTGGGGAAAACAATGGATCTCTAGCTCATCCCCTCTCCAACAGGAGCACTCAAAACTGCAAAGATCTGCCCAGGAAGCAAATACCTCACTTTATCCCAAGGCTGAGAACAAATGAACTTAAATCATTTAAATCAACATATCACAAAGCTATCTGAAAGACTGAAAATGTCACTTGGAAATAAAAGGTCGGGGACACACACCAAAATGGGTCAGAACACAATGGAGAGACAAAGGAGCTGTAAATACAGCAGCCTGCACGCCACGTATCTGGGAGGAGCAGGCTCCTGCACGCGCGGGCTCCGTAATATCAGACGGTCTATCTGTTCACAATGTTAAAGGGCATCTAGAATTAGCTACAGGAAGGGGCTGGAAGTTGCCTGGAGAACGGGCACAGAACAGCTGCTTCTGAGGATGGCCTGTCACGTGGGAGGGTAGAGCTGCTGGGCCTTCCTGTTGACCACTGTCTTGCAAAACTAGAAGAAAATAAAATGATTAAGGAAGCAACAGGCGCAAACGGACACAACTGTAAATCATCCTCAACGGGAGTTTCAAAAGGAGGAAGCAGCTGGTGGGCAGAGAAGGGAATGGGGGAGAGAGCACTAAGGCCCGAGCAGTGACTGGGAAGCTGCACCACACACTCCACCTTGTCCTACCCTCCTGCCCCCGATAAGATGCTTTAAGAACACGGGCCGGGAAGAGCGAGCCGAGCCTGGCATCACGGCTGGTGAGACCCTGGGCCTGCTTAACCGCTAGTATTAGAGGCCAGTTTTTATTTGTGAAAATAATTTTCTCTCAGAGCCTAACTGGGAGCAGAGCCAGATTTCAGTGATTAAGACTGCTTTGAGCTGCTGGAATCCCATGAGTGGGGAGATGTACAGGGCACTGGGGAACCAGCACCAAGAGCTAACTAAGGAAGGAAGGGGCTTGGGGAAGAGTGACAACATGGAACAAGGGGCCACCAATCTGGGCCCGTGACCTGGGCAGAAGCACCCTCCCAGCACCTTAAAGACACCACCTCTGATGAGGGCAGCTTAGTATGGGATCGGGAGAGGGGATATAGAGAGGAAGGAAATGCAGCACCTGATGCCACAGTGTATGCTAACAAAAGCTGTCTGGCCAGCAAGTTTTCCAAGGGGGAAGGGCAGGTCATGCCAGCATTATAACTGGCGGTGGCATGGGCCAGGGAGTGCCCAGCATGGCAGCTTCCACTTGAGATGGATCAAGTTGCCAGAGGGAAGAGTGATTAGCAGCAGATGAACCTGGCTTCTGTACCCTCCACCCCCACTTCCCACCACCCTCCCTGTCCATGTCTTTATCTGAGTGGTTCTTTGGAAACGTCCCTGAAATGTCCCAATAGCCATCATTTCTTTTAGTGGAAGCTGAGAGCTGTTTGGCGGGGCAGACATCACTAGAAGGGAGGAGGAGGAAAAGGTTTTCTGACTCCACAGTGAGCTGCTGAGGCCTTGAAAACCCTAACTGATTTTATGGGTCTGTGACACACAACAGTGAGAAATTTGGTACGTACAGTGCAGAGGGTGAAGGGTGGCTTTAGTCATCTGCTGTCATTCCTTTCACTGGGTCCTTTTGTCTCATCTGGAAGAGAAAAAGCAGGAAAAATGGAAGGCTCCTGCTGCTGATGAAATTCCACCAAAAATACATCCCGACTTCTCAATCCTACCAATAGGTAAGGTGGGGCATTTTTTGTATACAAAGCAAAACACTGGAAGGACAGAATTCTGCATATATACTTCAAGCCATCCATCTACAGCTCTGTGCCAATGGCCTCACCAGCCATGATTCCTATTTCTCTTCCTTGCGTCATGGTGTTTGGGTCAGTTCATAAGCACTTCTTTTTTTTTTTTGAGATGGAGTTTTGCTCGTTACCCAGGCTGGAGTGCAATGGCGCAATCTCGGCTCACTGCAACCTCCGCCTCCTGGGTTCAAGCAATTCTCCTGCCTCCGCCTCCTGAGTAGCTGGGATTACAGGCACGTGCCACCATGCCCAGCTAATTTTTGTATTTTTTTTTTTTAGTAGAGACGGGGTTTCACCATGTTGACCAGGATGGTCTCGATCTCTCGACCTTGTGATCCACCCGCCTCGGCCTCCCAAAGTGCTGGGATTACAGGCTTGAGCCACCGCGCCCGGCCAACTTCTCTTTTTTGGTAGAGAGGTGTGGGGTTGGGGTAGGTCTTCCTATGTTGACCAGGCTGGTCTGGACTCCTGGCCTCCCGAGATCCTCTGCCTAAACCTCCCAAAGTGCTGGGATTACAGCACAGGTGTCAGCCACCACACCTGGCCCCTCTGTTTCATTCATTTATTCATTCAGTAAGTATTTATGAAACATCTTTTTTTTTTGGAGACAGACTTTTGCTCTGCCGCCCAGGCTGGGGTACAGTGGTGTGATCTCTGCTTACTGCAACCTATGCCTCCCAGGTTCAAGCAATTCTCCTGCCTTAGCCTCCCAAGTAGCTGGGATTACAGGCGTGCACCACCACGGCCAGCTAATTTTTGTATTTTTAGTGGAGACAGAGTTTTGCTGCATTGCCCAGGCTGGTCTTTAACTCCTGACCTCAAGTTATCCACCTGCCTGGGCCTCCCAAAGTGCTTGGATTACAGGTGTGAGCCACCACATCTGGCCTCAATTAAGCATCTCTTTAGTTCTAAGAACTTCTACAGGGCTGGGGATATTTAGCTGTGAACTAAAACGGACTAATTCTCTCCTTAAGAAGCTTATATTCTGGGGCAGGGTGGGCAGAGAACAAACACATGAATATATGTCAGGTGGGACTAAGGGCTGCTCAGATAGAGAATGACTGTGAGTAAGTGCTATTTCAGGTAGTAATGGAAGCTTGTAGTGAGGTTTGAGAGGAAACCTGAAGAAATGAGGGAAAAAATCCTGTGGTGCTCTGGGTTAGGAGTGTTCCTGGCAGTGTCTCAGGCCTGCAATCCCAGCACTTTGGGAGGCTAAGGCAGGCAGATCACGAGATCAAGAGATCGAAACCATCCTGGCCAACATGGTGAAACCCTGTCTCTACTAAAAATACAAAAATTAGTGGGGCGTGGTGGCATGCACCTGTGGTCCCAGCTACTCAGGAGGCTGAAGCAGGAGAATCGCTTGAACCCGGGAGGCAGAGGTTGTGGTGAGCCAAAATTGTACCACTGCACTCTAGCCTGGCCACAGAGTGAGACTCCATCTCAAAAAAAAAAAAACAAAAAGTGGGCACAATGTTGTGGCATAAGGATGCAGAAGTGGAAAGTACAGGGGCAGGTCTGGGTCACAGAAGTGTGAGGCTGCTGGAAAACAGGATGGAGGCTTCTCTGGAAGCACCAAGTGGTCCCTGTCACTGGCACCTTCCAGGCAGAAGCAGACATCACTTACTGGAAATGCTGTAGATCTGATCTCTCTAAATCAGTTATGACTTGAAAACTTTATCCTATTTGAAGAATGTTAATAACATAAGTATTTCTTCACTATCCATTAGTTTTCTGCTTAACTTTTGTTCTTTATAATGCTCAACAAACTTTGAGCACCTAAGAGCATAGCTCCTGGAATCAGACTCCCTGGACTGTATTCTGTTTTGAGACAGTGTCTCGCTCTGCTGCCCAGGCTGGGGTGCAGTGGCCCAATCATGGCTCACTATAGCCTTGACCCCCGCCCCACCCCACGAGCTTAAGTGATCCTCCTGCCTCAGCATCCCAAGTAGCTGGGACTACAGGCATGTGCCACCATGCCAGGCTGATAAAAAAAAAAAATCTTTTTGGCCGAGCGTGGTGGCTCACGCCTGTAATCCAGCACTCTGGGAGGCCAAGGTGCGCGGATCATGAGGTCAAGAGATTGAGACCATACTGGCCAACATGGTGAAACCCCATCTCTATTAAAAAAAAATAAAAAGAAAAGGCCGAGCATGGTGGCTCACGCCTGTAGTCCTAGCACTTTGGGAGGCCGAGGTGGGTGAATCACCTGAGGTCAGGAGTTCAAGACCAGCCTGGCCATGATGGTCAAACTCCATCTTTATATAAAATTTTGTGTGTGGGGACAGGGTCTCATTGTGTTGCCCAGGCTGGTCTTGAACTCCTGGGCTTAAGTAGTCCTCCTGCCATGGCCTCCCAAAGTGCTGGGACTACAGGCGTGAGCCACTGCACCTGGCTTGGATTGTATTCTGGCTCCATCACTAATTGTATGGCTTTCAGTAAGTTACTGCACTGCTCTCTAAGCCTAAATTTCTTTTTTTTTTTTCGAGACAGGCTCTCACTGTGTCACCCATGCTGGAGTGCAGTGGTGCAATCACCATGCCAGGCTAATTTTTGTATTTTTTGTAGAGACGGGGGTTTCATCATCTTGCCCAGACTCAAACTCCTGGACTGAAGCAATCTGCCCACCTCAGCCTTCTAACGTGCTGGGATTACAGGCATGAGCCAGTACGCCCCGACTTTTTAATTTTTTTTTTTTTTTTTTTTTTTTTTTTTTTTTTTTGAGACAGTTTCACTCTTGTTGCCCAGACTGGAGTGCAGTGATGTGATCTTGGCTCACTGCAACCTCCGCCTTCCCAGTGCAAACGATTCTCCTGCCTCTGCCTCCGCAGTAGCTGGGATTACAGGCACCTGCCACCACACCTGGCTAGTTTTGTATTTTTAGTAGAGATGGGGTTTCTCCATGTTAGTCAGGCTGGTCTTGAACTCCTGACCTCAGGTGATCTGCCTGCCTCAGCCTCCCAAAGTGCTGGGATTACAGGCATGAGTCAGAGCACGGGGCTCTATCCCATGAGAAGGCCTGGGAGCAGCAATAACGCAGTAGTAATAAGCACACCCAGCACCAGACCTCATTTCCAAACAGCATTCTCCTCTCTACGGAAGCAGGGCTCCTTGAAGGTAGCCAATTACAGGCTGGGTCATGGAAAAACAAGAGAAACCTGGAGCACTGTGTGCTTCAAGGGCACAGCAGGGACTTCACCAGTAACTGGACAGACAGACAGAAGAGGATAAAAAGAACACTGAGGTGGTGGCAGCTGGGCTTAAAATACACAAGTGGGGTCTAATCGTGCAGAAACATCAGACAAATCCACGTTCAAAGACATTCCACAAAACCACCAGCATGTAACCTTCACAAACGCCATGGTCGTGGAGGTGGGGACACTGAGGAGCCACACCAGACAGACGGAAATGAGAGCTGGATGCTGGGAGGCAGTGTGTCCTGGCTGCAGCCTTTGCTCTAAGGGAGTAGACGGGAGCTTTTGGTACTCAGGATGCTGGGAAGCAGTGTGTCTTGGCTGCAGCCTTTGCTCTAAGGGAGTAGATGGGAGCTTTTGGTACTCAGGATGCTGGGAGGCAGTGTCTTGGCTGCAGCCTTTGCTCTAAGGGAGTAGACGGGAGCTTTTGGTACTCAGGATGCTGGCAGGCAGTGTCTTGGCTGCAGCCTTTGCTCTAAGGGAGTAGACGGGAGCTTTTGGTACTCAGGATGCTGGGAGGCAGTGTGTCTTAGCTGCAGCCTTTGCTCTAAGGGAGTAGACGGGAGCTCTTGGTACTCCCGGATGCTGGGAGGCAGTGTGTCCTGGCTGCAGCCTTTGCTCGAAGGGAGTAGACAGGAGCACTTGGTACTCTTCTTGCCTGTTTTCTGTAAGTGTGAAAGTCTTTCAGAATAGAATTTTTAAAAGAGAGCGTGCTCATGAATGACCACTGACATAAATTTTCAGTCATCAGAGAATTTAATGTCATGGGAGCAGAGCTCCTTGGGCCTCAATCAGAGAGTTCACCACCTTGCTTCAGTTTGTGAATGCAGAGCCGGGTCTTGTTTTCCCACTGCTTGAAGTAAGATGGCACCTCCTACCAGGAACATGAGAGCTTCCCCTACTGTCAGAAACAAGCTCTCCACACCCACAGAGGCTACCACTGAAATAAAATTCATTACTTCAATCTTTTTTTTTTTTTTTGAGACGGAGTTTTGCTCTTGTTACCCAGGCTGGAGTGCAATGGTGCAATCTCGGCCCACCGCAACCTCCGCCTCCTGAGTTCAGGCAATTCTCCTGCCTCAGCCTCCTGAGTAGCTGGGATTACAGGCACGCGCCACCATGCCCAGCTAATGTTTTGTATTTTTAGTAGAGACAGGGTTTCACCATGTTGACCAGGATGGTCTCGATCTCTTGACCTTGTGATCCACCCGCCTTGGCCTCCCAAAGTGCTGGGATTACAGGCTTGAGCCACCGCGCCTGGCCTTTTTTTTTTTTTTTTTTTTTTTTTTTGAGACGGAATCTTGCTCTGTCACTCAGGCTGGAGTGCAGTGGCCCCATCTCGGCTCACTGCAAGCTTCCAACTCCTGGATTCAAGTGATTCTCCTGACTCGGCCTCCCAAGTAGCTGGGATTACAGGCACCTGCCACCATGTCCTGATAATTTTTGTATTTTTAGTAGAGATGGAGTTTTGCCATCTTGGCCAGGCTGGTCTCAAACTCCTGACCTCAGGTGATCCGCCTACCTCAGCCTCCCAAAGTGCTGGGATTACAGGCGTGAGCCACTGCACCCAGCCCATTACTTCAGTCTTATAATATAATGAACAATAAATAGGAACGCTTATTTCCTATTTTGTGGGGCCTATATGACATGCAAGATTTATCTGATGTTTGTGGTGTTCCAATGTAGGCTATATATACACATATAACATGGTTGAAGAAACTATGTATATGTGAAAATAGGAAAACAGCAACTTCTCAGGGGGTGGGGGGTTAGGGGAGAGATAACATTAGGAGAAATACCTAATGTAGATGACAGGTTGATGGGTGCAGCAAACCACCATGGCAGATGTATACCTATGTCACAATCCTGCACTTTCTGCACTTGTACCCCAGAACTTCAAGTACAATTAAAAAACAAAACAAAACAAAAACTTCAATCCTGGTTGCTTTTGTTTTTAACAGTGTTTTCCTCTAGGGAATGGGACCAGGAGCTGAAACAAAGAGACAAATTTTATTCATCCATTCATCTATTAGTTATTTGGACTTTTAATTTTAAATGTATTTTTCTATCTTTTGAAAATTATTTTGACCGTTAAGTATGAACTACTCCTTTGACCTAAAAAAAAATTAGTAAAAGTATCAGTGTTAATATCCTAGTTATTAATTACATTGTGCTATAGTTTTGCAAGATGTTACCATTGGCAAAAACTGGGTAAAGGGTACATAGATCTTTCTGCATTATTTTTTATAACTGCCGGTGAATCTTGCAATCATCTCAAAATAAAAATTTCAGTGGAGAAATGAAGCTCGCTGGGTGTGTTTGGGAGGCTAGGGTAGAAGGATCATATGTGGCCAGGAGTTTGAGACCAGCCTGGACAACATACCAAGATCTTGCCTCTACAAAAAAAAAAAAAAAATTAAATTAAAATTAGGTAAGCATGGTGGCCTGTGCCTATAGTCCCAGCTACTTGGGAGGCTCAGGTGGGTGGATCACCTGAGGTCAGAAGTTTGAGAACCAGCCTGGCCAACATGGCAAAACCCCGTCTCTACTAAAAATACAAAAATCACATGGTGGCGCAGGCCTGTAATCCCAGCTACTCAGGAAGCTGAGAAAGAAGAATTGCTTGAACCAGGGACTCGGAGGTTGCAAATGAGCTGAGACTGCTACTGCACTCCAGCTTAGGCAACAGAGTGAAACTCCTTCTCAAAAAACAAAACAAAGCAAAACAAAAAAGCCATTAAGACAGAGCTCAAGAGCAGGTGATGAGAAGATCAGGTACACTCACATCCAAGCAGACAGACAGGGAAACCAGCTGTGAAGAGGCTCAGAGAGGGCATCTGAGGTGGGCCAGCTGAGCAAGGGCATCACACAGACTCTCAGCTCCATCACAAAGGAGCAAGCCCAGAACAGACTCTGGAGGGACCAGAGGAATCATGGAGCCAACAGGGACTTCAAAAGAAGGCAAGAAAATTCTTACTCATGCAGTCTAACACGTAGGATCTTTGCTTTGCTATTTTTCAGCAAATGAGAGTCCAGTAAATAGGAAAACAACAACTGACTGGGTGCAGTGGCTCACAACTGTAATCCCAGCACCTTGGGAGGCTGACTCGGGTGAATCGCCTGAGTTCAGGAGTTTGAGACCAGCTTGGCCAACATGGCAAAACCCTGTCTCTACTAAAAATACAAATATTAGCCAGGCATGGTGGCACGCTCCTGTAATCCCAGCTACTCGCGAAGCTGTGGCATGAGAATTGCTTGAAATGGGGAGGTGGAGGTTGCAGTGAGCCGAGATCGTACCACTGCACTCCAGCCTGGGTGACAGAGTGAGACTCCGTCTCAAAAAAAAAAAACAAACAAAAAACAAAAAACACCAACAACCAATACCTCCTTCCATTTTTTAGATTATGGACCTCTTAAGAGAGCAAGAGCATGGGAAAGGGAGAAAAAAGGGAAGCTGGGGAGAAAGAGAGACAAAAAGAAACTGCTTTCCTACAGTCACGTCTTTCCATAAGTTTTTTCTTTTTAGGGCAAAGAAGTCATCTCTTGATAACGTGCTTCCCAGATATTTAAATCTCATTCAAGAACGGTGGGTCCACCCCCACAGGGATTAAAGTTTCAGCAGTGGTGACTATGGCCTTACAGTGACCCTCATAACTCACAAACAAAATCTGCCTACACTAGACAACTATGTATAGGTTTAGAGAATAAGTCATAATTCCTATTGCAAATTGCAGTTAATCCTGGCTCATGGAAGACATGCATTTACCTCTATTCCTCCCCCAAACCCTACTATATGACAGCAAAGGAATTTAAAAATATATAAAACTATGAAGACGAGAACAGAAGAAGCCGCTGCAAGTAAGAGCCAGGAACAAACTTCTGGAAGGTGGAAAAGGGACAGAAGAGTCAGTAACTAATGTGCAGAGCAGCAGCAGCTGAAACCTAAGTTCCTGGAGGATGGGGAAATGAGAAGGAGCCAGCCGGCTTGTGCTGCGGGTTTTCTGAAGGCTTGGAGCTGCAGGCAGCAGGTCCCGCTGCAGGGGGAGTACCAGGTGAGGCTGAAAACTGGAGACATGTTTGAAAATCCAAATGGAGAATGGTTAGGGCCTGGTGTTCCTTCTCTTGCTCTGGAAGTCAAGCAACCACCCTGCTTCCTACCACAGCAAAAGGCAGGAGGTTCACTCTCTGAAGTGCTGAAGGAATCCTGAACTCAGGACTGCAGGTGCAGCGAGGGGCAAGGTGGGCACGATGCAGATCTAAGGGGATTAAAGTCAACTGATGGCATGACCAGCCTACTGGGGCCCCTCCCCAGCTTGGCATACAGAATGCCGGCTGCTTGCCTGTCTCCCCTAGCAAGAGACGGGGAGCCCTCTCTAGCGAAAGTGAGAAGCCCCCACCAACCCCCGCAACACCCTGACAAAAAAAGACTCGAAGTCCTGAGGCAGAGTTTTCCCACTGTAACTACTGAGTACCCTGCAGTGAAGCCACCTACTAATCTGTGGAAGGCCCCTAACACGAAACAGAATCCAACCCAAACTGGACAGAGCAGCTCAGCAGAAACATTACTGAGGAAGCAGAGAGAGGTCTCACCAAGCAAAAACCAAAACTGTTGCTTCAGAAAAGGAGGTAAAAGGAGAAAAAGTGTATTAAGAAAGAACACAGAAGAAGAAATGCTCCAAAATAATTAATAGAAGAGAGAAATGTTAAAATTGGGAAAAAGTCTCCCAGAAAGGAGGCTGGGCATGGTGGCGTACGCCTGTAATCCCACTTTGCGAGGCCAAGGTGGATGGTTCACCTGAGGTGGGAAGTTCAAGACCAGCCTGGCCAACATAGCAAAACCGTGTCTCTACCAAAAAGACAAAAATCAGCTGGGCAAGGCAGCACACGCCTGTAGTCCCAGTTACTCAGGAGGCTGAGGCTGGAGAATCACTTGAACCTGGGATGCGGAGGTTGCAGTGAGTTGATATCATGCCACTGCATTCCAGCCTGGGTGACAGAGCCAGTCTCTGTCAAAAAGAAAAAAGCAACAAACAACTCCCAGAAAGCAGAGAAAACATAAAAAAATTAGAAAGTCAATTCACAGGGTTCAACATCTGGCTAATAAAAATTCTACAAAGAAAACAAAACAGGAATTAAAATTACAAAAACATTTTCCAGAACTAAAGAGATTTTTTTTTTGAGACGGGGTCTCACTCTGTCACCCAGGCTAGAACGCAATGGCACAATCTCGGCTCACTGCAACCTCGTCTTTCCGGGTTCCAGCGATTCTCCTGCCTCAGCCTCCTGAGTAGCTGGAACTACAGGTGCCTGCCACCACACCCAGCTACTTTTTATATTTTTTAGGAGAGATGGGGTTTCACCATATTGGCCAGGCTAGTCTCAAACTCCTGACCTTGTGATCTGCCTGCCCTGGCCTCCCAGAGTGCAGGGATTATAGGTATGAGCCACCTTGCCTGGCATGAAGGGATCTTTTGATTTAAAGAGTAAAACAAGGCTCTTGAAATGTGCCTTTAAATCTGCATTTGGTTGAAAATAATCCATTTGGATCTGACCTCGTGATTCGCCCACCTCGGCCTCCCAAATTACTGGGATTACAGGCGTGAACCACCGTGCCCAGCCGAGTAAGATTTTCAAAAGCGGGAAGAGATTAAAAAAGAATTCTCTAACATTGAGGGCTCTCAAATTTTGGATCTGAAGAAAGCAGATCCAGTAGATCCTCTGGAAAGTTCTAGCTCCAGGAATTTGAATTCTACCCAAAGAATGAAAGGTTGTCAGCAAACACTTCCACCAACCCCAATGTATGTTATACTGGCCTTTGTCAGGCAGTGGATGCTGAAGCTCCAGGCTAAACCCCAATGAAAGTCTCCATGTTTCTTCATTTGGTGGCATTTTCCCCTTCTTTCTGTCAGGACTAGGGTGACCAAAAGACCCAGGCACCTATTCCACAGTCAGAATCACCAGACCCCTGGACGCTGAGGTCTGCCCCTTCCTAAGGATCCTCAGCAAAAGCATCAGGGACTGTGCCCCAGTGAAGTCCTGCCACGTCACTGCTAAGTGTAGCTAAATGAATAACCACAACACATGCCTTCCACACAAAGCAACTCAGTGTACCGCTCAGCAGTTAGCCAGCCCGGAAGGAGTGTCATCCTGGATGGTAAAAACAGCTCCCCAAGGGGCTCCAGAGGAAGAACTTGTGGACCTAGTCTCTGCCCCAGCCTGCGTCGTGAAGCAGGGAGTGTTTGCAGCCAGGCAGCATTGGCATCCAAGCCTGGCTCTCACTAAGGCCCTGCAGGAGAGCTGGGTGGGCTGTTGCAAAGCCAAGCCTCTACTGGATACCCAAACTCCATGCCAACCTCACCTGGGGCAGGGAGGGAGAAATGATGGCAATTCTTATGAAACAGGGCTTCTGCCTTATTACAGTTTTAGCTCCAAGAGGGCAAGACGGCCCAAAATTACATTCAGAGGCAGGAGTACGGGAGAGTGATTCAGAGCTGTGTTTCTGGGGTCAGACAGTCCTGGGCTCCTCCCTGACCACACCGGCTGCAAGGCAGTGTGGCCCAGGGCACGGCAGCAGCCAGCTCTTTGGGCCTCCACTTCCTCACCTGAGGGTGGGGATGGCCACAGTGCCTGCTCACAGGGAACGGTTCAGACTGCAAGACGGTGTATGCAGAAGTCCTTGGAATGGTGCACAGCACACAGTAAGTGCCTGAATGTTACTGACTGACCATCTCCTCAGAGTGGGCCTCTCAGGGAAGCATCAGCATCCCCACAGGAGGCATGAGGAATGCTGGGTCTTTAGGCTCCTACGGAACAGAACCCTCTTTCTGCAATCCATGCCAAGGCCGAAAACAAAAGCAAATGCTCCAAACTCTGACAGCTCAAAACAACTGCAGGGAGGGCCAGCTGTCAGCGCCTGCATGTGCCCTTGCTGCCTTCTGTGGCAACGTGCATGATATGCACGGTCAGCCCAGCCTGCTTCCCCCAGGGTCACCTCCAGCTCCGCAGCCCTGCACGCTCCTCCCACCGGGCTCTGAAGAATCACTGTTGCAGCTGTATTACCCACTTGGCATTCGGCACAGACTATCTGTCTCTGTGGATATGGCAAGACTTCAACTAAACTGTCAATTCAAGAGCGCAGGCTGTTTTCTTCCTCAGAATGCCCACGTACCGCCTAGCCCTATACGTTACCCACAGCAGACACTGACGTGTTCCTAAAACTATAGGACATGGCTCAGTGAACTGCTCCAGCAAAACAGGCTCCCTCATCCTCGTGTGTTTATCTGATGGAGAGCCCCCAGTCTCCCTCATCCTGGTATGTTTATCTGAGAGCCCCGAGTCTCCCTCATCCTCCTGTTTATCTGACTGACAACCCTGAGTCTCCCTCAGCCTCATGTTTATCTGACTGACAGCCCCGAGTCTCCTTCAGCCTCGTGTGTTTATCTGACTGACAGTCCCGGGTCTCCCTCACCCTCACGTGTTTATCTGACGGAGAGCCCCGAGTCTCCTGTGGAGCCACTTACTTCATCCAACTGTCTCTTTGTCTCTTCTTCCATCCTTCGAATGTCGTCCATGGTCAGGTCCACCCACTTATCGAGCCAGCAGAACAGCTGCCTGTGGAAGTTTGTAAACAGACGCCTCTCTTGCTGTAAAGGACGGAACCAGCTGGAACTCAGAAGGGGAAGGCCACGGCCATAGCCCTCCTCCCATGCTCTCCACACTAAGACCCACACTTTGCTGGGGAAGGGAGGAGGAGTGACACTGGGCTGGCTTATCCGTATCAGCCAGAGGTCAATGACCTTTGCCTTCATCAGGTATAGCTTCATATAGGAGGGAGCCCCCAAGAGAGAATGGACACCTACCTCACGCTAGGCCTCTGCCCAAAGTACTACCAAGACAGGCAGCCCCTCAACTCCCAGGCAAGCCAAGGCCCCAGACCACAGCCACATTTCCTCCCGTCTCTGGCATCTAATGCCAGATTAAAACTGGCCACAGCTATGAAATGTGGTCCGAGAGGGAGACTCCAACACATGGGAGAATTAAAAGGCTATAAAGTCCTTAGGTCTGCCCAGCAGAGTAATTCAGGGCACTGGCGAATCTGGCTCACAGTACCTCTTGCCTTTTGGCTGCAAGAAAAGAAAGACCGAGTTTTATTTGTAGGTCAGCTTTTGCCTCGGTTTCCTTCCCTGTCACAGGTGGTGCCCCTGGAAGGACAGCATTAAACCGTAAGACACTGGAGTGCAAGGGGAGGCGGCACCTGGGAAGCCGGCCTGTGAAGTACTCTGATACTGGCAACCCTGCAATGCAGGCCCCAGGGGCTGGACCACCTTCTTGTGTTGGGCAAAACAGCCCCCACCACACACACGTGCGCATGCACGCACACACACACATGAACACACGCAGGCAAACACAGTCACTGGGAAGGCCTCACCCTAGTCACTTACCTTGTGTATAAAGTTTTCCACTTTGTTCTGCAGGCCCCACCACTTGAACTTGACAGTAACCAGTTTGTATGCACACATATACGGGCAGTCTTTCTGATTTACAAGTTCTTGCTGCATTAGAAACATACCCACAGGCAGGCAAGTAACTAAGGGCAGACCTCAGGCTGTCCCCTGGCTCACCCCAGCCATTCCCCTCCTCCGCAGGGAGCGGCCCACCCACACACTGCCCAGTCCCTTGGCAGTGAAGGTGTGAATGGTACCTTCCAGTTGGGGCCCAAAGGTCCTCGGCCTGTTTTGATAGATTTGAATTTTGCTGGGTCTTCTTCTGCCTTGTAATCCTGAGAGAAATTGTGGAATTGGGGTTGGAGGGAAGTGGGAGAGGGAGTGAGAGGTGGGGAGAGCAGATTTTTCATTAGCATTCACTTCATACCACTTCCTGATGCTGATGGCACAAAGCAAATATGGGAAAATGTTCTAAACAAGATGTTGAACTGTTTACATTAGCCTCAGAGGAGAGTTCTATGTGATTTTTTTCTGAGTGTTTGTTTTGAATTTTGCCAGTGTGAAAGTATCACCAGACGGTCTGGGCAAGCACACATTTACAGTGTTGAAGACAGAGACTTTCAGTCTGGACTGAACTTCCACATCACCAGGGAAGACTTTTTAAAAATACAGATTTCTGAGCCACTCCACCCAAAATCCAGTGACTGAGAATATCTGCAGGTGAGGGCAGCACAGATTTTTTTTTTAAATCTCTGCAAGTGACTCTAAAATACAATTAGCACTCAGAATAACTGGCTGTCGTTCTTTAAATGTTCTAGCGCAATCCCCCTCTGGCTTGTGTTAACAAAATAATTACTGGAAATGTTCAATGTTGAAAACCCATCCACTACTGGTGAATCTCACTTGACTGATTTCTAATGCAGTGAATTCCCTATGTTAATTAACCACAACACAAGTTTAATTTTCAGGTGTCCTTCTACAATGACTGACGTGGGCTCAGGAAATATAAACTCATAACAAAGATCATACATTTGTCTCTCTCTCTCATAAAGTATTTCCCAAAGCTCGTAATTTTTTTTTTCTTTTTTTTTTTTTTGAGATGGAGTTTTGCTCTTGTTACCTAGGCTGGAGTGCAGTGGCACGATCTCGGCTCACCGCAACCTCCCCCTCCTGGGTTCAAGCAATTCTCCTGCCTCAGCCTCCTGAGTAGCTGGGACTACAGGCACGCGCCACCATGCCCAGCTAATTTCTAATTTTTGTATTTTTAGTAGAGACGGGGTTTCACTTTGTTGACCAGGATGGTCTCCAGCTCTTGACCTTGTGATCCACCCTCCTCGGCCTCCCAAAGTGTTGGGATTACAGGCGTGAGCCACCGCGCCCGGCCTTTTTTTTTTTTTTTTTTTTTCTTAAGAGACGGAGTCTTGCTCTGTCTCCCAGGCTGGAGTGCAATGGCACAGTCTCGGCTCACTGCAACCTCCACCTCCTGGGTTCAAGCCATTCTCCTACCTCAGCCTCCTAAGTAGCTGGGATTATAGGCGCCCACCAACACGGCCAGCTAATTTTTTATTTTTAGTGAAACGGGGTTTCGCTGTGTTGGCCAGGCTGGTTTCGAACTCCTGACCTCAGGTGATCCGCCACCTTTGTCCACCTAAAGTGCAGGGACTATAGGCATGAGTCACCATGCCCAGCCCCAAAATATCTTAAGTGCAGTGTGACCACAGGAAAGAGGTATCACACCCCTGGGATGCAAAGAGCAAACACGCATTCCCTATCAATGAGCAGAGAGTTAAAATTCCTGTCTTTTAAACCCAACAAGGAGGCCGGGCGCGGTGGCTCAAGCCTGTAATCCCAGCACTTTGGGAGGCCGAGGCAGGTGGATCACGAGGTCAAGAGATCAAGACCATCCTGGTCAACATGGTGAAACCCCGTCTCTACTAAAAATACAAAAAATTAGCTGGGCATGGTGGCACGTGCCTGTAATCCCAGCTACTCAGGAGGCTGAGGCAGGAGAATTGCCTGAACCCAGGAGGCGGAGGTTACGGTCAGCCGAGATCACGCCATTGCACTCCAGCCTGGGTAATAACAGCGAAACTCCGTCTCAAAAAAAAACAAAAAAACCCAGAAAAACAAAAAAACCCCAACAAGGCCTCTGCCCAGTAAGAACAGTAATGAATGAGGAGGAATCTAACCCCCTCATTCCCTAAGCAAATACTTCCTGGGTGCAAAAGAGTGAGCAAGCAAGACCTGGTCCCTCTTCTGACCAAGCTTTTAGTCTAGCAGTGGACTGTACTCCAGGCGTCTACTGCAATGTGTGTTACTCTGAAAAGCCACCACCTACTTCTTGAGGGCAGGGGACCTGTCTTTTCATATATTCTGCATCCCTTACCTGGAACCCTGAGATCCTAACACTATCCCAAACACAGTAGGCAGGCAATACATGTTTTTTTTTTTTTTTTCAATACATGTTTTTTTAACCACTGAGTTGGGAAATAAATTTGGGAATTGGTGCTCTGACTTTTCAGGCTAAACATCATTTTAGCAGGGCAAAACACTCTACCTACAGCACCTACATAGTCCAGTAATCATTTTCAGAGGCCAAACAGGACACATAAATTTTGGGCCACTAATTTCCTGGTGGTATCCCCAGCTCAAGACAAGAAAACTCCTAATAGTCACTTTTAAAAGTAAAACAAGCCATACACACCAGAAAGAATTTCCTTTTGTACCAAGTTGGGTATGGATTCCTGGTTTCTCTTAACATTTAGAAGTCATTTCTGCATCTCAAAGGCCACCCACGTCTTGAAATAGTTCCTACCTTGCTAAGCACTTGGCTTCGGTCTGCGATGTCTATGTAAATGGCTTCCACATGTTTCCATGCCTCAGGCTCCAGCTTATGCACCTGCGGGAAGCAGTGGGAACCACTATGTCAGCTACAAAACACCCGCTAGCCAGAATGGACACCTAGGAACTGCCATTCCCAAGGCCACCGATATAAGAGTCCTACTGCTAGGTAATTATAGAATTACATACAATTAACCAAAGAAATGGGAGAATGCATTTTTTTAAATAAAGAGACGAGGTCTCGTCATGTTTCTCAGGCAGTGGCTATTCATAGGAATGATCACAGCACACTACAGCCATGAGCTCCTGGGCCCAAGTGGTCTTCCTGCCTCAGCCTCCTGAGGAGCTGGGACTATAGGCACACAACACTGTACCCAGCTGGAAGTTTTGTTTGTTTGAAATGGAGTCTAGCTGTGACGCCCAGACTGGAGTGCAGTGGCATGATCTCAGCTCACTGCAACCTCCGCCTCCCAGGTTCAAGTGATTCTTCTGCCTCAGCCTCCCGAGTAGCTGGGATTACAGGTGTTGCTAAGACACCCAGCATTTTTGCATTTTTAGTAGAAACGGGGTTTCACCATGTTGGCCAGGCTGGTCTCAAACACCTGACAAGTGATTCACTGCCTTAGCCTCCCAAAGTGTTGGGAGCCACCACGCCCAGGCTGCGCTGGATTTTAAGTAGACACGGCTGAGAACGAATGCGCTGATTTTTCAGAGCAAGCATCACTTCTGCAGGTCAGAACGCTTCCAGGAGATGACAGTGCCCATACCATTTCCGTATGCCCCCCACTGTCAAAACTTCGAGCACTCCTAGAGATGCTGCCTGTTTAGCAACACGGCTTACTGTGATCAGGCTATACACATGCGAATACAAAATTATGACCAGATTCGTAATGTACCGAAGGATACAATATAGAGCAACTAGAATAACCCTTCCTCCTGCTTGCCCCCTGGCCCCCACTCTAGTAGCCGCCACCTCTAAGAGATCCTGTATACATACAAACATCCATGTGCATGGAGTTTTCTTCTAATATGAAGAACAGCACATATACACACAGTTTCATAACTTCCTTTTTTTGGGGGGGGATGGAGTCTTGCTCTGTCACCAGGCTGGAGTGCAGTGGCGCAATCTTGGCTCACTGAAACCTCCACCTCTTGGGTTCAAGCGATTCTTCTGCCCTAGCCTCTCAAGTAGCTGGGACAACAGGCACGTGCCACCATGCCCGGCTAATTTTTTTTGTATTTTTGGTAGAGATGGGGTGTCACTGTGTTGGCCAGAATGGTCTCGATCTCTTGACCTCATGATCCACCCACTTCGACCTCCCAAAGTGCTGGGATTACAGCATAACTTCCATTTTTAATCACACAGTATGCTTGAAGACTGCTCCCTACTGGTTCTTTTTTTTTTTTTTTTTTTTTTTTTGAGAAGGAGTTTCGCTCTTGTTACCCAGGCTGGAGTGCAATGGCGCGATCTCGGCTCACCGCAACCTCCGCCTCCTGGGTTCAGGCAATTCTCCTGCCTCAGCCTCCCGAGTAGCTGGGATTACAGGCACGCGCCACCATGCCCAGCTAATTTTTTGTATTTTTAGTAGAGACGGGGTTTCACCATGTTGACCAGGATGGTCTCGATCTCTTGACCTCGTGATCCACCCGCCTTGGCCTCCCAAAGTGCTGGGATTACAGGCTTGAGCCACCGTGCCCGGCCTTTTTTTTTTTTTTTTTTTGAGATGGAGTTTCGCTCTTGTTACCCAGGCTGGAGTGCAATGGCGCGTTCTCGGCTCACCGCAACCTCCGCCTCCTGGGCTCAGGCAATTATCCTGCCTCAGCCTCCTGAGTAGCTGGGATTACAGGCACGCGCCACCACGCCCAGCTAATTTTTTGTATTTTTAGTAGAGACGGGGTTTCACCATGTTGACCAGGATGGTCTCGATCTCTCGAACTCGTGATCCACCCGCCTCAGCCTCCCAAAGTGCTGGGATTACAGGCTTGAGCCACCGCGCCCGGCCCTACTGGTTCTTTTTAATAGCCACAAGTATACCAGTATTTGGCAGGTCTACAGTTCATTTAATGTTGACCTACTAATGGACTCTTACGTTGTTTTTTGTTTTTCAGACAGGGTGTCACAAAAAACAAAGGTCGGGAGATCAAGACCAGCCACCCAGGCTGGAATGCAGTGCTGCAATCACAGCTCACTGAAGCCTTGACCTCCCAGGCTCAAGTGATCCTCGAGACTCAGCCTCCGGAGTAGCTGGGACCACAGGCACATACCACCATGGCCAGCTGTTTTTTTTTTTATTTTTAGTAGAGACAGAGTCTTGTTATGTTGCCCAGGATGATCTTATGTTGTTTATAATCTTTGGCCACACAAAGATGACTGCAACGAGTCTCCTTGTATACATGTTATTTCACACATGTGAAAATAACTGTCTAATACATTCTCGGGCATAAAAAAAGTTGAGGTAGGCCGGGCACAGTGGCTCATGCCTGTAATCCCAGCACTTTGGGAGGCTGAGGCGGGCGGATCACCTGAGGTTGGGAGTTCGAGAACAGCCTGACCAACATGGAGAAACCGGTTTCTATTAAAAATACAAAAAAAGGTGGGCATTGTGGTGTATGCCTCTGATCCTAGCTACTCTGGAGTCTGAGGCAGGAGAATCGCTTACACCCAGGAGGCAGAGATTGCAGTGAGCCGAGATCATGCCATTGCATTCCAGCCTAGGCAACAAAAGTGAAACTTCACCTCAAAAAAACAAACAAAAAAAAAACACCTGGGGTAAAGGATAGGTAGGTGTATTTTAAATTTGGGGAGTTACTGCAAATTGTGCTCTAGAAAAAACTGTAATTTTGGTTTTTAAATACAGCTCCTCTGTGCCAGGAATTGCACCAATTCAAGCAGTACTAGAAGGCCCCATAAAGTTCTGGAGATCACAGTCTGCAAATCACAGACACAGCAGTCCATTCTGGTAAGACAGGTCTAGGCAGAGGCCATCGGTTTTCTGGCCAGGCAACAGAGGGCTACAGAGAGGAACCCATGGTAGCGCCGGATAAGCTACAAGCAGAGACTCAGGACCTCATCCCTGGGGCTCTTGGGAAATACTACTCACATTCTCCTGCGTGCCAAGATCTGGTTTGTGCCAGGTTTCAATTTTAATCAGAAAGTCTTCTTTCATGTACTCATTCTGGAAGAGGAAAAAAATATATATTAAAGTCACAAGGTTCACGGTTGAGAGTAACCACCTCCCATTACTGGAGTTGGGCGTCACTGGGCCATGGGCAGTTGGGAGAGTCCAGCCTCTGCCTTTTAACAGCTAACTTGATCAGAAGCCCATGGCACACTAGGCACACATCGTCCCATTCAATCCACACCCCAGCCTGAGAGGTCTATGGAATCACCCTTATTTTACAGGTGACGAAAGTGAAGTTCAAAGAGGTTAGGTGACTTAACCAAAGTCACAGATCGGGCCAGGTGCGGTCGCTCACACCTGCAATCCCAGCACTTTGGGAGGCTGAGGCGGGCAGATCGCTCGAGGTCAGCAGATCGCTCGAGGTCAGCCTGGTCAACCTGGTGAAACGCTGTCTCTACTAAAAATACAAAAATTAGCCGGGCATGGTGGCACATGCCTGTAATTCCAGCTACTTGGGAGGCTGAGGCAGGAGAATCGCTTGAACCCAGGAGGCAGAGGTTGCAGTGAGCCGAGATCACACCACTGTACTCCATCCTCGTCCAGAGTGAGACTCCATTTCAAAAAAAAAAAAAAAGTCACAGAGATCATGACAGAGTTGGGCCTGAAAAACAGGTTTGTCTGTCTTCAAAATCCATGCATTAGCAGGCTACCATACTGTGACATGCAGAGTGCTATTGGGTAACAAGTAGTGTGGAAAGAGCACAGGGGACTTCCTAACCCATCGGAAATACTCACCATGGTCCCTTTTCCTCCAAAAGGCCTTTTGCTGAGGCCTTAAGTTCTCTCCTCAGTAACTCAACCCTTCAAGCTCTTAATGCCTCCCTCCCTTCCTGCTTCTTAAACACTGGAACTACTCAAAGGAGGAACGCATTCGCCATTCACTCCTCAGCAGGAACCAGTTTCCCAGACACAGCCTATGTTTTATCAGCAGGGACAAGGCACTGAGATGAGTGTGCTAAAGGTGGGGGGTGGGGGGGGATGAAAGAGGGAATGGTGGTGGGAGAGGTGAGAATGCTGAATGGTGGGGGAAATGAGAGAGGGGATGGTGGTGGGAGAGGTGAGGATGCTGAATGGTGTGGGGAATGAGAGAGGGGATGGTGGTGAGAGAGGTGAGGATGCTGAATGGTGGGGGGAATGAGAGGGGGGGATGGTGGTGGGAGAGGTGAGGATACTGATGGTGAGGGAATGAGAGGGGATGGCGGTGGGAGAGGTGAGGATACTGATGGTGGGGGAATGAGAGAGGATGGTGGTGGGAGAGGTGAGGATGCTGAATGGTGGGGGGAATGAGAGAGGGGGGATGGTGGTGGGAGAGGTGAGGATACTGATGGTGAGGGAATGAGAGGGGATGGTGGTGGGAGAGGTGAGGATGCTGAATGGTGGGGGGAATGAGAGGGGGGAATGGTGGTGGGAGAGGTGAGGATACTGATGGTGGGGGAATGAGAGGGGATGGTGGTGGGAGAGGTGAGGATGCTGAATGGTGGGGGGAATGAGGGAATGGTGGTGGGAGAGGTGAGGATGCTGAATGGTGGGGGGAATGAGGGGATGGTGGTGGGAGAGGTGAGGATGCTGAATGGTGGGGGGAATGAGGGAATGGTGGTGGGAGAGGTGAGGATGCTGAATGGTGGGGGGAATGAGGGGATGGTGGTGGGAGAGGTGAGGATGCTGAATAGTGGGGGGAATGAGAGTGGGTGGTGGTGGGAGAGGTGAGGATGCTGAATGGTGGGGGGATGAGAGAGGGGACATGGGGGGAGAGGTGAGGATGCTGAATGGTGGGGGGATGAGAGAGGGGACATGAGGGGAGAGGTGAGGATGCTGAATGGTGGGGGGATGAGAGAGGGGACGGCTGTGGGAAAGATGAGGATGCTGAATGGTGGTGGGGGAATGAAAGAGGGGATGGAAGTGGGAGAGAAACCCTGTGGACTTCACGCTTTTGCCGAGGGTCAATGTTCTGTGGGGTCAACAGATGCACAGATGGGGAAGGGATGTTGGTCAGGTCAGCTGAATGGAAGTTTCTGTACAGTCATGAAGAGGTGTGACCTGGAGCAGGGAGGGAAAGGGAAGGCTGGAGCCATTCTGTACATGTAAGACCTACAACCAGGATGCCCCGATGGAACTCCATGCCATTGCAGCGTAAAGCAGGGGGTCATCATGCAGTTCACAGATTCCTCGTCAGGACTGAGCCTCAGCCACTCCAAATGTCACCCAAGGGAAAGAACACCCAACACCACCAGTGCAGTTGTGTTTTTATTTCTCCTTTTCTTATAAATCACCTACAGTTCCAACCCCCTTGACAATACTTACTGTAATCACTGCTCCCAGACAAGGACATGGAAAGAAGAGAGAAAAAGATTAATGAGGATGAAGAAATATCCACCCCCCAATCCCAAGGACCACACATGGCAGAGTTCTTTACTCCTTGTGGCTTATCTACAGTCACCGCCAAGCCCCAGTGAGTCAGAAACACCTCAGTGCAACAACTCTCAAATTTCACTCAAACAGATGTCCCAAAAGACCAAATAGGGAATTTAATTAAAGCGACGCAACTATGGGCTTCTTGGGATTCTTTTGAGCAGGGCAAGGACAGGGACTGGCTCTGATCAGCCACGGCGCTGCCACCCGTCACTCCGCCCTCAGAGCATTCCAGGGTGCCTCCCATCCCACCCCAACCTCTACCTCCTGGGGCAGCAGAGCAGGGTGCTTTGGGCCAGGCACTGTATCTGCCTCCTGTACCTTTGCACCCTTCCTCCTGCTGTAACCAAACCTCCCACGCACTCCTCTGCACTCCTGCTCATTGTAACGGGAACCCTAAGACAGCACGGTTCAATTATTTATAAGGGAGAATGACTGCAGCTCTCGTGTCACTGGGGCTGGACTAGCTCTGCTCTCAGGCCACCTGGTTCATTCTGGACCCTCTGATTTAGGAGCTATGGCCATTTCTGCCAGACTAGCTCTGCTCTGAGGCCATGTGGTTCGTTCTGGACCCTCTCACTTTAGAAGCTACGGCCATTTCTGCCAGACTAGCTCTGCTCTGAGGCCTCCTGGTTCATTCTGGACCCTCTGAGTTTGGGAGCTATGGCCATTTCTGCCAGCTGCCCCACTGCCATGTTTGTAGAGGACACGGGGCTGACAAACCCGTAACTGAAATGGTTACCCGAGTACAAAATGAGAAGCTGAAATATAAGGGATCAGAGCCATCACGTACAGAAATAACCCAAAAGACTACCAGTAATTTCCCCAAACCCAAGGAAAGATACTTAGAAGGAAGCAACAGATTAAGATGACAACTGAAAGGCCTATGCTCAAGTAACTGCCCCGTTTCAGCCTCAAGGAAACCAGGTGACAGTAAGAAAAGGAAACGATGGGTATAAAATCTACCAAAGGGACGTCCACAGGCGTCGGCAGAAAATCCTGTGCCATGGTGGGTGTGGGAGCCCCAGCCCACACAGGTGGCACTTCTGGCAGCGCCATCCCTGGAGTGGGGGCAGCAGTGCCAGGCTGGCCTAGTCTGCTGACACCAGCCCTTCAGCTTCTCCAGCCACCCACCTTTTCTGAATCCATCTTCTCTAAGAAAGCCTCTCCTCGTTTGGCCTCTCTGAGAATGTGCTGATCAATGGACATAAAATCTGATCACTTAGCCAAGAGGACATTCTTCACTACACATTGATATTCTGATCATAATTCGGTTTCTCATGTAGAAGAATTCACAGGAAAAGAATGCCTTGATCAGCAAACAGGAATACCTGGTTTCGTAGTAATTCTGTGTTTTAGTATAACCTCATAGATCGGCGTTGAGGTTTTATACGTTAGTCTTTTGGAGACCCTGAGAGACAGCTACTCAGTTCTGACAAACTGGCTTTTATATATATATATATGTATCTTAAATATATACGTGTGTGTGTGTGTGTGTGTGTTTGTGTGTGTGTGTATATACATATACACACACACACAAACACACACACACACACACACACGTATATATTTAAGAAGACGGGGTTTCACCATGATGGCCAGGGTGGTCTTGAATTCCTGACCTCAGAGGGTGATCCACCCACCTCAGCTTCCCAAAGTGCTAGGATTACAGGCGGGAGCCACCGCGCCTGGCGACAAACTGGCTTTCTGAAACCATGAGAGTGCAACTTGAGTGACCAGACAATCTCCCCCAAACCTGCTCTAGCTCTCCCGGACCCTCACACAGCTCTGCTTCACAGCATTCCCTTTTGTTCAAAACATAACCCGAGGTGCTCAGAGAAGCCACGGGAAATCTTTTGCAGTGGGAGAGCAGAGCTTTCCAAATAAAATAAATAAGGCTTCTTTTGTTTCTGAGACAGTGTCTCATTCTGTACCCCAGGCTACTGTTCAGTGGCACAATCTCAGCTCACTACAACCTCCACCTCCCGGGTCCCAGTTCAAGCAGTTCTGTCTCAGCCTCCTGAGTAGCTGGGATTACAGGCATGCGCCACCATGCCCAGCTAATTTTTATATTTTTAGTAGAGATGGTGTTTCACCACGTTGGCCAGGCTGGTCTTGAATGCCTGACCTCATGATCAGCCCTCCTCGGCCTCTCAAAGTGCTGGGATTACAGGCATGAGCCACTATGCCGGCCTGCATTTTTTTTTTTTTTTTTTTTTTGAGATGGAGTTTCGCTCTTGTTGCTCAGGCTGGAATGCAAAGGTGCACACTCAGCTCACTGCAACCTCCTCCTCCCGGGTTCAATTCTCCTGCCTCAGCCTCCCGAGTGCCTGGGATTACAGGCATGCGCCACTATGCTGAGCTAATTTTTTGTATTTTTAGTAGAGATGGGGTTTCTCCATGTTGGTCAGGCTGGTCTCAAACTTGCAGCCTCAGGTGATCCACCCACCCCAGCCTCCCAAAGTGCTGGGATTACCACGCCTGGCACTAACAAGGCATTTAAAAAGTATGGCAGGACTGGGTATAGTGGCTCACGCCTGTAATCCCAGCACTTTCAGAGGTGGAGGTGGGTAGATCACCTGACATTAGTCAGGAGTTTGAGACCAGCTTGGCCAACATGGTGAAACCCCATCTCTACTAAATATACAAAAATTAGCTGGGCATGGTCGTGGGTGCCTGTAGTCCCAGCTACTCAGAAGGCTGAGGTAGGAGAACTGCTTGAACCCAGGAGGCGGAGGTTGCAGTAAGCTGAGATCACACCACTGCATTCCAGCCTGAGCAATAAAAGTGAGACTCCACCTCAAAAAATAAATAAATAAATAAATAAATAAAAGCATGGCTTAGCAATACTGTATGTATGGAGCTGAGGACTATGGCTCCAGGGAGAGATGGAAGGAAACAAACTTTCTTTTCCTTTTCCCACTTTCATTCATTCACAGACCAACTCTGATCTGACCCTCTGCTCACTTTCCAAGCCATCAGCTTCCAGGGAAAGAGTGAGGGAAACAAGCTAAGAGAACAGCAAGGCTGATAACTACTAGGGTATTCCCAATGTGTTTTCATTCCACTCAGAATAAGGAGAATAAACCTCCCAAAAGGCACAGGGTATTTTACTTCATGCTCCTTTATCTAGCTTACTTCAAACTTTGATCTACTGAGGCCAAGCTAAGACATCTCAGCTGATACCCTCTCCCCCATCAGCCCCCAGAGGGAAGTGGAAAGCAGCCTTCCTTGCCTGTCTGTCTCTCTTATTTTAAAAGAGCAAGTGTCTAACTGAACAGATCTAAGATTCAACATATCCATTCTGTGTGAAGTTGTATCCTGAATGCGAGGTCAGCCCCTACTGAAGAAATGGGGCATGCATACGTGCCTCATGCCTTCCCCCTACTCCCTGTCTTCACGAAATATTTAGAAATTACATTCTTCTAGTGGAGCTCCAGTGGTGCAATCAGTTAGCGCATGGAACTGATACAGAAACTGTGTTTTTCTTTTTCTTCTGGCTAAGGATCAACATGTGAGCTAACATTTAGCGTGCAGAAAGATGCCTGTGTCAGCTGCAGTCCTCTCCCCAGAATTACACAGAGAACAGTGGCATCTCTCAGTTGGCAAGAGGTGTGCACGCTATCTGCTGGCCTCCTTTATGCCAAGTTGCTATGGTTCTTGCAACGCATGCTCACTCTCACTGCAACTCTCTCAGACAAAAAAATCCACCTTTGGCCCCAGACCAGACACACCCAGCCACACTGCATACTGTCTTTTAAGAACACGTATGCATGCCTCATTTCCAATAACTTAACTTAGGGAGTAGGATGTCTGCATTTTCAGCTACAGCAATAAAGCTTTAAAGGTTACACACCCCAGATCCCACCAATGACTGTGCATCTCCTGATATAAGGTCCTTGAACCTGTGAAGGCCACTGAGGGTTGGAAAGAACAATGACCCTGCATTCCGGATTTCAGTCATTCCCAAAGTCCAGTCCACAGGATAAGGGTGATATGCGTCACAGAAGGATCACATCCTCATCAGATAAGACTCTAGGGAGGGCCAGGTCCAACAAATAAAGCAGGTGAAGGAGTCCAGGTAAGCAGAGGCTGCAGGGAGGACCCATCGCCCAACACTGTCCACACCCCCACATGGACGCTGGCAGGAGGAAAGCTCACCCACCTCAGCCAAGTTCCAGGGGACCTCTCGGGACCCCCCAGGGTTATGAATCAGAACCAGCTTAGACCCTCCCAAGAGGTCTATTCCTAGATGGCTCTGGAAACCTAGGAATCTTGGAAAGCTAAGAATCTGAATCACTGAAAAGAAATCCAAGAATGTCTGGACTAGAACAGAAAGTTCTCTGTGAAGGTTCAAATCTTTCCTCTCCTTTCCGGAAACTCTATGCAGGAACTGGCAGAGATTAATAATTCCACTCCTATCCTCAACTACAGAACATGCTGTTCCAGTATAAACCACATTTCATTCATATGATGGAATACTATGCACTACTACAAATTAAAAAAAAAATACTAGACACCCTAGTGACAGAGATAATGTTCTCCATTTGATGAAGAAAAATTAGAAATTTAGGCCAGGCACGGTGGTTCATACCTATAATCCCACCACTCTGTGAGGCCAAAGTGGGGAGCACTGCTTGAGCCCGGGAGTTTGAGACCAGCCTGTGCAACACGGTGAGACCCCATCACTCAAAACAAAAACAAAACAAAACAAAAAATACAAAAACTAGCCAGGCATGATGGTACACACCTATAGTCCCAGCTATT
This sequence comes from Saimiri boliviensis, assembly GCF_048565385.1. Classification (NCBI taxonomy): domain Eukaryota; kingdom Metazoa; phylum Chordata; class Mammalia; order Primates; family Cebidae; genus Saimiri; species Saimiri boliviensis. The sequence continues at coordinate 21,636,975 of NC_133465.1, forward strand.
TGGGAAGCTGAGGTGGAAGGATCACTTGTGCCTGGGAGGTTAAGGCTGCAATAAGCTGTGACTGTGCCAGTACACACCAGCTTGAACAACAGGGTGAAACCCTGTCTCTTTCATACACACACACAAAAGCAATGAAAAAATTAGTAATCATATTAGTAATCTCAGGATTTTGGGAGGCAGAAGGGGGGTGGATCACTTGAAATCAGGAGTTCGAGACCAGCCTGGCCAACGTGGTAAAACTCCGTCTCTACTAAAAATACGAAAGGTAGCTGGGCGTAGTGACACGTAATTCCAGCTACTTGTGTGGCTGAGGCACAAGAATCACTTGAACCCAGGAGGCAGAGGTTGCAGTGAGCTGAGATGGCGCCACTGCACTCCAGCCTGGGCAACAAGAGCCAGGCTCCATCTCAAAACAAAATGAAACAAAACAAAACACAACCAACCAAACAAAAAAGGCTCGGCGCAGTGGCTCTATAATCCCAGTACTTTCGGAGGCCGAGGCAGGCAGATCACCTGAGACTGGGAGTTCAAGACCAGCCTGACCAACACAGAGAAACCCCGTCTCTACTAAAAATACAGAATTAGCCGGGTGTGGTGGTGCGCGCCTGTAATCCCAGCTACTCGGGAGACTGAGGCAGGAGAATCACTTGAACCCAGGAGGCAGAGGTTGCGGTGAGCCGAGATCACGCCATTGCTCTTCAGCCTGGGCAAAAGAGCAAGACTCCATCTCAAAAAAAAAAAAAAAAAAAAAAAAAAAAAAAAAAATTTGTCTGGAGATTGTGTGTGTGTGTGTGTTCTTTTAAAAACGACTAGAGGCCAGGCACGGTGGCTCACACCTGTAATCCCAACATTTTGGGAGCCTGAGGTAGGTAGACTGCCTGAGGTCAGGCGTTCGAGACCAGCCTGGGCAAGACAGTGAAACCCTGTCTCTACTAAAATACAAAAAGTTAGCCAGGTGTGGCGGTGTGTGCCTGCAGTCCCAGCTACTCGGGAGGCTAAGGCAGCAGAATAGCTTGACCCCAGGAGGCAGAGGCTGCAGTGAGCCAAGATCACGCCATCACACTCCAGCCCGGAAAACAGAGCAACTCTGTCTCCAAAAATAAATAAATAAATACAAATACTAATACAAACGACTAGGAAAATATACTAAAATTTATAATCAATCACAACAATCAGAATTATTATAGCATCCCCAAGCAAAAGAGTTGGTTCTGTGCTCTCAGGCCATGACTACCCTACTGTTCACCAAGTCGTGCTGGACAGCACTGATACTCACCATCAGCTTGGAGGGTTCCCCGCCTACTCCTTTACCTAACCTGGAGAATGCAGGTGGGACACAGAGCCCTGCCGCATCCCCAGCCCGGACGATCTGTCCACACCCTGTCCACCTGGGCCCCAGCTCCAGCCTTCAGCCAAGTCTGCACTCACCAGTTCTGCAGTAAGGATAGGCATTCCATGCTTTTTCATGTATATTCAGGGCTCCCTCTGGGGCCAGCATTCGGACAAACGTGGGTACTTTGCTACAGTGTGGGGGAAAAAAGGGTTATAAAGAGAAATGGAAGAGAGGAAGACACAACAGGCTTTTCAGATCCAGCTTCTTCATGGGGAGTTGACAAGCAAGTTTCCATGAGATAAGCAGGCTACTAGTGGGTGTGAGAAGTTACCTGTCAGAGCCTGAAGCCCCACCTTGGCTGGATCCTAGCACGCACCCACCTGTGCTCCATCAGCCACCAGAAACAGGACAGCACAGGGGATCCCAGGCTCCCTGCTGTGGCCTATCACCCCTCCCATCAGCATGGCACCTTTTTCCAGAGCTTGCTGGGCCCAGGGCGTTACACTACACGGTGCAAGGAAAACACACAGAGGGAATGCCTCCAAGCAAGTACCAGCCTAGGTTTACGGGCCAGGGTGATGGCTAACTTAGAATACAGGATCCAGGATTGTCTGATCTGCTGTATCAGTTCTGAGAGGCCAGGAGGGCCTCAAACCATTTGCCTCCCAGGACAAAAGATTTTCTTCTACTCAATTCTTATCTCAGGTTACAGAACAATATGTATAGGATAAGCGCCTCCCCCAGCCTTTCCCCCTCCCCCCCCAGGTAAGTGGTTTAAATTACCAGAGTAGGAAAACATTTAGAAAAATTTTTAAAAAGTAAAATGGTACATATGTTCCTTTTCCTTGCTTTTTTTTAGATGGAGTCTCGCTCTGTCCCCCAGGCTGGAGTGCAGTGGTGCGATCTCCGTTCACTGCAACCTCCGTTTCCTGGGTTCAAGTGATTCTCCTGCCTTAGCCTCCTGAGTAGCTGGGACTACAGGCAAGCACCACCACATCCAGCTAATTTTTGTATTTTTAGTAGAGATGGGGTTTTTCACATTGGCCAGGAGGCTCTTGAACTCCTGACATGATCTGCCTGCCTCTGCCTTCTGAAGTGTTGGGATTACAGGTGTGAGTCACTGCGCCTGGCCAGGCCCGTCTTTTCTATGTAGAGGCCTCGTCTCTGTCACTTTGGTTGGACCACCATAGTCTTAAGCAAACATTCAGTCCCTTCTACCTAAAATGCCAACTTCACCATCTCTTTTCAAAATTCTCTTTAGGAAATACAAATACCAGAGGAGGGGCAAAAGGAGACACAGAGGAAAAATGCATTGGTGAGGAGTCCGGGAGACGGTGGGATTCCTCCCCACACGGAGAAAAAATGTATTGGTGAGGAGTGCGGGTGATGGTGGGATTCCTCCCCATAGAGAGGAAGGGTGTACTGGTGAGGAGTCCGGGTGATGGTGGGATTCCTCCCCACATGGAGGAAGGGTGTACTGGTGAGGAGTCCAGGTGATGGTGGCATTCCTCCTCACTGCACAGTGCTGTTCTCCTCCCTCCCCAGCACTGAGGGTCCTGGACCCCTCTGGGATGAGCACTTTTATACCATCAAAGTGACAGACCACAATGAAGTAGGGCTTTTACCAAATGAAAGTAAACTGATTTTAGTTCAGTTTTGAGACTAGAACTTAAGATTCAGGTTTCAGTTTCACAGCAGTGTGGATGTACTTGTTACTGAACTGTATACTTCAAAATGGTTAAAATGGTGAATTTTATGTTATGTGTACTTTATCACAATTTTTAAAAAAGACTCAGGTTTACCTTCCCCAGCTCTGGATAGTTTCTAAAACTAGCTTGGTTTGACTTCCATTCAAGCTGATGTGTGATTAATATCATCAACGGCCTGTGGGTCCGCTCATAGTTTACTGAAATATTACTATTTTGGTTAGGGATGCAGCAAATTTGTGTAGTTTGATATGGATTTCAGTACACAAATCAGTTCAAGCTTTATTTAAAAATATGGATGCCTTTGATCCAAAGAGAGGTGCCAAAAATTTCTCTGGCAACTTATTTCACAGTATCAGAATTTAAAATACTACCAGCCCAGCAATTCTAGGAATTCAATTTTAGAAATATTTGCTAAAGATGTGCACATACAAGTACATGAGATGATTTATACAGGAGTTTTACTCGATTATGTCAGCATCTGGAAATAACTAAAAATATGCATAAAGAGTGGAGGGTTAGACCACTCAGCACATCTGTGCCACACGGTACTATACTACAAATACGCATCAAGAGAGGAGGGTTAGACCATGTACAGCACATCTGTGCCACAGGGTACTAAGAATACTATGTATACTACAAATACGCATCAAGAGAGGCGGGTTAGATCACTCACAGAACATCTGTGCCACACGGTACTCTGAATGATACTATGTATGATGATACTATGAATACTCCATGTACCCTAACCTAAAGACTGAGGCAGAGTAAGTTGAGAGGCACCATGATAAGTCATAAAAGAGAAAAAATAGTATATTCCCATCTACATAAATGTTAGTATAACATTTACATAGTTAGTATATAACTATTAACATTAATCGTTATGACAATTAGTATAATCCCATCTATATAAAACAATAAAGGAAGTAACATTCATTTACACACACACACACTCACTTACACAAAAGCAACCTGAGCAACCAGCTAGTAACTTGGAAACACTACAATTAGCCACTGTCGCCACCTCCACCCAAGGCCATCGTCTGGCCTGCTGCCGGGCCACGTACCTCTGCAGGTGGTAGATCTTGTGCGTGTACTGGCCTTTCTCACCATCCTTCTCGTAGGGTTCATTCACCAGGACCTCCACGCCTTCACCACCACCAGTTTCATTTTTACTGGCCTCAGCCACAGAATACAACTGCCCTACTTGATACTGAAGGAACAGAGACAGGTGTTATTCTCAACACGGAGTCTTCTCAGCAGTTCCACAGAATTCAGCGCTGTAACTGTGGAAAGAGATCACACTGGGGGCTCCTCACTCAGGGGCTCATTTTGGAATTTGACATTAGGCCTTGGCCAAATCCACTCAAAGCAACTGAGCGCCGCTTCATGGCCTATATACCCATCAGGTATCTTTAATTTCATCCTTCTCATTTCCACATCATCCATCAGGGTTTATTTATTTACTTATGTGGTTTGTTTTTTTTTTTTTTTTTTTTTGAGACGGAGTTTCGCTCTTGTTACCCAGGCTGGAGTGCAATGGCGCGATCTCGGCTCACCGCAACCTCCGCCTCCTGGGTTCAGGCAATTCTCCTGTCTCAGCCTCCTGAGTAGCTGGGATTACAGGCACGCGCCACCACGCCCAGCTAATTTTTTGTATTTTTAGTAGAGACAGGGTTTCACCATGTTGACCGGGATGGTCTCGATCTCTTGACCTCGTGATCCACCCGCCTCGGCCTCCCAAAGTGCTGGGATTACAGGCTTGAGCCACTGCGCCCGGCCTACTTATGTGTTTTTTAAGAGACAGGGTTTCACCATCTTGGCGAGGCTGGTCTTGAACTCCTGACCTTGTGATCCACCCACCTTGGTCTCCCACAGTGCTGGGATTACGAGCGTGAGCCCCCACATCCAGCCCATCAGGGTTTATTTTTATTTTCATTTATTTACTAATTTTTTTGGTAGAGACAGGATCTTGCTATATTGCCCAGGCTGGTCTCAAACTCCTGTTCTGAAGTGCACCTTGGCCTCCCAAAGTGCTGAGATTATAAGCATGAGCCACCGCTCCCAGCCAATACAACGGGATTTAAAGAGGCAGGTGAATCTACTTAACCTCATACCACCATGCAGAAAACAGATTAGAATCCAAAGGAGCTTTTGTGCTGAACCTGCTTCTGGTATTAAGACCCCGTAAGATCTGGGTTGGTTGCCAGAAATCACTTGTTCTCACTCATTTAAACAGACCCTAAGACATGATTTCTTGTCAAAGAAGGGTGCTCAGGGCTCTGTGAGCTCCACAACCTCTATTGCAAAGCTGGCTCATCTACTTGCTTCTTCTCTAGTGTCAGGCCTCTCCTCACCCCCAAAGCAGCTCTTTGAGGCAATTAAACTTCTTTGACACTTTCCAGGTTCCTGCTGGGGCCGAAGCAAGTATTCCTGCTTCCCGAATGAGATATTTCAGATTCCTAGCCCACAGCCTGTGCCAGCTGGGTACGCCCTCTGTGCTGGCACTTACTACATGGCAAAAGCCTGGTTTTCCTTTATTTGGGTCACATGCCACCCTATCAAGTCACCGTCAAGATTATTGGCCTCTTCTGACCCTGTCAGAATGGCTCCGTTAGGGCTGATGACCTGGGCAGTGCCCAGGCTTAGCCCTGCTGCCTTCTCTCTGAGAGAAGCTGTACAGAAGGGGAAACAAGGTGAAAAGAAAATGAACAGCAATGTTTAATGCAGGAAGTCATGTCTATACCAAGGAACTCATCATTCCTATCACTGCCAGATCCAATTAGGCATGACAGCTTAGGGGATGTGAGAAACAGGAAAAAAGGGCCTGGACCCCCATATGCTGAGAGGGCAGGGGAGATAAGGGGTTTCCTCACCCTCTGTGCCCTCTCCCCCAATGCCTGGTACTCCCAGGGGGAAAGGCAAGGGTGTTTCTTTTATGAGACAAAGTTTTGCTCTGTTGACCAGGCTGGAGTGCAGTGGCGCGATCTCAGCTCACCATAACCTCCGAGTTCAACTGATTCTCCTGCCTGAGCCTCCTGAGCAGCTGAGATTACAGGTGCCCGGTTTTTTTCTTTGAGAATAAAATGGACAGCCTGTATGTCTATGCAGCTGCCACATAAATCACTGCTTGTAACACCAAGGAACAGAGGCAGCTTCCAGAGCTGCTTCACCTCAAACTTAGAAACCTGCTCTTCCAGGCAGCTTTCTAAGCACTGCAGGGAAATTTCTGGGCAAAATCTGGAAAGTGAAGCAGAGGACCAGGAAAATTCACTGCTCACCACAAAGCTGAAAGAGCCCTAACTTTCAAAGCAAAAATCCAGAGCAAAATTCATGAAAAGGCCCAGGCAAGCAACCAAGGCTCAGTGAAATCCATAAAGAGGAGCATCTGGGTGGAAGCCAGGCACCTCGACCTTGCTAATCCTAAGCAAGGGCTGCCTCAATGCCTGCCTGGAGCCGCAAACTGTCCCTGTGCCTTTCCCAGTCCACCATCCAGCTAGGCACACATGAAAACCCATCAAGTGGGTCAAGGCTGGGCTGAGCCAGGGATGCCTATGGAGGAGCAGTAGCTTCGTTTCAGAGAAGAGTAGTAAGAACATCTAACCACTGACTTAGCAATCCTAAAAGGCAGCTGGGGAGAGGGTCTGGTGGAGGAGACAAGGTTGCTGGCTAGCAATGCCACTTGGGAAGGGGGCCCCCAGGCAGAGACTAATCGCCTTCATTTGGTTTCTCTTCAGCTGCAGGAATCAGAGGGCAGGTTCTAAGAGGATCAGCCTGCTGGCTGGCATCTTCCCCCTTTAATCTCTCTTGATATTCTGATCCTTTAATCCCAATGAGACAAGTGAAGGCAGTTTTGTTCATCTCAAGGGGTAAGCAAGACTGGCCTGCACAAGCTGCAAGTGAAGGGCGCTTTTCATGTTACAGAGCTCCTTTCGGCATAGCTGCTCTGCACCCTGGGAAAGCAGCCAGACTCAGATGGGGTGGAGACAGGAGTGGGGGGGTCAGAACATTAAATCAGATTTTTTAAAATCCCCAAGAAGACTGGGCCTCCAGCCTCCTCTGACCTACAAAGATGCTCCCTGCTCTTGAGATTTGTTTGCTTGTCCCAAAGAACTAAGCCATTCAACTCAGAAAAACAGAGACTCCATCACTTTGGCAATCTGAGAGAGGGAGCACAGTGGGTAGGCCTGAAATACTGACATGAAACACATCATTAAAAAACAGTATAGTTAGGGGCCAGGCGCAGTAGCTCACGTCTGTAATCCCAACACTTTCGGAAGCCGAGGCCGGCTGATCACCAGAGGTCAGGATTTATTTATTTTTATTTTTATTTTTATTTTTGGTTCTTAAACATGGATTTTATGCAGCACAAGAGGTCAGGATTTAAGACCAGCCTGACCAACATGGTGAAACCCCGTCTCTACCAAAAATACAAGAGTTAGCAGGGCATGATGGCTGTTGGCTGCCTGTACTGCCAGCTACTTGGGATGCTGAGGTAGGACAATCACCTGAATCTGGGAGGCAGAGGTTGCAGTGAGCCAAGATCTCACCACTGCACTCCAGCCTGGGCAACAGGGTGTGACTTCATCTCAAAAAAGAAAAAAAAGAAGTACAGTTTTGGTCCCAGCCAATGGCCCCATCAGGCTGGGTACCAGAGGGGGAACGGTGTCACGTATCTCTGGAAACAAGAAGTAAAACAGCCCTGCCCGAAGCAGAGGGCGGGCCGACCTGAGCCAGGAAGCACTGGAGGCACACCCATGCCAAACACCCAGGACTGTCTTGCTCTGCTGCAGAATGCATGGACACTCTGGCCAGCCAGAAGCTAATTCTGTTCCCAAAATATTGATGCAGGCCATCAGAATGATTACAGGGGCATGACCTTCTCTTTCTTCACTTTCCCTAAATCAGAACACTGCAAAGGCCTCAAGTAGTGGCCTCCAATTTAGGAAGTGAACCCGCCAGTCACATGATGCTGGGCTGTTCCCACAGGAACTGTGAGTCAGGATGGGGTGATTGATAAAGATTCTGAGAAGGCTGATGATTCCTCGTTTCTTCTTTGGCCTTCCCCTCCAGGATTTTTCGGATCCTCTGAAAGGACGCTCCCCTTCCACCCTGGCCAGGCCACGTACTACTCTCTTGCCAACGGTTTCTTGCTGAGAACGGGCTGCCCACCACGAGGCAGACAGCTGAATCCCGATTAGCACGTACTTCCCAAGCTTCTGCTTCAACTTCAGGCTCTGATTACCCATCTCTGCCCCACCACTTCCTCAATGCTGGAAAAAAACCATTGCGGGCGAAAACCCACCAAGGGTGGATGCCCTCAAGGTGGAAGTTCCCCTTCCTTCCAGTCTTGGCCTCACGATGAGTGGTCAGCGTGTTGGCCCCTTCAGCCTTACTGTGAGAGCAGCCACAGGGCACCCTGGGACAGGTCTGCAGCCTTCTCAGACACACTCCAGCCCTCATTCCATCAAGAAATCCCTGTAAAAGGATCCACTTCATCCCAGTCCCTATGCTGAGGAAATCCTGAGTTCCTGGGGCACATATTCCTAACAATGGGGGTGGGATTGTCCTGTACCACAGAGAGGAAATCACCGGATACCTCTCCAAGAGCTAAGTTTCAGAGCAAGGGACATGCTAGGCTCTCCTGCTTGGCCTTCTGGTTTGGAAAATCGTCACTTGCTATTTTTAATAAAGACAGCACAGGCTGGGTGCAGTGGTTGACGTCTGTAATCCCAGCACTCCGGGACGTTGAAGTAGGAGGATTGTTTGAGGCCAGGAGTTCAAGACCAGCCTGGACAACACAGTGAGACCCTATCTCCACTATTTAAAAGAAATATTATAAAGTTTAAAAAAAAAAAAGACAGCATGGCCAAAGCAGGTGGGTTAACAAGACCACTTCCAAGCCACACCTGTCAGCCGCGGCACCCGCCTCTCAGGTCCCAGGTACACTCCACACCTACAGGGACCAGTGCATCTACTAACCATTCCCTCTTTTTCCCAGGTTCCCCTGTCTCCTTTCTCTTTTCTGCCCTTCCCAGAACCCCTAAATCATGATCAGAGCCTACCTCTGGCCTCCTCCCCCAGGTACCCACAGCTCTTATCAGATTCATAGTCCACCCCTGGAGGCAACCCTTTAGTGGGCCAATGTCTGCCCACCCCTCTTGGGGGCCAACAAGCCTGGATGTCTGTCTCAGCTAAATGTGCTGCAGGTTGTGTTGGCCTAATTTCATTTTTCAAAGGTCCAGTTCATATTTGGAACAGAGTGGAAGTTATCACGGAGCTTCATGCTGACACTGCAGGAGACAGAGGAAGCCCAGTGACTGGAGGCACTATACTGCCTGATGAGCCTCACCAAACTCAAGTTTAACTGGAAGCTGGGGTGGGTAGGGCTGTGTGTTCAGAAAGGAGCAAAGAATGAGGCTGCCCCAGGAGAGGAGAGTAGAGGAAGTTCAGAGGAAGGGTGAGACAAGGGAGGCTCCGTGACAGCTTCTGTTGTCCAAGAGGCTGGCTCTGAGTCAGCATGGCCTATGAACGTTCTTACAGCAAATCCTGCTGCCAGATCCCCATATACAAGGATGTCAGACCCAGGAACCATAAAAGGACAGAGGCCAAGCCAAACTTATTTGTTATTCCCTGTCCTCCGTAAAAGAAGGGTTTTGTGTCTTGGTCTCTCCAGCAGTCACCAACCGTGGCTAGGGAGGGCTCAAGAGATTTCCTGCCCTGCTGGTTTGCTGCACAACCAGAGAGAGCCATGCGCACTTGCCAGCAGAGTCATGGAGGTCCCAGAAAGCACACACTTGATCCCATCAATAATGTGTCCCTGGCCAGGCACAGTGACTGACGTGTGTCATCCCAACACTTTGGGAAGCTGAGGCGGATGGATCGCTTGAGGTCGGGAGACCAGCCTGGCCAACACAGCGAAACCCCCATCTCTACTAAAAATACAAAACTTAGCCAGGTGTGGTGGCACACACATGTAATCTCAGCTACTTGGGAGGTTGAGGCAAGAGAATCTCTTGAACCCAGGAGGCAGAGGCTGCAGTGAGCCAAGATGACGCCACTGCACTCCAACCTGGGTGAGAGTGAGACTCTGTCTCTGAAAAAAAAAAAAAAAAAAAGTGTCCCCAAACATGCACAGTCCCAGCATATACAAGGGGCTGGTTTAGTCTCTACTCAGTCATCCAGCATGCCAACAGCGTGAGGCAGGTTGCACACAGCTGCCCAAACTTACGAAGTGAGTGCCATTTTGCAAATGGAAGTGGCACCAGGAAAATTCACGTTGAAATCTGTATGTTAGAACAAATAAGAAAACAATATATGGACCAGAAGGTAAAAGGACTTACCTCATCTACAGACACAGGCAGGATTACTCGACTATAAGAAAGGGAAAAGAGAGTATCAACTTTAGGCTGTGCAATCTGCCCCAGGCTCTTTAAACCATCATCCCTGAACAGTCAGCATTTTGCTGTGTAAGACACTAAACTCAGTGACGAACAGGCCGCAGAGAATGGCCCTCTGAGTGCTCCGAGGAGGGGTCCCTCCATGCCACAGAGGCACCCACTTAGAAGCCTGTGGTTCAGTCCAAACCTGTCCTCCCACCAGCTACTTCCCAGGCCTCGACCTCACGACTGGAATTGGACATCTGCATGATAAACTTCACCCAAACTCCCCAATGACTTGTCCCCAAAACAAGACTTGCCAATGAGTCTAGTAAGACAGGTGAACACAGGAGGGCCTATCATGGTGAGGATTCAGACCCAAAGAAGAGGCCCTAGTGACTTCCCTTTCTGTGGACCCAACCTCCCAACAGCAGCCCTCCAGGGGTAAGGCCAGGAAGGGAGCAAGCCGCTTGAAGCCGGAACCACACTAAGAAGCGCACCAACCACCTCTGCTCCGGAGCAGGATACTACAAGACAAGCTGCTACCAAGAGGCTACCAAGAGGGCCTTCGACAGACGTCCTGACCTCCGGGAGCTGTCCAGAGGAATCCCGATTACCATTTTCCGTTATTCTTTTCCACCTCAATAACCGCCAACTGCTGGCGACGTCAGCAATAACCTGATGGAGAAGCCGTAGCCATCGAAGTCTCCATGGGGTCCAAACCCCACAAAGGTGCCGTGGCTGGTGCCACTTCTCTGGGTGGCGTGTATTTGTAATGCAGACCAACAGCCAAGCCCCAGTTCAAAGCTGTGAGGCTGGGGAGCTAAGACAAAAACCCTTGGTTTCACTCATACAAGTAAGGCCAGTTCTCAAGCTTAGACTCTCAGTCCCCAGACCCTTGCCGGAACCCTCTGGGTCCTTTTGTGTCTCGCGTGCTTAGTGCAGCATGAGCTGCCATGCCTTCCTGATGCAGTGGGCTCGCCATGCAGGCTACTTGCTCCAGGCTGGAAAACAGCTGTTTTCTAGTTCCACAAAGGTCCCCCAGGAAGCAAGAAGGACACAGAAGGGTCTGGGGAAAAGATCGCATGAAAGGCAAGGCACCGAGCAGGAAAGCAGCAAGAAACAAAATGGGCTCCTGGTCTCAACTGCCTGCTACCAACTCCCTTCCTCCAGAGCGACTCAGGGAACAGAAAGCCTCCCGTTCAATGGGTGCTGCCACTGACGCTCCCCTCCCATTAGAGAAAGTCAACCGTGCAGAAAAACACTCCCAACTTGGAGCCCAGAATTTCTGCACCCTCAGAAGAAACTTCCTAGAAAACAATAAGCCTTTTATCTTCAAGAACAGCAGTAAAAATCATATCCAAGATTTTGCAGAAATCAAATTAGGTAGAATCCTGCTAGAGGACGTGTCGGAAACGTCAACAGGGGCAACCTGCAGACGCTGGGAGGGCACCAAGTCTCATCCCAAAAGAGAATGGCATCAGCCAGTTCCCGACGGGATGCCCGGAGGCTGCTTCCCTTCTGGCTGCACACTCAGGTATTCCGCCCTGCTCCTTAGGAGCAAAACCACTTCGACAGCAATAGGGTACAATTGCAAAGGACAGGGCCACAGAGGCGCTGCCGGGCTGACACTGGAGCAGCGCTCGCTCTATCATGACCTTCACTCACACCCTTTCCAGAGCTGCAGCGCTGCAGCCACGGCCAAGTGCCTCGGATGCCCCTGCTCCCGCTCAGTCCCCACCCAGGGATGCACACACAGGACACAAGTCAGGCAGGAAGGAAACACGGATGCCAGGCAGGCTCTGCATGTCCCGCACCTTGGACTTTTCCCTCGCAGGCTTCAAGTGGAGGAGAACAAAGAATGGGAAAGGAGGGCCTCTCTCCCAACCTCACTCATCTCTTCTAAGGGTCGTTCCCCTCCCCTGCTTGACCTTCACTTCAAAACCACACACTTCTACGGATTCTAGGATTCATCTGGGAGCAGGAAAAAGGATCAGAAGAATGGGAAAAGCCTGTCGGTCTGGACACTGGAGATTCAAATCCAGAGTGCACCACATTCTCCTGTGGGCATTCTAAAGTTCTTCCTCCTCACCAGGAACAGCTCTGAGCCCTGGCTGAATTAACATCAGACTGGATGTCTTAAGAAACAGAGGCGATGAGGCCTCAAAATAGTTCAGCTGGGATACGTGTGGGGCTCGGCTCCCTCTGTTACCCCAGTACTACTCTATGTCCTCAGTGTCCTAAACGCCTCCAAGGAGCAAGCCTGGTGGGGACGGTCAAAGTGCCTTCGCAGCCGAAGCGGAAAGAGCCCTCTCCAGGCCTGGCCTGGCTGCCAGAGCGCCCCATGAGCTGCTCTCTATTTGAACCTCTCCCGCTCCCGAGGTTCTGGCCCTACGCTGCCCACCTGCCCTCCCTCCATGAAAGCAGTTTCCCTGCAAATTCTATGCGTGCACACACACACACCCACACACACACCCAGCCTCTCCTCTTTTGGGGGGGGGGGAGAAATGACCCGCAATGTTTACTTGGAACCCTGAGCTTCCACAACGGGTCATCTTGTACTCGAAAGGTTTAGCACTCCAAATGCCTCCGCCTGTCACCCAGTCCCCGGATTTCAGGAGCAAACCCTTCATCCTGCAATTCCTGCCAGAAGTCACCCGTTTCCCACGCACCCCTTGCTTCACTACTCCACAGCTTCCACAGCCCCTTCACAACTCTCTCCTCAGTTCACCGTGTCGTGGACCCCTCCATTCCTCAAAGAGTTACCCATGTCTCTGCACCAGGTCTGAGAATCACTTTAACAAGCTGGCCCTGCCCTGGTCTCCCCGTCTCCACCAACAGGTACTGGTCCCCAGCCGCGCCCCGGGACAGCCTGCACCTGCCACCCCCGGCCTCTCCCTCGCCACGAAGCCCTCATACCACTCCCGACCCTGCGCAGCGCTTTCTGGGCTCCTCACCTGAGCGCCCCCAAGTCCCTCCTAAGCCTGTTCCCAAAGCGCCCTCTTCCGCACCTGCTGCGTGAGCGCCGCGGACACGCCGGCCCCATCTCAGCCCCCCTGCTCTCTCCTCAGACCCTCCCCTGTCACCCGAGTCCCCAGTTCCCAGCCCGCCCCTGTCCCCTTTCCAGCACCCCGGAGCCCTGGCCACGGCGGCCACTCCTCCCCACCCGGCCCCAGAGCCCCCGAGCCCCCCGCCAGGCTCTCGGCTAGGACCGTTCGGCCTCCGCCCGTCCCCGCCGCGGCTCCGCGGCCCCGACTCCTCCGCCCGCCGGGGCCTCTCAGCGCCGCCTGCAGTCCCGGCGGAGCCCGCGCCCTCGGCCCGCGCAGGCGACCCCGCAGCCGTCCCAGCGCTCGGCGTCCCCTCGGCCGCCCCCGACCCCGCCTCGGGCCCGGCCCGGCCTCGGTCTACTCGGGCCTTCGAGCGCCTCGGGTGCCCTCCGTCCGCGCCTCAGGGGCTGCCGCCCGGGTACCCTCCGGCCCCGCCTCAGGCGCCTAATGCCCGGCGCCCCCCGCCCCTCGAGGCCGCGCATCCGGGCCCCGCTCCGTCGCCGCGCCACCGCCGTCCCCACCCTCCTCCTCCCGCTCCCGCGCGGCCGCTGGACACTCACTACTCCTTGAGCAGCACCATGTCGCTTCGCGGCTCGGTGGCTGCCCGCGGCCCGCCCGGCCTCCCGCCCGCTGCCCGCCGGCCGCTCTCGCCGTGGCCCGGCCCGGCCCGGTAGCCTGCGCGCCTTCGTCGTGGTCTGTTCCGTCCCCGCCGCGCCCGCCGCGCCCGCCGCGCCGGCTCCTGCCGCCCGGGCCTCGTCGCCTCTCGCGCCGCTGCCGACGCCGCCCGGAGCTCCGGTTCCGCAGCGGCGCGCGGGGGCGGGGCGTCTCTGCGGCAACCAGAGCGTCACACGCCGCTGTGCGCGCTGACGTCACGGGGGCGGGGCTCGGCCAGGCCCGCCCCTCCGTCCTTAAATGGGCCGCGGCGCCGGCGTCTGTTTCTAGGTGGGGCCTTGCGGCGTGCGCCGGAGCCGGCAGGAAGCGGAGCAGACGCCGGGTGGCCGTCGGGGCTCTGGGTGTGAGCCGCAGCTGAGGCACGCGGGTGCTGGCTGAGGGCCTCCCTGGTTGAGGGAGTTGAGACCCAGGGAAAGATTGTGTCAAAAAAATACAAATAGCCGGGCGCGGTGGCTCACGCCTGTTATCCCAGCATCTTGGGAGGCCGAGGCGGGCTGATCACCTGAGATCAGGAGTTCGAAACCAGCCTGGCCAACATGCGAAACCCTATCTCTACTAAAAGTACAAAAATTAGCCGGGCGTGGTGGCACGTGCCTGTAGTCCCAGGTACTCTGGAGACTGAGGCAGAAGAACTGCTTGAACCCGGGAGGCAGAGGTTGCAGTGAACCAAGACCATGCCACTGCACTCCAGCCTGGGTGACAGAGCAAGACTCCGTCCAAAAAAAAAAAAAAAGAAAAAGAAAAAAAAAAAAAAAAAAAATATATATATATATATATATATATATATATATATATTAATAGCTGGGCACAGTGGCCCGCGCCTGTAATCCCAGCACTTTGGGAGGCCAAAGTGGGAGGATCACTTGAGGTCAGGAGTTGGAGACCAGCCTGGCTAACATGGCGAAACCCCATCTGTACTAAAAGTACAAAAATTAGCCGGGCATGGTGGCACGTGCCTGTAGTCCCAGCTACTTGGGAGGCTGAGGCAGGAGAATCGCTTGAACCCGGAAGGTGGAGGCTGTGAGCAGAGATCACACCACTGCACTTCAGCCTGGGTGACAGGGCGAGACTGTCTCAAAACAAATAGAAATAATAGCCAATGTGTGTACAAGCGCTTCTGTAAGTGCTTGGCTCCTCGCAGCAACTGTCAGAAGGGCACTTCACTATTCCCATTGTACAGGCCAGGAGGAGGAGGACTCAGGCAAGGCCTCGCTAGTGTGTGAGCTGAGGCTTTAACCCAACAGCCTCAGGGTAACCTCATTCACCCAGTAAGTAGTGTCAGAGTGTCTGCTGTGTACCAAAGCCTGTACTTGTATTGAGAGGGGGAACAAGGCAGATGCCATCTACCCCTTAGGGAGCTCGGGGTCGGGTGCAGGGTGGCTGGAGGAAACAAAACTATGAGATTAGAATGAAAAGGGCAGGGAGGCCGGGCACTGTGACTCATGCCTGTAAATCCCAGCACTTTGGGTGGGTGCATCACCTGAGGTCAGGAGTTCCAGACCAGCCTGGCCAACACGCTGAAACCCCATGTCTACTAAAAATACAGAAATTACCCTGGCATGGTGGCATGCACCTGTAATCCCAGCTACTTGGGAGGCTGAGGCGGGAGAATTGCTTGAACCTGGGAGGCGGAGGTTGCAGTGAGCCGAGATCGCACCACTGCACTCCGGCCTGGGTGACAGAGAGCGAGACTCGGTCTCAAAAAGAAAACAAAACCAAAAACCTGCTTCTGCATTTCTGGACGCCGCAGGCTTAACAGAGGAAAGAAACAAGCAGCCCTCCAGTGCCGTGGCTCGGTCTCTCTGTCTCTCAAGCCCCTTTCTCTTCCTGTCCTGCCTGTCCCTTTCGTGTCTGTCTCTTGCTGTGTGTCTCTGTCTCTCCCAGGCTATCTCTCTGGGCCTGTCTCCCTGTCTCATTCTCCCTGTTCTCTGAGTGCCCCTCCACATCTCTCTCTCCCTTTATGACTGTTGTCTCACTGCTCTGGGCTCTCTGTGTTTCTGCCTCACTTTACCTCTCTTCCTGTCTCTCCTCTTTGGGCCTCTCTGTCCCCCTCTCTCCCACTTCCTGTGGTCTCAGTCTTTGGTTTTTGCTTTTTGTTGTTGTTGTTTTATTTTGAGATGGAGTGTCACTCTGTCGCCCAGGCTGGAGTGCAGTGGCGTGATCTCAGCTCCCTGCAACCTCTGCCTCTCGGGTTCAAGCGATTCTCCTGCCTCAGCCTCCCGAGTAGCTGGGACTACAGGTGCCCACCACACCCGGCTAATTTTTTGTATTTTTAGTAGAAACGGGGTTTCACCGTGTTAGCCGGGATGGTCTTGATCTCTTGACCTCGTGATTCGCCCGCCTTGGCCTCCCAAAGAGTGAGCCACCGTGCCCGGCCTCAGTCTTTGTCTTTTTTTTTGTTTGTTTTATCTTTTTTGAGAAAGAGTCTCACTCTGTCGCCCAGGCTGGAGTGCAGTGGCACGATCTTGGCTCACTGCAACCTCCGTCTCCCGGGGTTCAAGTAATTCTCCTGGCTCACTTTTTCTAGTAGCTGGGATTACAGGTACCCGCCACCATGCCCAGCTAATTTTTGCGTTTTCCGTAGACACAGGGTTCACTATGTTGGTCAGGGTGTCAGTCTTTGTTATTCTATTCTGGGTAATGCACCTCAGCTTGTCTTTCCTCCCTCCCCCCATCCCTCCCTCTCTTTTTTTTTTTTTTTTTTTTTTGAGATAGGCTCTTGCTCTGTCGCCCAGGAGAGTGCAGTGGTGCAATCATGGCTCGCTGCAGCCTTGAACTCTTGGGCTCAAGAAATCCACCTGTCTGACCATCCGAGTGCAGTAGCCGGGACTACAGGCACAGGCCACCACGCTCAGCTAATTTTTTTTGTAGAGGCAAGGTCTCCCTATGTTGCCCAGGCTGGCTTCAAACTCCTGGGCTCAAAGAATACAATCCTCCTGTCTTGGCCTCTCAAATTTCTGGGATTACAGACAGATGAGAGTCAGCAGGGCCTGTGTTTCTTCATCTCTTTGCAGCCATCTCTTTCCCCTGAGTCTCCTGTCTGTGTTCTGTCTCACTCTGTCTCTTTCTCACTCCTTCATCTTTGTTTTGTTGTTCTTGTTGTTTTTTGTTTTATGTTTTTTTTGAGATGGCGTTTCACTCTTGTTGCCCAGGCTCGAGCGCAATGTCACGATCTCGGCCCATTACCAACTCTGCCTCCCAGGTTGGGGTGATTCTCCTGCCTCCGCCTCCGAGTAGCTGGGATTACAGGCGCCCGCTATCACACCCGGCTAATTTTTTTTATATTTTTAGTAGAAACAGGATTTTGCTTTGTTGGCCAGGATGGTCTCGTACTCCTGGGCTCAAGCGATCCGTCCGCCTTGGTCTCCCAAAGTGCTGTGGTTACAGGCGCAGGCTACGAGGTTGGCCGCTCCTTCTTCGTCTTCGTGTCTGTGGCTCTTACGATTCCAGCCCCCAGCATGGTTTCTCCCGGCCAGTTGACCTGCCGTGTTACTGCTTCGGTTATAGCCAGCCCTGTAACCCCACTCTGGGTATCCTGGGGAGACTGTATTTCACTGTTTCCATCTTCCGCGCTGCCCTTCTCCCAGCCTCTTAGTCTATTTTAGCTTCTTTTCTGTTTATTTCTGCCTCTCTCTCTTTTTAAACTTCATTCCCCAAATATTTATTGAGCAGCTAGTCCATGGCACGCATGACTCTAGGCACTGGAGGTGGAGTGGGGACCAGGGCGGAGCATTCCCCAGCCTTCGGAGAATGTTCCTTCCAGTGGAGAGACAGGCAGCAGGCAAAAGAACAGCAAGAATGTGACCTGACTGCCCAGCTTGTCACATGGGGCAGAGAAGTGTTGGCCAGGCCAGGCCAGGCTGTGGGCAGGGACTCAGGCCTGTGACAGGGGCTGGCTGTGCTCTGAGCTTCACCTGACAATTCCCAATCCCTAAATAGCAATGGTGGCTGGGCACGGTGACTCACACCTGTCATCCCAGCACTTTGGGAGGCCAAGGCGGGCGGATCACAAGGTCAAGAGATTGAGACCATCCTGGCCAACATGATGAAACCCTGACTCTATTAAGAATACAAAAATTAGCTCGGCGTGGCCACCTCTGCCCATAGTCCCAGGTATTCGGGAGGCTGAGGCAGGAGAATCGCTTGAACCTGGAAGGCAGAGTTTTCAGTGAGCCGAGATCACCCCACTGCACTCCAGCCTGGTCAACAGAGCAAGACTCTGTCAAAAAAAAACAAAAACAAGAAAAAAACCAACAGCAACTGTGAACCACTTGAGAAACTAGGCTGGAGTGTTTAACCCACGTGCTCACTCGACAGCATTCATGATGAGCTAGGCTAAGGGAGACAATAGCGAACCTGTGGCCAGTCATGTGGCTCACACCTGTTATCCCAGCCTTTGGGAGGCCGAGGAGGGAGGATCTCTCGAGCCCAGGAGTTGGAGACCAGCATGGGTGACATAGGGAGACCCCATCTCTACAAATAATTTTTTTTTTTTTTTTTTTTTTTGAGAAGGAGTTTTGCTCTTGTTACCCAGGCTGGAGTGCAATGGCGCGATCTCGGCTCACCGCAACCTCCGCCTCCTGGGTTCAGGCAATTCTCCTGCCTCAGCCTCCGGAGTAGTTGGGATTACAGGCACGCGCCACCATGCCCAGCTAATTTTTTGCACCTTTAGTAGAGACGGGGTTTCACCATGTTGACCAGGATGGTCTCGATCTCTTGACCTCGTGATCCACCCGCCTCAGCCTCCCAAAGTGCTGGGATTACAGGCTTGAGCCACCACGCCCGGCTTCTACAAATAAATTTTTAACAATTAGCCAGGCATGGTGTCATGCACCTGTAGCCCCAGCTATTTGGGAGGCTGAGGTGGGAGGGTCACCTGAGCCTGGAAGTTCGAGGTAGGGTGAGCTATGATGGCACCACTGCACCCCGACTGGGCAACAGGGTGACACCCTGATTCAAAAAAAAGAAAAAGAAAATGGGGATATTGTACATAAAATTCAGGCATTCCAGTTTCTTTTCTTTTTTTATTTTTATTTTATTTATTATTATTATTTTTTGAGGCGGAGTTTCACTCTTGTTACCCAGGCTGGAGTGCAATGGCGTGATTCTTCGCTCACTGCAACCTCTGCCGCCTGGGTTCAGGCAATTCTCCTGCCTCAGCCTCCCAAGTAGCTGGGACTACAGGCACGCGCCACCAAGCCCAGCTAATTTTTTGTATTTTTAGTAAAGACGGGGTTTCGCCGTGTTGACCAGGATGGTCTCGATCTCTTGACCTCGTGATCCACCCACCTCGGCCTCCCAAAGTGCTGGGATTACAGGCGTGAGCCACTGGGCCTGGCTCGTTTCTTTTCAAAGAAAAAAATCAGCTCTGGCAACATCTGGCTTATTCCACATGACAATAATTGGTTGACGCTTTGTCCAGGCTGTCCCTTTATGTGGGGGGTTGTAGCCTCCAGGACCCCCAGTCCCCAGCAGGTCCTTATGTTCCCGACACGGGTGTCCCGGTCTGCCTGCCCGTGTCACTGCAGGGCTTATGCTGTGGCTCTACTTTCTTCTTGTTTTTTTTTTTTTTCAGGCAGGGTCTCACTGTGTCACTCAGGCTGGAGTGCAGTGGCACAATGTCAGCTCACTGCAACCTCCGCCTCCTCGGTTCAAGCAATTCTCCTGCCTCAGCCTCCCAAGTAGCTGGGATTACAGGCACCCAGCACCACGCCCAGCTAATTTTTTGTATTTTTAGTAGAGATGGGGTTTCACTATATTGGCCAGGCTGGTCTGGAACTCCTGCTCTCAGGTGATCCACCTACCTTGGCCTCCCAAAGTGCTGGGATGACAGGCGTGAGTCACCGTCTCCGGCCTGTGGCTCTAGTTTCACTCTGACTTCCGATGATCTGAGGGGGCTCTCTTTATAAGCAGGATTCACCAGCAGAATTATCCATCCTGTCTCCATCAAAAGTGGAGAAATGGGGGCACAGTGGCTCACTCCTGTAATCCCAACACTTTGGGAGTTTGAGAACAGTCTGGGCAACATAGCAAGAACCTGTCTTCAAAAAAAAATTTTTTTAAGCGGAGTTTTGTTCTTGTTTCCCAGGCTGGAGTGCAGTGGCATGATCTCTGCTCATTGCATCCTTTGCCTCCCGGGTTCAAGTGATTCTACCGCCTCAGCCTCCCAAGTAGCTGGGATTACAGGCATGCGCCACCACACCCGGCTAATTTTGTATTTTTAGTAGAGATGGGTTTTCTCCATGTTGATCAGGCTGGTCTCGAACTCCTGACCTCAGGTGATCCACCCTCATTGGGTTCCTTGGCCTCCCAAAGTGCTGGGATTCCAGGCATTAGCCACTGCGCCCAGCCCCCAAAATAATTTTAGAGACCGGTGTGGTGGCATGCACACCTGACTTCCCAGCTACTCAGGAGGCTGAAGTGGGAGAATCACCTGAGCCCAGGAGGTAGACGTGAGCCATGATCACCCCACTGCACTCCAGCCTGGGCGAATAAAGTAGGAAAATGAAAGGTTACATCAAAGGGTCGTGGCAGAGCCCAGCTTTTGAGTTTGCAATCCCGACAAATCCAATCTAGCCTCCCTCTAGCATCTTTCTGACTGCTCTGCAGGAATTCCCCAGGCTCTCCACACCCGCACTGGGCACCTCAGCCAGGGGCCAGCCCTCAAATCACACAGCCCCCTCCCCTATGGCCAGGTGGAGATCTCCCTGGGGCTTCTCTGGAGAGGCCTGGGACAAAAGAAAACAGGCTGCCAGGTTGGCACAGTGGCTCACGCCTGTAATCCCAGCACTTTGGGAGGCCAAGGCAGGTGGATCACCTGAGGTCAGTGGTTCAAGACCAGCCTGGCCAACATGGTGAAACCATGTCTTTACTAAAAATACAAAATTAGTCAGGCGTGGTGGTGGGCACCTGTAGTCCCAGCTACTCCGGAGGCTGAGGCAGGAAAATCGCTTGAACCCGGGAGGCAGAGGTTGCAGTGAGCTAACATCATGCCATTGCACTCCAGCCTGGGTGACAGAGTAAGACTTCATTAAAAAAAAAAAAAAAAAAAAAAAAAAAAAAGGCCAGGCGTGGTGGCTTAAGCCTATAATCCCAGCACTTTGGGAGGCCGAGGCAGGCGGATCACGAGGTCAAGAGATCAAGACCATCCTGGTCAACATGATGAAACCCTGTCTCTACTAAAAAAATACAAAAAATTAGCTGGGCATGGTGGGGCGTGCCTGTAATCCCAGCTACTCGGGAGGCTGAGGCAGGAGAATTGCCTGAACCCAGGGGGTGGAGGCTGTGGTGAGCCGAGATCGCGCCATTGCACTCCAGCCTGGGTAACAAGAGTGAAACTCCGTCTCAAAAAAAAAAACAAAAAAAAACAAAAAAAACAAAAAAACAAAGCAAAACAAAAAAGGCAGGGAGCTCTCTTCTTTTTTTTTTTCTTGAGATGGAGTTTTGCTCTTGTTGCCCAGGCTAGAGTACAATGGTGTAATCTTGGCTCACTGCAACCCCCGCCTACCGGGTTCAAGTGATTCTCCTGCCTTAGCCTCCGGAGTAGCTGGGATTATAGGCACACATCACCACACCTGGCTGACTTCTGTATTTTTAGTAGAAATGGGGTTTCACCACGTTGGCCAGCCTGGTCTTGAACTCCTGACTTTCGATGATCTGAGGGGACTCTATGAGCAGAATTTACCAGGAGCCTTGGTCTTCCCACCCAAAAGGCCGGTTGCTCTGCCCTCCCATACTTCAAATGGCAGCGCAGATCAAACCAGCAAATGCACCCTGGGAGGGGTGGGGTCAGGAGCACACTCCAGCAGTCAAGTGACAGGGAACTGGGCAGCAGACGAGAGGCGAGAGACGTGTGATGTCGGGAGGAAGAGACATAGGAGCCAATGAGGAAGCCGTTTGCAGTCATTCTCAGCATATGTTTATTGAGTGCTTACTGTGTGCCAGGAAGTAAGCCAGGTGCTGGAAACAGCAGAGGAGCAGGGAAGAGGCGAGCCAGCTGCTGGGTTGACCCTGGTTCATACTGGGCACGGTTTAACCCTTCAGGCTCCCTTCTGAGGGCCTGGCCGGGCTTTGGGCTGCTCCTGCCTAGCTGCCCTTTCCAGCAACGTTAAGGGACTCAGCGAGGCAAGACCCTTCCCCTCTCCCACACTGGGGTAGAGGCACACAGACGAGCTCCTCCACACGCCTCCAAACACGTACACACCCTGAGGTACCCAGGACGCATCTCAGATACACACACGCACGCACAGTAGGTGGCACAGCCATGCAGCCGTGTGAGGATGTGGCACACAGGTGCCGCCTACGTGGCAATGCCTTGAGCTGCCCCACTCAGCACTCACCTGTCTACCAGTGATTATCTCCAGCAGCTATTTGGCCAAGTTTTACCAAAATGTGAAAGCCACAAAAGAAAAGTGAATGAGAGAAGAATTTCTTAAGGCTTTGCTCAGAGAGGGCTTCTGAGAAGCAGATACAGACCTTACTTTTTTTTTTTTTTGAAACAGAATCTCTGTCACCCAGGCTGGAGTGCAGTGGCATGATCTCAGCTCACTGCAACCTCCACCTCCTGGGTTTAAGCGATTCTCCTGCCTCAGCTTCCAGAGTAGCTGGGATTACAGGTGTCCGCCACCACGCCCAGCTAATTTTTGTATTTTCAGAAGAAGGGGTTTCACCATGTTGGTCAGGCTGGTCTTGAACTCCTGATCTTAAGTGATCCGCTCATCTTGGCCTCCCAAAGCACTGGGATTACAAGTGTGAGCCACCACGCCCAGCCCAGACCTTAGTTTCTTGACTCGGCCAGGAGTCTGTCCTGCTTGGAGCTGCCATAAGTGGCTCTGATTCTCTGGACGTGGGCATGGGGTGTGTCCCTTTCCCTGTGCCGGCTGCCTTCTTCCAGGGCACTGAAAACGTGGAGTCCAGCGTCCCACCCTGCAGTTCTTCCCTGTGTGTCCACGAAGCTGCGCCACTCAGGTGTTATTTTCTCCATGTTTCAGACGATGGCGGGGAAGCTCAAGACTTGTCCAAGGCCACCAGGACAGTCCTCCAGCCTTTGGTCTCCCCTGAGAAGGGTCGGGGTCTGGGCGCTGCAGGTGGGGACGGCTCACTGAAGCGGCACAGGCAGTGGCTTCATGCTGGCGGGAGAGGTCTGTGCAGCGGTGGGCCACCCACAGGGGCCACGTGCCCCTCCTCCAGTGGCCTTCGGGAAGCTTCGTCCTCACCCAGGGATTGGAGTCAGTAAGGCGTGGGGAAGCAGGCTCACAGAGCCACTTGCTCAGCCTGACCACCCCACTCCAGGTGAGGGCAGTGGCCTGGGGATAACCCACTCATGTTGGGGGTCCAAGGCTCCTAACTCTCAGAATCCTATGGTGTGTATTGGGGGAAGATGGGCTGCCACCCTTGAGTTGGGCCCCTGGTCGTTGGCACAGATATGGGAGCTGCTGCTGAAGGAGCCCTGAAGGCCGAGTCTGCTGAGGCTTCTCAGAACCCCCTTGCAGAAGCCCTCACCATAGGGTGCCCACAGTGTGTCCCCGGCCCCTCTCAGCTGCATATCTACCCACATTCCACGGCTGTCACACACGGGCATTGGAAACGCTGCTTGGCTGAGTGCATCTGTGCCACTGAGAGTCTTGCGCACATAAGCCCAACACTGGGCATCCCAACATTTGCAGCGTCCCCGGGGCCTATGGCAAAGCAACGCCCTCCTCGGAGTGCACCGCATGGGGCCGTGACGAGGAAGGTTTAAACGGAAGTTCTGACCAGGATGATGCTGGGTGCAAGAGGGGACAGGGGACGGAGCAGAACAGAAACGGTCCGTGAGGGCCACATCTTCAGGCCTGACGAGAGGTGGGGGCCTGTGTCCAGGCGGTGGAGGCTGCAGATGGAGGCCGAGAGGGTTTAGAGAAGGCCAACCACCAAGAAATGCCCAGACCCCAGAGTAGCGAGGAGGGGCTCGGGGCAGGGTTCCTGCAGCAGACCCATCCCCTTCCTCACTGATCAAACCACAGGCCAGGGAGCCCTTCCTGCTCTTTCCTGTCAGGGCCTGGAGGATGAGGAGATGGGGGGCCCGGTCACTCGATGCTGGCTGCTCCAACCAGCTGTGGTCCCTTCCCCGGCAAAAGCCACTTCTCCTGTGGGTTGGGGTCACCAGGGAATTGCTCCCCCAAGTACCCATCAGCCTCCAGGGCCAAAATGATTCAACTTCGACCTCGCCCTACTCCTCTGAGAAAGCTCTCGGCTCCAAGAAACAGAGACCATGCCTGGGCCTGCTCCCCTGCCACCGAGGCCTGGTGGCCCTGAGCTGCTGCTCTGAGCAGAATGTCCCGACCTAGAGAGCTGTGCTGCTCCAGCGACTTGAGACCTGTATGAGTCCTGGCTCTGACCTTGAACAAGTGACTCCATTGCTCTAGGTCTCGTTTTTCAGTTGTAAAGCAGGGAGGATAGTATCTATTTAACTCCTAGATTGTTATCAAGTCAACACTAGGAAAACATGTCACCTGTCAGCTCTGTACAAGGCAAAGTAGGACAGGTGGCCCTGCATAGTGAGGGGTGGGATGCAGGGGGACCCAAGCTGTCTGGACACCCACAGTTTCTGCACCCTGCTCCTGCTTCCCGGCCTCAAATCCCCAAGCACTGGTGGCCCTGCACTGCTGTCCGCCCTCAATTCTGGTTTCTCAACACCCTGCTTCCTCCCAGTAAGTGCCACGCCCTGAGGGTAGGTGGGAGAACGAGGCAGCAGTGCCCACTCTGGCTGGCCCTGGGCACTGCTGGGACAGCATAGACCACGTCTGCCCCACTTCAAGACTAGCTTTTTTGCTGGGCACTGTGACTCATGCCTGTAATCTCAGCACTTTGGGAGGCTGAGGTGGGAGAATTGCTTGAGCCCAGGAGTTCCAGACCAGCCTGGGTAAAATCGGGAGAACTGGTCTTTATGGAAAAAAAAAAAAAAAAAAAAAAAAGAAAAAAAAACTAGCCAGGCGTGGTGGCACACACCCGTAGTCCCAGATGCTTAGCAGGCCGAGGTGGGAGGATCCCTTGAGCCCATGAGCTGGAGTCTTCCTGGGTGGCAGAGCAAGACCCCAGCTCACACACACACAAAAAGACAGCCTTTTCCCAGCGGGCAGTGGCCTTGCTAGTTAGGGCTTCCTGAATCTGCACTCCTGCTTGATGGCGGGTCTCAAACGCCGGGAGGCAGCTGGGTCAGCAGCCGGTGGCAAGGCCGGGAGTCTACCTGTGGTACCAGCTCCCGGGAGCCTCTGCTGCAGGTGGCCATGGGGTGCAGTGGGGGCTGGCGGTTCGAGCCGCTTCTCAGCAGCACCACACGCCAACTTGGGGAGCCCCAGAGCTCAGGAGCGTGGGAAAGGACTGCCAGTGCTGGCTGTAGGAAACAGGCCAGACTTGAACTCAGCCTTTCCCAAATTTCACTCTAAAACCTCCTTGAAAATGAGGATAACCACTAACATCACAAAATGAGCATTCTCAGTAGACAAGTTGACTAGCTCTCAATTTTTTTTTTTTAAAGATGGGGTTTCACCATGTTGGCCAGGCTGGTCTTGAACTCCTGACCTCAGGTGATCTACCCACTTCAGCCTCCCAAAGTGCTTGGATTACAGGTGTGAGCTACCGCGCCCAGCCTCTCTCAATTTAAAAAATTTTTTATTTATTTAGAGATGGTCTTGCTCTGTTGTCCAAGCTGGAGTGCAATGGTGTGATCATGGCTCACAGCAACTGCTGCCTCCCGGGTTCAAGCCTCAGCCTCCGGAACAGCTGGGATTACCAGCTAATTTTGTATTTTTAGTAGAGGCAGGGTTTCTCCATGTTGGTTAGGCTGATCCCGAACTCTCAACCTCAGGTGACCTGCCTGCCTTGGCCTCCCAAAATGCTGGGCTTACAGGCATAAGCCACGGCACCTGCCTTTTAAAAATATTTGAGTGGCGCCGGGCGCGGTGGCTCAAGTCTGTAATCCCAGCACTTTGGGAGGCCGAGGCGGGTGGATCACGAGGTCGAGAGATCGAGACCATCCTGGTGAACATGGTGAAACCCCGTCTCTACTAAAAATGCAAAAAATTAGCTGGGCATGGTGGCACGTGCCTGTAATCCCAGCTACTCAGGAGGCTGAGGCAGGAGAATTGCCTGAGCCGAGGAGGCGGAGGTTGCGGTGAGCCGAGAACGCGCCATTGCACTCCAGCCTGGGTAACAAGGGCGAAACTCCGTCTCAAAAAAAAAAAAAAAAAAAAAAAAAAAAAAAAAAAAAAAAATTTGAGTGAACAAAAGCCCAGGAGATGTGTGTTTCAGGCACCCAAGCTGGTAATTCAGAGCTTGAATGTGGCCTGGCCTGCCCCTTCTTCTCCCTTCACCCCCCACATCCTAAACTGCTCTGAGCCTGCAGCTGTCCTGGGCTACCCTTCAGCTTAAACGCATAGGGAGTCCTGAGGGTTGTGGAAGGGCGCAGGGAGGGAAAGGCGCCAGGGCTTGCCTGTTTGGCTGGACAAACAGCAGAGGAGGGCGGCCCACACTCTAAGATGCCTGCATAAGCCCCGATGGTGTGGGGGCGGGGAGTGAGGTCTTTGCCTGGCCCACAGCCCCTCCCAAGAAGGCAGATTCACAGAGAGATGAAGAGCAAGCTGGGCATGGCCGATGCTGGTCGGTGGCAGGAAATCTTGTTCTGCCTTTTCTTCTCCAGCTCAAAAGAGGCACATGCCACTAGACTGATATGCTAGGAGGGGTATCCCTTACCAGGAGGAGAACGGATTTATTGCTTTATAAAAAGAAGTCTGGTAAAACTGTTGAGAAAAAAAAAAATAACTAAAAACCCAAACATCAGCTCACCCCTCTAAGCACCCCCAGGAGGTCTCAAGACACATTTCTGGGGGCAGTCAAGGTGCGTGGGTTGATGGGCCAGGTGCCCCTGCCTCCCCTGTCGTCAGCTCCAGGGCCCTGCGGATCCCGCCAGCAGGGGGTGCTGTGGGCCTGCAGCCTCGGACGAGCTCCTGGCCCCACGCCAGGGTGGCTCCTGGGCACTGGCTGGGCTGGAGGCCTGGCGGCTCCCGCCTGTACACCCCAACCCCACACACTGATCCACGGCCCCACCCAGGCCTGGACCTCCACGTCTGCCGACCACAGCCTTACGTCCACCCCCACAAAAGTAGTTGTGTGTATGCTGGCGGTGCCCTGGCTCTGGCGGTGCTCCTGAAATTCCCTTCAGGTGGCAGACAGGATGAGGGTGGCCATGGAAACGTGTCCCCGCGTAGGCCCTGGGGGAGGAGGCAAGGGGCACAGCCACCATGTCCAACCAGCCCGCTCTCCCCTCCCCGGGCCGTAAGCCAGGGGGCTTCTGCACCGGCCGGACAGGCCCTGGCCAGGACACAGGGGCTGGAATGACAAAGGAGTTAGCACCAACAACAGGAAGCAGGCCCTTCCTTCCTCAGGTCCTTCCTCAGGCAGCCGAGATGAGCCGGGGACGGAGAGGGGCCAGGCGCAGCGAGACAGTGCGAGCCTTTGTCCTCAGGCAGGTGTGGCCATGGACACGCAGCTGGGGGCAGGTGGTGGGCAGTGGATGGCAGCCCCCTCTGCTTTGGCAAGAGGCAGAATCCAGACACTGGCAGGAGTGTGCTGCCGGGAGGGTTCCTGGCTCCTCCCGCAGGCACCGCGGAGACCCCAGCCCCTGGGTCCCTCCCGGGCGGGCAGCCCTGTGTTCAGCAGGAGGAAATGGAAACGTCCCAGGCCCTCTCCGGTCCTTCCATCGCCGCACTCCGAGGCAGGACCGGCCCCGGAAGGGAGCCGGGGATGGCGAGGGTCCTGGGGTGCGTGGGGTCCTCTGGGGTGGGCAGGGCAGGGTCAGCCGCGGACGCACAGGCAGGGCCGCAGTCCCGAGGTGGTGGCCGCTACACGAAGGCCTCCTGGTTGGACGAGCCGTTGATTTTGAGGAAGAGCTTGTCGTCTTCCCGCCTCTGCCGCAGCTGCTGCTCCAGCTGGCGCCGGTAGCAGATCAGGTAGAGCGGCAGGCAGAAACCCAGCAGGCTGAGCGCCAGCAAACCCACGTTCACCTGCGGAGGCAGGGGCTCCGCGTCACCGGGCTGCAGGCCCGCCCTCCACCGGGTTTGGGAAAGGGGATGGGGTCACAGGGGTGCAGGGGGAACCCAACAGGAAGGCCGTCACTCCGCATTCCAGCGTCCCAGTTTCTGGCTCTTCATGGCCACCCCGCTCCCCCGACCCGCCGTGAACTCTCTGATCTGAATCTCCGGGGCAGGACTGGTACAAGCTCCTGGTCCCAGGTTGGAGTGCAGTGGCACGATCTCAGCTCACTGCAACCTCCACCTCCCAGGTTCAAGTGATTCCCCTGCCTCAGACTCCCAGGAACGCGCCATCACACCTGGCTAATTTTCGTATTTTCAGTAGTGGCAGTGTTTCATCATGACCAGGCTGGTCTTGAACTCCTGACCTCAAGTGATCCTCCCACCTTGGCCTCCCAAGTGCTGGATTACAAGCGTGAGGCACTGCATCCAGCCCAGGAACTCTGTTCTGTTTATCCCCAAATCAGGTCCAGCAAGGACACATTCCTCCTCCCGCCCGGCCTCCATTCACAAAGGGACCCTGAACTGATCTGAACCAACGTTCCCAAATCACCCATGCTCAGGGCCCTGATGCCCCCTGAGTAGCGTCTTGCAGCTCCCAGTTAGCAGAGGGGGTTAGGCACCCATGACCCACCGCCCCCAGACCCCTCTTACCCACAGAGGGTCTCCCTGGAGGGGACCCATCATGGCCAGAAACAGCGGCTGCTGCAGGAGGGCAAAGAGCGCGCTGACCAGGGACTGCAGGCCCGTGAGGCTGCCGAACTGGGTGGAGGGGTACCTGCGGGCAAGCCATAGCTGTCACAGTCAGCCTCCTCCCTCCTGGGCTCTGCTCGGCCCCAGGTGACTGGTGACCCCGGGCTGCACCACTGGTACCAGACAAGGGGAGGTGCTGGCCCTTGGATTTCTGCCAATGGGCAGTTTTTTTTTTTTTTTTTTTTTTTTTTTTTTTAGACAGACTCTTGCACTGTCACCCAGGCTGGAGTGTAGTGTCACGATCTTGGCTTACTGCAACCTCCGCCTCCTGCCTCCTGGGTTCAAGGGATTCTCCTGCCTTAGCCTCCTGAGTAGCTGGGATTACAGGCATGCGCCACCACGCCTGGCTAATTTTTTCGTATTTTTAGTGGAGACGGGGTTTCACCATGTTGCCAGGCTGTTCTCGGACTCCTGATGTCATGATCCACCTGCCTCAGCCTCCCAGAGTGCTGGGTTATAGGTGTGAGCCACCAAGCCTGGCCCTGCTGGGCGGTTCTGCAAAGTGTTTCTCTTTGGGACCAGCCCCAGGCCTTAGACTCCAGGGAGGGCCGGCCCCACTCAGCTGTGTCCAGGGCTGTGGGTGTCTGGCTGAGCCGAGTAGAAGGTGTGGTGCCAGGAGGAGTCTGTGGTTTGGGAAACAGCCCCAGAGATGAGCGTGGAGGCTGGGCGGTGCCTTCACCCACAGGAGTGTTGAGTAATCTTGGAAACTCAGCCCCACAGACCCTGCCTCCCATCCTCAGACCCGGCCAGGGGAGCCATAGCTTCCTCAAGGCCTGGGGCGGGGCGGGCGGAGGGCGGAGGACGAGCAGAGCCGGGAGGACCCCATGGGACGTTGCGGGAATAGGGATAGTTCTGGGTGAAATCTTAGCACACAGCAGGCTCTGCTGGCCCAGAGGTGGGAAAGGAATCCCGGCAAGGGATGAGCTGGTCCCACGTCAGAGCCCGTGGATGGTAGCGTTTAGTTTCAGTGTTTGCGTCAAGGCCTGAGCCAGAAAAGGAGGAACAACTGTGGTTCCTTATGTTTCTGCGGCCTCTTGGAAAAAGACAGAAGTTTCATTTCAGCCAGGGCTGGACAAAGCTACGGCCAGGCTGGGTGCACAGAGACTCTGGATGGGGCTGCCTGGGACATTCTGGGCTGAGTCACCCATGTTGCTGCCCTCGGTGAGGGCCATTTGAACTCAGTGTTGAGCTTCAAGCAGCCAGAACCTACCCCTGTCCTCCCTGTGACCAGTCAGGGCCAGCCCAGGACTCGGCTGAGCAGTGGCCCCTGAGGCCGTAACAAGCTGCACAGGTGCCCGACCTGGCTGGGGGCACTGACTTCGTGCTGAATGCCAAGGCTGGTGGGCACCCAACTGTCTGCCCACTGACCTGCCTCCCACCAGGTGTGGCCTCTCCCTGACACACCCAGCGGAAACCCTGGCACCTGCCTCTGATGCAGGAAGATGAGCCCTGCCGGAACAGGCTGACCCAGCCTCCGAGTCTCAGTCCACAAGCAACCTCCCTGCGCCATTCCCACACCCTCGCCCACCAGGTACCTACAGCTTCTAGGACTTACACGGCGGCATACAGGCCCCCAACAGCGGAGTGGATGAATCCTCGCACGATCGTGTGCAGGATGAAGGAGAGGATCTGAGGGAGGGAAGGAAGGCTCACTGTGAGCAGAAGGCCTTAAGAGCCCTGACCTCGCCCCCGCCCTCCAATTCCTGGGGCCCTCGCCCAGGAGCAGTGTCAGCCTGGAGTGGGATCAACCACGTCCTCCAGAGCCAATCATGAGTTTTTGGAAATTTCTTTTTTTTTTTTTTTTGAGATGGAGTTTTGCTCTTGTTACCCAGGCTGGAGTGCAATGGCACGATCTCGGCTCACCGCAACCTCTGCCTCCTGGGCTCAGGCAATTCTCCTGCCTCAGCCTCCTAAGTAGCTGGGATTACAGGCACGCGCCACCACGCCCAGCTAGTTTTTTGTATTTTTAGTAAAGACGGGGTTTCACTATGTTGACCAGGATGGTCTCGATCTCTCGACCTCGTGATCCACCCGCCTCGGCCTCCCAAAGTGCTGGGATTACAGGCTGAGCCACCGCGCCCGGCCAGTTTTTGGAAATTTCTAAAGCCAGTAATTAACACGGTCATCATTAAAAATTAAATTATAGTCCGGGTGCAGTGGCTCACATCCGTAATCCCAGCACTTTGAGGGCGAGGTGGATAAATCATCTGAGGTCAGGAGTTCGAGACCAGCCTGTCCAACATGGTGAAACCCTGTCTCTACTAAAAATACAAAAATTAGCCAGGCTTCGTGACAGATGCCTATAATCCTAGCTACTTGGGAGGCTGAGGCATGAGAATCGCTGGAACCCAGGAGGCAAAGGTTGCAGTGAGCTAAGATCAGGCCGCTGTACTCTAGCCTGGGTGACAGAGTGAAACTCGGTCTCAAAAAATAAATAAGTAAGGCCGGGCGCAGTGGCTCACGCCTGTAATCCCAGCACTTTGGGAGGCCGAGGCAGGCAGATCACAAAGTCAAGAGATTGAGACCATCCTGGTCAACATGGTGAAACCCCATCTCTACTAAAAATACAGAAATTAGCTGGGCAAAGTGGCGCATGCCTGTAGTCCCAGCTACTTGGGAGGATGAGGCAGGAGAATGCTTGAACCTGGGAGGCAGAGGTTGCAGTGAGTGAAGATCGAGCCACTGCACTCCAGCCTGGGCAACAAGAGCAAAACTCCGTCTCTAAATAAATAAATAAAATAAAATTACAGGCTGGGTGGCTCATGCCTATAATCCCAGCACTCTGGGAGGCTGAGGTGGGTGGCTCACTTGAGGTCAGGAGTTCAAGACCAGCATGACCAACATGGTGAAACCCCACCTCTACTAAAAATACAAAAATTAGCTGGGCATGGTGGCAAACTCCTATAATCCCAGCTACTCGGGAGGTTGAGGCAGGAAAATCGCTTGAACCCGGGAGGTGGAAGTCGTAGTGAGCCGAGATCACGCCACTACACTCTAGCCTGGGTGACAGAGCGAGACTCCATGTCAAAAAAATAAATTAATTAAATTATATATATTTATGACTAAATAAATAAATTATATTAAAATAAAGGTAATGAATACTCAAAACTCATCACTCGCTGGCCTGGTGCAGTGGCTCACGCCTATAATCCCAGCACTTTGGGAGGACAGAGAAGATTGCTTGAGCCCAGAAGCTCCAGACTAGCCTGGGCAACGTGGCAAGACCCCATCTCTACAAAAAATATAAAATGGGCTTGGTGGCACATGCCTGTATTCCCAGCTACTCAGGAGGCTGAGGTGGGAGGATCACCTGAGCTCAGGAAGTCAAGGCTGTAGTGAGCCACGGTCCCACCACTGCACTGGAGCCTGGCCCTATGAGAGTGAGACCATCTCAAACACACACACACACACACACACACACACACACAAAACCTCATCCCTTCCTAATCACTGTACTTGGGTCACCAGTCTGAGCGTTTCAGGCTTTTCCATCTGCCGTAGATGTATGGTAGAAACATCATGTGACTCTGAAGCTCCTTCCTATTCCACATCAGTGACATCGCATGGGTGGCTTGAAATCAGCCATGCTGAGACCAGGTACACCACAGAAATCTGCAAACACTAACCTGGGGCCCCGGCGCTGTTAGATATGTGGGCACAGCGCTGAGTGGGAGGAGGTGGCTGAGCACGCCTCGGGCTGCCTTTGCCCACTGCGGACTGTGCGCCCCGGCCTCCACGCCAGCGCCCCCCGCCCTCCCAGTGGGTGGCCGCCCTCTCACCTCCCTACTGAAGTGTTTCTTCCTTGTGTGTGTGGTTTATTTTGTTTTGAGACAGAGTCTCCCTCTATCCCGGAGGCTGGAGTGCAGTGGCGTGATCTCGGCTCACTGCTACCTCCGCCTCCGGGGTTCAAGCGATTCTCCTGCCTCAGCCTCAAGAGCAGCTGGGATTACAGACATGTGCCACCATGCCTGGCTACTTTTTTTTGAGACAAGGTCTCACTCCGGTTGCCCGTGCCCTGGTGTGATCTCAGTTCACCGCAGCCTCAACTTCCGGGGGTGCAGTGAGCTGAGATTCCCCCACCTCAGCCTCCTGAGTAGCTGGGATGGGACTACAGGTGTGCGTCCCAATACCCGGCTTGTTTTTATTTTTAGCAGAGACAGGGCATTGCCATGTGGCCCAGGCTGGTCCCTCCTGAGGTCCTATTGCTGTCTGTGGGAGGGCCCCTGCCCAGGAAGGCTGCTGCTGGCAGGCCTCGCAAGCTCCAAGAGGCGCTTCTTAACGCTTCCTGGCAGGCCTGAGAGCCGTCCTCTTGGCTGCCAGGTCCCTGTAGTTGCCTTTTTTTGTCTTTTGTACATAGCCCTGCCATCCTGCTCAGCAGCCAGGACCTGTTCCCAGGAATGCAGAGGGGGAGGAGGAGGGGCTGCTCTTTGCCGTGTTGAGGGCTGTGCCCAGTGTGCACACACACATACACACATACACACACATATGCATGCACGCATACGCACAGGCACACACACACATGCATGCATGCATACACAGGCACACACATGCACATACGCACACACAGGCACACAAAGGCACACACATGCATGCATGCATACACAAGCACACACATGCACACACACATGCATGCACGCATACACACAGGCACACACACATGCATGCACGCATACACACAGGCACACACACGCATGCATGCATATGCAGGCACACATGCACACACACACATGCACACATGCACACACACAGGCACACACACCTGCCTCAAATGCCTTGCCCTTTTTACAGCTTTTCTTTCAGCAAGAGCAAAAAGGAGATGACTGTCTCCGCTGAGTACTGCCCCTTGACTGGACAAGGTGGTCAGGGCAAAGGTCTGCTGGTCTTGCAGAGAAAGCCACCTGGGAGGCCAGGAGGGCTGCAGCACCCCATCCCCTGGGGTGGCACAAACACTCATGGGGTCACTGCGGTCTGCACACCCAGTGTCAGCACACACATAAACTTCCCGCGGGCGGGGCACACCTGGGTGCTGAGCGCCCCTCAATAGCTGGCCACCTGTAAGAAGGGAGGGACTCTTACTTCCCTCCTGGACTTGACCCGCAATACCATCTGGATATACCTATCTGGAAGCAAGAATGTCACTTGTGTCCTTCCACCATCTGTAAATTTAAGGACTGGGCCATACCTCCTGCTAGCCCACTTCACAGATCTGCTGGAGGCGGGGTGGCGCCTGGCCACTGACAAAGTCCACCTTACCCAAAATCTCTGCCAAACGTCGGGTTGCAGAAGCCTCAGAAGTTTGGCAAACAAATTAAGCTTTTTTTTTTTTTTTTTTTTTTTTTGAGATGGAGTTTCGCTCTTTCCAGGCTGGAGTGCAATGGCGTGATCTCGGCTCACCGCAACCTCCGCCTCCTGGGTTCAGGCAATTCTCCTGCCTCAGCCTCCTGAGTAGCTGGGATTACAGGCACGCGCCACCACGCCCAGCTAGTTTTTTGTATTTTTAGTAGAGACGGGGTTTCACCATGTTGACCAGGATGGTCTCGATCTCTCGACCTTGTGATCCACCCGCCTCGGCCTCCCAAAGTGCTGGGATTACAGGCTTGAGCCACCGCGCCCGGCTGCTTTTTTTTTTTTTTTGAGACAGAGGCTCACTCTGTGACCCAGGCTGGAGTGCAGTGGCGCGATCTCGGCTCACTGCAACCTCCGCCTCCTGTGTTCAAGTGATTCTCCTGCCTCAGCCTCCCGAGCAGCTGGGACTACAGGCGCCCAGCAACAAGCCTGGCTATTTTTTGTATTTTTTGTAGAGAAAGGATTCGCCTCAAGCAATCCACCTGCCTCTGCCTCCCAAAGGGTTGGGCTTACAGGCATGACCCACCGTGCCCAGCCTCAAATGAAGCTTTTGAATCCAGATCTGAGGCCACCATCAGGTCTTTCTCCACTCTGTTCAGTGTAGAAACCCTGTGAGACTCTGGTAACGGGAGCAGAGGTTCCCACCAACGCCACAGATCAGCCAGACCTCTCTGGACATCAGCTTCCAGCTGTCTGAGCCAATACAAAACAACCCCACAGCAACCCCACGCACTTCCGGGAAATGGGATGATGGTGGCATCAATGGTGCTGCACGATGCCCCCAAAACCAAGATCGATGTGGCTTCCTGGAGAGGAGTGCCCATGTAGAGACAATCCAGCCGCGAGCAGAGCCTGGCGGGTGACAGACCCTCTGCGGACAGCCAAGGGCTGGTGGGCTGCTCGGTTGAATGAACGAATGAAAGTCACCATCTGCTTTTTGATGGTGTCCATGAAACATTACACACTT
Organism: Saimiri boliviensis; assembly: GCF_048565385.1. Lineage (NCBI taxonomy): Eukaryota > Metazoa > Chordata > Mammalia > Primates > Cebidae > Saimiri > Saimiri boliviensis. Next base: position 21,672,244 of record NC_133465.1, read on the forward strand.
TTTTTTTTTTTGAGACATTGTTTAGCTCTTGTTACCCAGGCTGGAGTGCTGTGGTGCAATCTCGGCTCACCACAACCTCCGCCTCCTGGATTCAAGCGATTCTCCTGCCTCAGCCTCCCGAGTAGCTAGGACTACAGGCACACACCACCACACCTGGCTAATTTTGTATTTTTAGTAGATATGGGCCTTCTCCAAGTTTGGCCAGGCTGGTCTTGAACTCTCGACCTCAGGTGATCCGCCCGCCTCGGCCTCTCAAAGTGTTGAGATGACAGGTGTGAGCCACCGCGCCCAGCCCACACGTTTGAGCCTTCACACGTTCCTTCTTATTGCCCGGAACCCCGTGGCCTCTCCTGCTCCCCATACCCACCTGTAGAGGCAGGTTAGGAATGAGGCAGGTCACCCCAAAGCCTACAAGCAGCACATTGGTGAAGGCGAAGGCCCGCATGGCGTTGGTGACCTTCTGGATCTGCCGGTCCCGCGTCGTCTTCTTCTCACTTCTGCAGAGACACAGAACATGCAGGGGTGGGAGGGCTCCCGGAAGGAAGCTGGTGCTCCCGAGAAGTCAAGCCCCAAGAGTCGCAGAACGTGAACTGACGCAAGACTCAGAAGCCAGCCGGGCAGGTTTTAGGAACTGTGTCGGGGCTAGACCAGCACTGCGGGCACTCCCTGGTCCCACTCAATGGAGCGGGGTCTCAGGTAGGAGAAGATGGCCATTGATATCCTGCAGCGCTGCTGTAAGCTAAGATGACAGGGAGGGAAGGAGCAGACTGTGCCTGGGCTGGCACACGGCAAAGCCTCACTTCACAACTGGCTTCAGGTTCACCCAAATCTTCCAGGAGGCTGATAATAAGCCAGATACAAGCCAAAAAAGGGAGTGAATGGGTTTCCCCTTGGCGGGGGGGCAGGAGAGGGTAAAGGGGAAACGGGCAGGCAGCAGAACCGGAGTGGAACCAGAGTGGGCAGAAATAACCTCCTGGCTGCAGGAGCTAACCTAGCTAGCAGAGCTCTCTCTGTAATTATCTCCTGGTGAATTAACTATTAGCGATCCCAGCCTCACACCCACGCAGATACCCAGGCGATCACACAGCATCCAGGAGTGGACCCCAGGTACTCAGAGATTTGCAGGGAGTCCCAAGCCCCCACCTCCTGTGTGGCCCCAGGCAAACCACTCAACCTCCCAGCCTCAGTTCCCTCATCTTTAAAATCGGTCTAGCAATTCCCTGTGGTGCTGGGAGGCTTCACTGAGATTCTGTGCATTAACTGCTCAGCAGAGAGCCTCAAGCAATAAACCGTAGCTTATTACATGAAGGTGGAGTTCTAGAACACAGCGTTTAACTCATCCTCTGATCTTAGAGCCTGTCCCTTACGTACAGCGGGACTCCTGGGCCTTGTTTCAGCTTCACAATCATGAAAGACTCTATTAACACATACTATGCTTATAGCAACGTACTACTCAAACTTAGTGGATAAACCCCGCAGACAAGTGGGGCGCCTTTAAGATGGCGTACGTACCACTGCCAAGGGGTGGGGGGGATGCTCTCAGGAGCAGGACGCTTTGCTCTCCGTTCCCCACACACTTTCACCTGCTGTCTCTCTTTCTTTCACCTTGCTCAATGTTTCTTTCTTCTTTTTTCTTTTGAGACAGAGTCTCGCTCTGTTGCCCAGGCTGGAGTGCAGTGGTGCAATCTCGGCTCACTGCAACCTCTGCCTCCTGGGTTCAAGTGACTCTCCTGCCTCAGCCTCCTGAGTAGCTGGGATTACAGGCGCCCGCCACCACGCCTGGCTAAATGTTGTATTTTTAGTAGAGGACAGTTCACCTTGCTCAGGCTGGTCTCGAACACATGACTTTGTGATCCGCCTGCCTGGGCCTCCCAAAATGCTGGGATTATAGGTGTGAGCCACCATGCCCAGCTTAAACTTTTTTTGAGACATGGTCTTGCTGTGTCACCCAGAATGGAGTACAGTAGCACGATCACAGCTCACTGCAGCCTCATGAGCAGTCCTGCTGCCTCAGCCACCTAAGTAGCTGCCACCATGCCTGGCTGATTTTTAAATTTGTTTGAAATACGGTCTTGCTCTGTCGCCACTGCAGCCTCAACCTCCCCAGGCTCAGGCGATCCTCTCACCTCAGCCTCTCGAGTAGCTGGGACTACACGTGCAAACCACCACACCTGGTTCACTTTTGTATTTTTTGGTGAAGATAGGGTTTTACCACATTGCCCAGGCTGGTCACTAACTCCTGGGCTCAAGCAGTTCACCCACCTCAAACTTCCAAAGTGTTGGTATTGTAGGCATGAACCACCAGGCCTGGCCAATTTTTAAATTTTTGTCAAGATGGGGGGCTGGCCATGTTTGCCAGGCTAGTCTCGAACTCCTGGCCTCAAGTGATCTTCCTGCCTCCGCCTTTCAAAGTGCTGGGATTATAGGCATGAGTCAGCAGACTCAGCCTCAAACTTCAGCATACAAGGAATTTCCATAAAGAGGGGAGCAGCTTAATAAATTTCCATAAAGAGGGGAGCTGAGCTGAGTGAGTGAGTGAGTGGAAGGACCCGGAGAGGAGTTGGAGTGCAGCCCTCTCTCCCTCCCACCTGCCCACCCCTGCCTGCCTGACACGCAGCTCTGGGGTCTCTGTGCAGGGCCGAGGGCTGGGGGCCTACGCACTGGGTGGCGTCTTTGTCCTCGGGCTCCTCGGAGGCGTCTTCACACTCCTTCAGCCTCCAGTCCATGATGTAGCCGATGACAGGCGCCGTGAGCAGGCACAGCAGCTGGAGCACGCCAAAGATGGAGGTGTAGAGACCAACTGCGGGGGAAGGGCTGTGTCACAGGGGTCCCGGCAGACAGCCCTGGGGGCAGGGACTGGGCACCAGCTGGGAAGGGGCTAGTGCCAATAGGCTCTTTGGAGGTCTGCCCCCGAACCCCGTCACTGTGGGTCTTGCCGGGAGCCCAGAGGCCTTAACTCTGAAGTCGAGGCTGGAATGGGGCAGGGAACCTTCTTCTCAGCTCCAAATCCCCTGCTTCTTTTTCTTCTTCTTTCTTGAGATGGGGTCTCACTCTTGTTGCCCGGACTGGAGTGCAGTGGTGCGATCTTGGCTCACTGCAACCTCCAACTCCCTGGTTCAAGTGATTCTCTGCCTTAGCCTCCCGAGTAGCTGGGATTATAGGCATTCACCACCACGCCTGATTTATTTTATTTTATTTTATTTTATTTTATTTTTATTTTTAGTAGAGACAGGGTTTCACCATGTTGGCCAGGATAGTCTTGATCTCCTGACCTTGTGATCCACCTGCCTCAGCCTCCCAAAGTGCTGGGATGACAGGCGTGAACCACCACGCCCGGCTTCCCCTGCCTGTTTCTAAGAAACAGCGAAGTTAAAAAAAAGAAAGAAAAAGAAACAGCGCAGGAAACCCAGGGTGTCACAATGGCCTTCCCAGAACTCTGGGAAGCCGCCAGAACGTGGGAGCTCCACAGCTGCCAATGCCCAAGACGGAGGCGTTCTAAGCCACTGGCCACTAGGTTCTGCCTCTAAAACACCCCAGGAAGGCACCGCTCACAGGGCTCTAGCGGAAGGGCTTCCGTGTTCAAAGACTTACAACTACAGTGGGTTTTCCAGGGAAACAGACGCTGAGTGTTGACTGCCCCCTCTACCCCCACGGCTCTAGCCAGGAGGGATGTCTGGAGCTTGAGGCAAGGAGCTTCTGGGTTGAACAGACTGGCTGGGTGGGGATGTCATAAGGTTCCCTGACACCCCCCCACCCACTTACCCGTGGCCATCACTGCATCAAGATAGCACAAATGAAAAAGCAGAAAGAAGTGAAGTTAATGACAGAAACCTGAGCGCTGTAGAGACAGGGAGAGGGGCGGGTTCCTTCGGGCCCAGCACACACTCCATTTCCCACCAAGCATGACTTGGGGCCCGGGGCGGGGAGGGGGCAGTGGGCTTCAGCCAGGCCCCTGGAGGTTGACTCGGGACAGCGCCCGGCCCGGGCCCTGCAGACATCCTCCTGTCTGCTGGTGCCGGGTCCCAGGCGGGCTGGTGAGTCAGGCCCATGAGACGCTGGCAGGTAGCATGGTAGGAAGTGGCAGGTGAGTGCAAGGCCTGGTGCAATCCGAGTCCCTGCTGCCACGGCCTGTGGGAGTGGCTGTGTCATAGCTCCCGCCTGCCCTACTGGCTGAGAGACAGGGAAAGGACACAGAACCTGCCCCAGACGCCCGGCCAAGGCATCTGACACCACGGGTCTCCTACAGATGGCCAGAGCTGGCCTCCCTTCCACTCTGTTAGGAAACGGAGACCATGCCTGGGCCTGCTCCCCTGCCTCAGGCCGTGGCCCCTGCCACTGAGGCCCTGTGGCCCTGAGCTGCTGCTCCGAGCGGAATGTGCCAGTCTAGAGGGCCGTGCAGCTCCAGTGACCTGAGACCCATATGTGAGTCCTGGCTCTGACCTTGAACAAGTGACTCCATCGCTCTAGGCCTCGTTTTTCAGTTGTATCTGATGATCATTTCTATCTTAAATGATGATGTAATAGACAATAGTATCTATTTAACTCCTAGATTGTTATCGAATCAAGGACAATAGAAGAACATGTCACCTGTCAACTCTGTACAAAGGCAGGGTAGGATAGGTGGCCCTGACTGGCGGGGGGCAGGGGGACCCAACCCATCTGGCTACACATGGCCTCTGTACCCCGTTCTCACTTTGAGGCCTCAAATCCTCAAGCACTGGTGGTCCTGGATTCTGGTTTCTCAACGCCCTGCTTCTTCCTAGCAAGTGCCACGCCCTGAGGGTGGGTGGGAGGATGAGGCAGCAGTGCCCACTCTGGCTGGGCCTGGGCACTGCTGGGAACACCTCAAGGCTGCATTTTCACCCAGGCGTGGTTCACACCTGTAATCCCAGCGCTTTCAGGGGCCGAGGTGGGAAGATCACCTGAGCTCAGGAGTTCAAGACCAGCCTGACCAACATGGTGACACCCTCTCTCTACTAAAAATACAAAAATCAGCCAGGTGTGGTAGCACATGCTTGTAATCCCAGCTACTTGAGAGAATGAGGCAGGAAAATCACTTGAACCTGGGAGGTGGAGGTTGTAGTGAGCCGAGATCATACCATTGCACTCCAGCCTGGGTGACAAGAGTGCCAATCTGTCTCCAAAAAAAAAAAAAGACTGCATTTTTGGGTGGGCACTGTGGCTCATGCCTGTAATCTCAGCACTTTGGGAAGCTGGGGTGGGAGAACTGCCTGAGCCCAGGAGTTCCAGACCAGCCTGGGTAAAATTGAGAACATTGGTCTTTATGAAAAAAAAAAATTAGCCAGGCGTGGTGACACACACCCATAGTCCCAGATGCTTAGCAGGCCGAGGTGGGAGGATCCCTTGAGCCCATGAGCTGGAGTCTTCGGTAAGCTGTGAATTGCACCACTCACTCCAGCCTGGGTGGCAGAGCAAGACCCCAGCTCACACACACACACAAAAAGATGGCCTTTTCCCAGCAGGCAGCAGCCTTGCTAGTTAGGGCTTCCCGAATCTGCACTCCTGCTTGATGGTGGGTCTCAAACACTGGGAGGCAGCAGAGTCGGCAGCCGGTGGCAAGGCCCAGAGTCTATGTGTGGTACCAGCTCCCGGGAGCCTCTGCTGCAGGTGGCCATAGGACGCAGTAGGGGCAGATGGTTCTGCTGGTTCCAGCCACTCCTCCGCAGCATCATACGCCTGCTCTCGGGGAGCCCCAGAGCTCATGAGCGTGGGGAAAGGGACCTGGACCCAGCAGCCTCCTCTCTGGGCAGAGCAAGGGCCGTGGTGTCGGGTGCAACAGGTCACGGGAGGAGGACGGGGAAATCCAATGGCCTGTTTGCCACGGACCAATCTTCTGGCCTGGCTTCCTCTAACTTGCTGAAATTGACTTTTCAAACATAGGAAACAGTTGGAAAAATTCCTCTTGGGCAGCAAAAGATGTCTCAAGAGCTTTGGTAAAAGACCCTGACTCAGCAGCAGGGAGATGTGCCTCTCAGGGCCAGGAGCTGGCTCTCTGCACACTTTGTGGTTTCTACCGCTCTGGGCCTGAGTATTTATCAGGCCAGCCATGGTGGTTTACGTCTGTAATCCCAGCACTTTGGGAGGCCAAGGCGGAACAATCCCTTGAGTCCAGGAGTTTTGAGACCAGCCTGGGCAGCACAGCAAGACCCATCTGTACAAAAAATTTAAAAATTAGCTGGGTGTGGTAGCACGCTTCTGGGGAGCGCTCAGAGGTCAAGGCAGCAATGTCTGTATCACCGCAGTCCAGCCTAGGCAGCACAGAAACGCAGAAAGAGACCCTGTCTCAAAAAAACAAGGAAAAAAACACATGATAGATTGGCTTTCCCCAAATAGTGTTCCACAGGCTCCTTTTTTTTTTTTTTTTTTTTTTGGAGACAGAGTCTTGCTCTGTCGCCCAGGCTGGAGTGCAGTGGTGTGATCTCGGCTTGCTGCAACCTCCACCAGCCGGGTTTAAGCAATTCTCTGCCTCAGTCTCCCGAGTAGCTGGGATTACAGGCACCCACCACCATGGTTGGCTAATTTTTGTATTTTTAGTAGAGACGGGGTTTCACCATGCTGGTCTTGAACGCCTGAACTTGTGATCCACCCACCTTGGCCTCCCAAAGTGCTGGGATTACAGTCATGCAGCACCACGCCCAGCCTTTTTTTTTTAGATGGAGTCTCACTCTGTTGCCCAGATTGGAGCGCAGCGGCATGATCTCGGCTCACCGCAACATCTGCCTCCTGGGTTCAAGTGATTCTCCTGCCTCAGTCTCCTAAATAGCTAGGATTACAGGTAATTGCCACCACGCCTGGCAAATTTTTGTATTTTTAGTAGAGATGGGGTTTCACCATGTTGGCTGGGCTGGTCTTGAACTCCTGACCTCAAGTAATCCACCCACCTCAGCCTCCCTAAGTGCTGGGGTTACAGGCATGAGCCACTGCGCCCTGCCTAGACGCCCATTTTCACAGTAGAACCAGCGTGTGTGATCTGATTCTGTCTGCTATCTCACTTTTATTAAATCTGGATGTCTCACCCCCTAAAAAACTGGTTACTGATTCTTCACAAGGCCTAGGGTATCTTTACCTTGATAAAAACAAGTAAACCATCAAAAAACAGTTGCACCCCATGGAGGCTGCCAATAAAAAGGGTTTTGAGCGTGTGTCCCGCCTGGGGATGACTAGGGCTGACTCAGCTCAGGCCCCGGGAAGTTCTGACTTCCTTTGCAGAATCAAAACCTCTAATCAGCTGTAGTCCTGCGCTGTTTTGGAAAAGTGGAGTGTGGGTTATCAGCCGTGTCTGCTGGAGACGGCAAGCCTCGACTGGATCCCAGGCTCAGAGAAAGACTGTGCCCTGCCCTGTTTCTCGGTGAGGGACAAAGATCAGTGTCAGCCAGTTGCCCTGGCGTCTCCAGCCACACCCTGACCTCCATGCGTAGGGTGCCCATGCACCCCCCGTGCTGCTTTCTGGGAGGACTGAGGGTGTGACCTGCTGTCTTTCAGCTGCACTGGGGTGCAGGGCTCTGTTCTGTGCCACGTTTTCCTTTACAGCGCACACGGCAGCCTCCCCCTCAGCCATGGAAAACGCACACGCCACATCCCATGCACAGGCAGCCATTTTGGTCCTTCCCTCCCTCCTGGACCAGGAAACCTTGATGGGGACATGAGAGAACAGGTGGGGCTGGTGGTGATCAAAGAGCTCTGCCAGGCAAGCAGTGCCCGGGAGGTGGCCATCCGCGGCCCTGCCAGCCTAGCTCAGCTTCACACGTCCCGGGCCACGGCCAGCGGCTGGACTCAGGCCGGAGTGACCGTGACTGCCTTCCCGGGAGGTGGCCGGGGCGCCTACCTGTCTTCTGGTCGCCGCTGACCAGGAACTTGAGGATGTTGTTCATGGCTCCCATGTAGAAGATGAGCCGAAGCTGGGTGACACACATGGTGACGAGGCTGAGCAGCAGGATGGGGCTGAACACGCTTTGCATGAAGGATGGGGCCGCTGCGGGAAAGGCCATGGGCTCAGGGCCGGGTACACTGTCCCCACCGCCCCGGGGCCGTGCAAATCCTTCCACACTGGAGGCCGGGAGGCCCCCTGGGATGGGCCTGGTGAGGGTGACGGGCTTGGCACTGCCGTGGGGTTGTCCGCTGTGTGAAATCAGTTGGGCAAATCCCTTTCCTTTCCCAGGCCTCTGCAGAACGGGGCAGGTGGGGCTGCCTCCCCTTTTGGGGTGAAGTGGGAATGGGCGAGCCGATACCCACGGAGCCCCCTCCCCGTCGCCCGGCTGCCATCTCAGGCAGGTACCTGCAGCGTCTGGCTGGCACTTCACCTCCAGGTCGACGGTGGACAGGCACAGCTTGTGGCCCTCCTGCAGTGCCACCTGCTCCTTAGCACTCCTCATGGAGCTGCCCACGCTCAGGCGGCGGCCCACCGTGGTCACCTGCTTGTAGAACTGCTTCCCCGTGATCTTGTGGTCAAAGCCCAGCCAGCTGAACTTGATCTTCACCCTGGGGCCCGGGAAAGTGTCTGTGGGTGCCACCTGGGACCCCGGCTGGAAGAGTGTTTGTGGTGCTGCCCAGAACCCCAGCTTGGGGGAAATAGGGCCAGGGCCCTGGGAGAGAGTCTGTGGGCACTGCCTGGGACCCCGGCTGGGGGGTGGGGGTGGGGCCGGGGCCCTGGGAGAGAGTATGTGGTCACTGCCTGGGACCTTGGCTCGGGGGTGGGTGCGCAGAGGGCCTGGGAGAGTGACTGTGGGCTGCCCGGGACCCGGGCTGGGGTGGGGTGGGGCCCAGGGCACCTTTACTTACGAGTAGTCCATGTCCTCCGGCCCGGGGAAGGGCTCCAGGGGCCAGTTAAAGAAGCAGTTGAGGAAAACCAGCCCAGAGCAGCCGGCCCAGACCACAAGGATGACGATGAAGGAGACGCCAGCATCGTAGATGAGCTGACAAGCACCGTGGGGTGGGGATGGGGTGGGGGAGGGACAGAGTTAGCCGAGGGAGACCAGAGCCGGTAGGCAGGGGCATCTGGCAGCCCCTGCTGTCCCTGTGCTGAGCCTCGTGAGGAGGCACAGCCCTGCCAGCCTGGGCGTTTGGCCATCAGACCCCCACCCTCCAGTCCTCCCACCGTGCCTGCCCTGCTAGTTATCTGGGCCCGGTGTGTCATGAACCCCCCGACTCGGAGGCCTTCCCGATGGCCCGCTGAGATTACGGCACGGCTCTTGGGCTCATAGTGAACAGCCCGGCAGAGGCGATGGTACCTCGGGCCAACGGCTTGTCTTGTGTGAGTGGAGCTCCCTGAAGACAGGCTGGCCCTGTCCATGGATGTTTCTCCCGAGCCCTGGAGAGCTCACATGGCAGAGAACAAAGAAATGCTCCCTTGGACCCCATGTGGTGGGCATGCACCGGCCCAGGCCCCCGGTGCTGTGGGGGCTGCTGGGTGTGGCCCTGGCGGAGTGCTCGGCACGGGACCTGGCCGGCGGGCAGCCTACTGGGCACGTTCGCTGCAGTCATGAGTACCAGCGACTTCCAGCAGTGACTGAGAGTCCCCAAGGCATTGGCACACAGTTACCCAGCATGCCAGGGAGGACCTGGCAGACAGTTACCCAGTGCGCCAGGGAAGACGCCGTCATGAGCCACTGAGAAGAGGAGGAGGAAGAACTCGTGGGACCTGGGACCTGCCCCGTCCAAGGGGCACAAGAATCTCGGCAAGTCCACAGGATGGCTGGCACCAAGTCCCAGCTCCCACCCCCTCGATGCCCAGGAGGCCACCCCACGCCATGGTGCCTGAACTCTCCCAGCCAGCAGCCTTCCCACACGCACCCCTGAGGAAAGGGGCTTCTCCCCAGTGTCAGGGCCAGAGGCGGGAATAGCCCCTGCGGGGCCCTGGGCACAGCCACGGGATTTGGGGTAGGAACTCGGGCGGATGGGCTGTGAGGTGTTTGCTTCATCCTGACCCTGTGTGACTTCCACAGGTCGGAGTCCTGCCTGGGAGGGAAACAGCTGAACTAACTTGGCCAGGAGCAGTGCTTTGGCGGACGGAGCAACAGCACAGTAACAGCCGGGGGAGATAGGAGCTAGACTCAAGTCTGAGACAAACACCCCCCGCCCTTTCCCTGCCCCAGCGCAGAAATGCACAGGTGCCTGCAGCAGAGCCCACGGCACATGCGTGAGTCCTGCCCCCGAGGCCACGTGGTTCTCGTTTCTCACTGGTGATGCCAGGTGCATCCTGCTGGGGTGAGGGTGCTGGGGAGGGGCCACCCCCAGTGCCCACAACTGCCTCCCTCTCAGAGAGGGCGGACGGAGGCTGGAGCAGGGCTGAGCACGGATGTCAGTGCTACATACTCGTGCTCACCTTGATTCCCGGGAAGGTGACGGCCGAGGAGGCGTAGGACCCAATCATCAGGGCAATAAACGTGGACCGAAGGTCTCCGAACATGTTGGGCAGCTGAGAGATAAGAAGTAGGGAAGCCTCAGTGGGAGGAGGCACCGGGGAAGCGCAGGAGGAGCGGGAAGATGACCAGGCCCATCGGCCCCTCTTCACCCGTGCCCCTCCTGTGTGACTCACAGGGCAGTAGTCCAGGGATGATGACCGCTCACTCAAAGTGTCTCCTCTCTGCACCGGGGCTGATACAGGCAAGGAGTGAGGTCACACAGGGTACAAGCAGCTGCCTGACTGCAGCGGGCAACCCTCCCCACCTCTCTGCTCCCAGCAGAACCCAGGAGCCTTCTTGTCCTTCCAGGGTAACGCTGAGATGCCAGAGAACAAAGCTATGAGCCTCAGGCAGCCCTCAAAGGGAGAGAGCCTGTTAAAAATAAGCATCTATTTGGGGATAATCAAGTCATTTTATAAATAAAAATATCAGCATCCCAGAAAGACCAGATGTCAGCAAAAACTGCTTTTGGTTTGGAGAGGGTAGGTTTTTGGAAGGTGTCAATCAGAATTCAACAGTTCTCTCTGGTCTGGTGATGAAGACGGCCCAGGACTCCTACTTCTAAATTTCTTTTTTTCTGAGATGAGATTTCGCTCTTGTCACCCAGGCTGGAGTGCAGTGGCGCGATCTCAGCTCATTGCAACCTCCGCTTCCCAGCTTCAAGCAATTCTCCTGCATCAGCCTCCCAAGTAGCTGAGATCAGAGGCGCCCACCAACACGCCTGGCTAATTTTATATTTTTAGTAGAGATGGGGTTTCTCCATGTTGGCCAGGCTGGTCTCAAGTGATCTGCCCATCTCGGCCCCCCAAAGTGCTGGGATTACAGGCATGAGCCACTGCGCCTGGCCCCCAGCTAGCCTTTAATTATTTTTATAGAGATGGGGTCTCATTATATTGCTCAGGCTAGTCATGAACTCCTGGCCTCAAGCGATGCTCCCAGCTTGGCCTCCCCAAACAAAAACTCAACCAGTTTGTATTATCAAACCTGCCTACCTACAAGCAGATTAATCACAGCTGAGGAGAGGCAGTCTGCACATGGCGACATGCCTGTCTCCAATCATTTCCGCCTGTTTTGTCCACAGGTAAAAATGAGTAAGACATATCGTCAAAATTTACACCTTCTGTGCTTTAAAGGATGGCATCGACAAAGTGAAAAGAGCTGGGAGTGGTGGCTCAGGCCTGGCATCCCAGCACTCTGGAAGGCTGAGGCAGCAGGATTACTTCAGGGCAGGAGTTGGAGAAAGTGAAAAGAATGCACAGAATTCGAGAAACTTCACACAAACCATGATCTAATCAGGAGCTCGCATCTAGAGTATGTAAAGACAGCAGCCAATAGTCATTCAAAAAACAAAAAATAGAACATACAAGAACCCCTACAACTCAATGATTAAAAACCCATTTTTTTTTAAATATGAAGTCTTAATCTGTCTTCCAGGCTAGAGCGCAGTGGCGCCATCTCGGCTCACTGCAACCTCTGTCTCCTGGGGGGTTCAAGTGATTCTCCTGCCTCAGCCTCCGGAGCAGCTGGGATTGCAGGTATGTGTCACTGTGCCTAGCTAATTTTTGAAATAACCAATTTTTTAAATGGGCAAACATCTGAATAGACATTTCTCCAAAGACGATATACAAATGGCCACTAAGCGTATGAAAAGCTCAACACCATTAATCATAGTGAAATGCAAATCAATATCACAGTGAGATGCCACTTGATACCCACTAGGGTATCAAAAAGTCACAGTCAGATGGGGCGCAGTGGCTCACACCTGTAATCCCAGCACTTTGGGAGGTTGAGGTGCGTGGATCACCTGAGGTCAGGAGTTCAAGACTAGCCTGGCCAACATGGTGAAACCCCCTTTCTACAAAAATGCAAAAATGAACTGGGCATAATGGCAGGTGCCTATAATCCTGGCTACTCTGGAGGCTGGGGCAGGAGAATCACTTGAACCTGAAAGGTGGAGGCTGAAAGGAGATCACACCATTGCACTCCAGCCTGGTGACAAAGCAAGACTCTGTTTCAAAAAAAAAAAAAGAGAGAGAGAGAATGCTCTGCAGACAGTATGCCAGGGAGGCCTTTGCCCTACCTTCTTAACCTCAAGCCTGGTTTAACCCTACCTAGGCTACAGACCAACAGAGCCACAGGGATTTGGGGTGAGCTCATGGCTCTGCCTGGTCTTCTCCCCAGCACTAGATCCAGGATGCGGAAGAGCAGAATCTGGGGGAAAGGCCGACTCTCCGTCTGTCCACAGATGAGGCCCTCGCCTGCAGGCCTGGACAGGGCAGGGGCCTTCCTGATGCTCCCTTTGATACCCTGTCTCTTGCCACCTGGAATGTTCTTATAAGCACCAAGAAAATTCTTTGCAACATGTGATTCTGGTCAGCAGGGCCATTTCTTAGCAGGATAGAGTGCCTTAGGAGAGCCCACACTAGGCAGCCTTCAAACCAACACCGACATCTTGTATTTTAAATTGTGAACTTTTCCTTACTAAAGTAATGCATGGGCCGGGTGCGGTGGCTCACATCTGTAATCCCAGCACTTTGGGAGCCCGAGGCGGGCAGATCACGAGGTCAAGAGATCGAGACCATCCTGGCCAACATGGTGAAACCTTGTCTCTACAAAAAATACAAAAATTAGCTGGGCGTGGTGGCATGTGCCTATAATCCTAGCTACTGGGAGGCTGAAGCAGGAGAATCACTTGAACCCGGGAGGCGGAGGTTGCAGTGAGCCGAGATTGCACTGCTGCACTCCAGCCTGGCAACAGAGCGACACTCTGCCTCAAAAATAAGAAAAGTAATGCATGTCCATTGCAAAATGTTTGGAGCAAAGTATAAAAAGAATAAGGTGAAAATCACCCTAAGGCCAGACATGGTGGCTCATATCCATAATCCCAGCACTTTGGGAGGCTGAGGCAGGCGGATCACTTGAGGCCAGGAGTTCAGGACCAGCCTGGCCAACATGGTAAAACTGTCTCTACCAAAAATACATAAAATTAGCCAGACATGGTGGTGGGCACCTATAATCCCAGCTACTTGGGAGGCTGAGGCAGGAGGATCACTTGAACCTGGGAAACAGAGGTTCCCATTAGCAAAGATTGAGCCACTGCACTCCAGCTTCGGTGACACAGTGAGACTCAGTCTCAACACAAAAACAAAAAACAAAACAAATAACTATGTACATGTGTGTGTATATACAGACGTTTGAATGGACTTCCTTGAGGATAAACGTATGTGCACACCACTATTTTTATTTTCTTTTTTTGTCATGGACCATACCTGAGACTTAACACTATTATTTCTTTAAGGTTAATTCCTGAAAGTAGAATCATTAGGCAAAAGAGAATATACTTCTTTTTTTTTGAGACGGAGTCTCACTCTGTTGCCCAGGCTGGAAAGCAGTGGCATAATCTCGGCTCACTGCAACCTCCGCCTCCCGGGTTCAAGCAATTCTCCTGCCTCAGCCTCCTGAGCAGCTGGGATTACAGGCACCCACCACCACCCCTGGCTAATTTTTGTATTTTTAGTGGAGACAGGGTTTCACCATGTTGGTCAGACTGGTCTCAAACTCTTGACCTCAAGTGATCCGCCTGCAATGTTGACACCTAACATTTTACCCTTGGAATTTTACCTGTAGATACAGAAAGAATGGGTCTGTATGAGGGTATCATTAAGCTCTTGTGTTGCACATCCACCGCCTCTGCAGGGTTGTCATGGTAACGACTGATTTTCCACCCCTCCCAGTTTGGTGGGTGTTTTGTTTTGTTTTGTTTTGTTTTTCCCCCCTTTTCTTTTCGAGATGGAATGTCCCCCTGTCGCTCAGGCTGGAGTGCAGTGGTGTGATCTCGGCTCACGGCAACCTCTGCCTCCAGGGTTCAAGCGATTCTCCTGCCTCAGCCTTCCGAGTAGCTGGGACTTACAAGTGCACACCACCACACCTGGCTAATTTTTTTTTTTTTTTTTTTTTTTGAGACAGTTTCACTCTTGTTGCCCAGGGTGGAGTGCAGTGGTGCGATCTCTGCTCACTGCAACCTCCGCCTCCCAGGTTGAAGCGATTCTTCTGCCTCAGCCTCCTGAGAAGCTGAGATTACAGGTACCTGCCACCACGCCTGGCTAATTTTTCATTTTTAGTACAGATGGAGTTTCATCATGTTGGCCAGGCTGGTGTCAAACTTCCGACCCTCAGGTAATCTGCCCACCTCTGCCTCCCAAAGTGCTGGGATTACTGGCATGAGCCACTGTGCCTGGCCCCGGCTAATTTTTTGTCTCTTTAGCAGAGACAGGGTTTTGCCATGTTGGCTGGGGTGGTCTTGAACTCCTGACCTCATGATCTACCACATCTGACAGTGGTTTTTTGTTGTTTTTTTTTTAAGTAAAATGTCTGAAATAGAAAAATGCTGCACTTATTTCTCTTAATGCACTGAAAACAGTGGAAGTTTGCAGATTTTAAATTCTTAAGTCCAAGCTGGGACAAGACCGCTCTCAAAGGGGCCTGTTCAACACACTAACTCCAGGTTTGGGGGCCATCACTGAGCTGCAATTAAACCTGCAGGCATGCATTTTACAGAGTGGTGGAATCTCATTTCCATATGCAGCCAAGCTTCCAGATGTAGCCAGGAAAACCCAAATGTTCCCTGGATCCCGCGATGGCTAATAAGCACTCAGGCCTGTCACGACGTCGAAGATGAGCCCCATGGCCAGGGAGGCACACTGCCTGCCTTCCCGCAGCTGACGCCAGCAGAAGCAGGTGCTGTGTAGCCAAGGCCACAGCAACACTGAGGCACGGCTGAGCAGGAGCCTCCTGCACCAAGACCACCCCAGCCCTGCACTGCCCTCCCAGAGGTCCGCGTGCGCCCACAAGGGTGCACAAGCTGCAGGGGTCTGGGCAGCACGGTCTCCTTCATCTTTCTTTGTTTTTATTCTTTCAGTTTTATAAAGACAGGATCTCACTCTATTGCCCATGCTAATCTTGAACTCCTGGACTCAAGCCATCCTTCCACCTCGTCTTCCTAAAGTGCTGCGATTACAGTTATGAGCCACTGCGCCCGGCCAATCTTTATATATTGATTTTGTGAAGGCTCTTGTATAAAGACATTCACAGGCTAGGCGCGGGGGTTCACACCTGTAATCCCAGGAATCTTTGGGAGGCAGAGGTGGGCAGATCACTTGCAGTCAGGAGTTCGAGACCAGCCTGACCAATATGGTAGAACCCCATCTTTACTAAAAATACAAAAATTAGCTGGACATGGTGGCAGGAACCTGTAATCTCATCTACTCAGAGAGTTGAGGTAGGAGAATCACTTGAACCCAGGAGACAGACGTTGCAATGAGCCTAGATCGTGCCACTGTACTCCAGCCTAGGTGACAGAGTGAGACTCTGTCTCAAAAAATAATAATAGCAATAAACTAAAGACATTTGCAGTTCTTCTATATACTATAAGTTTTTCTAGTTTGTCATTTAACTTCTTAATTTACGGTGGGTTTTTTTTTTTTTTTTTTTTTTTTTTGAGACAGAGTTTTGCTCTTGTTGCCCAGGCTGGATTGCAATGGCGTGATCTCGGCTCACTGCAACCTCTGCCTCCCGGGTTCAAGCGATTCTCCTGCGTTAGCCTCCTGAGTAGCCGGGATTATCGATGCCTGCCACCACACCGGCCTAATTTTTTCTCTTTTCAGTAGAGATGGGGTTTTGCCATGTTGGCCAGGCTGATTGTGAGCTCCTGACCTCAGGTGATCCGCCCACCTCAGCCTCCCAAAGTGCTGGGATGACAGGACTGAGCCACCGCCCCCGGCCTCATGGTGTTTTTTGACCAATAAAACTTTTTAAACAGGTGGTCGAAAGTGTGTTTCAGCTTTTAGGGACTACCTAGCATTCATGCCAAATGAAATCTCTTTGGAAAGAACGAGAAGGATGACCTTGACCAGGAAAACCCAAAGCATAAACATCCTGGCAGAAGTCAACGTGTGGCCACAAAAGAACAAGGACAGGAGAAGAAAGCTGTCTCTATGGACGCCGATTATTTATGTCAAGGGTAATACGAATCGGAGTTGTAGCCTGGAGCCAGCTTCCTTTTCTTCCTCACAAAGCTGCTGCGCCTGCCAGAGGCCACTTCCCCCGCTGGCTCTGCCAGAGCCGCTTGACCAGGACATTTTCCTGGCTATCAAGTCATAACACATATGACAATGGCAACCTTTTTTTTTTTTTTTTTGAGACAGAGTCTTACTCTTGTTGCCCAGGCTGGAGTACAGTGGCGCAATCTTGGCTCACTGCAACCTCCACCTCCTGGGTTCAAGCAATTCTCCTGCCTCAGCTTCCCAAGTAGCTGGGATTACAGGCATGTGCCACCACACCCAGCTAATTTTGTATTTTTAGTAGAGACAGGGTTTTTCCATGTTGGTCAGGCTGGTCTCGAACTCCTGACATCAGGTGATCTGCCTGCCACCACACCCGGCCCAATAGCAACTATTTTTAATACCCACCCTATTTACGATCTTAAAAACCCTCAGCCAGGCATGGTGGCTCACACCTGTAATCCCAGCACTTTGGGAGGCTAAGATGGGTGGATCGCCTGAGGCCAGGAGTTTGAGACCAGTCTGGTCAACATGGCAAAAATCCTTCTCTACTAAAAAGAAAAATAAAAAAATTAGCCAGGTGTGGTGTTGGGAGCCTGTAATCCCAGCTATTTGGGAGGCTAAGGCAGAAGAATCACTTGAACCTGGGAGGTGGAGGTTTCAGTGAGCTGAGATTATGCCACTGTACTCCAGCCTTGGCAGCAAGAGTAAAACTCCATCCCAAAAATTAAAAAACAAAAAAAACAAAACTCAAAGCAACTGTATGAGGTAGGTATTACTTATGACCTCACTTAATAAGGACCAAACTTAAAGATCAGAAAAGTCAAGGAACTCTGCCAAGCTAGTAATGGTCAAATTTGGGATTCAAGCCAGGCCAAGCATCTGTGCATAGCCCCAGGCCACATTGCCTCTTGGGAGCCTCACATGGCCCCAGCCAATACACACTTCGGTTTGGATCCCACGCCTTGTATGTGTTACTTATTAAGCATTCAACCTGCGCCCTCCAACTAGAGCTTTATTTTTCATTCATTCATTCATTTTGAGACAGAGTCTCCCTCTGTCACCCAGGCTGAAGTGCAGTGTCGCAGGGTTGGCTCACTGCAACCTCCACCTCCCGGGTTCAAGCGATTCTCCTGCTTCAGCCTCCCGAGTAGCTGGGACTAAAGGTGTGTGCCACCAGGCCTGGCTAATTTTTGTATTTTTAGTAGGGACGGGGTACACTATATATTGGCCAGGCTGGTCTCAAACACCTGACCTCAGGTGATCCACCCGCCTTGGCCTCCCAAAGTGTTGGAATTATAGGTGTAAAATTTTATTTTTAGGCTGGACGTGGTGGCTCATGCCTGTAATCCCAGCAATATGGGAGGCCGAGGCAGGTGGATCACCTGAGGTCGGGAGTTCAAGACCAGCCTGACAACATGGAGAAACCCCATCTCAGCTAAAAATATAACAAATTAGCAGGGCATGGTGGCATGTGCCTATAATCTCAGCTACTTGGGAGGCTGAGGCAGCAGAACTGCTTGAACCCAGAAGGTGGAGGTTGCAGTGAGCTGAGATTGCTCCATTGCACTCCAGCCTGGGCAACAAGAGGGAAATTCCATCTCAAAAATAAATAAATAAATTTATTTTTAGGATGAGGTCATGCTATATTGCCCAGGCTGGAGCGAAGTGGCTGTTCACAGGCCTGATCCCACTACTGATCAGGAGGGGAGTTTGGACCTGCTCTGCTTCTGACCTGGTCCAGTTCGCCCCTCCTTAGGCAACCCGGTGGTCTCTGCCCCACGATGTCACCATTTGATGCTGAAGACAGTATAGACAGCTGGTCAGCACAGTGCACTACTGTGCAGTGCTCCTGGGCTCAAGTGGTCCGCCCGCCTCGCTGCCCAAGTAGCTGGGACTACGGGGGGAGAGGGGGCGGGGAGGATGCCACCACGCCCTGTCTCATCTAGAGATTCCTTGTATTCCTTCTCAAGCTCCTTTTATCCCTGTCTGCCCCCTGCCCTCCCCTCCCGCTGGCCACCTTCGGCTGCCCTCCCGGTGGTCCGCGCCACAGCAGGGAGTGGGTTTGCCTCTGCCTGTGGACCCCGTGGGTCCTCCTCACATCTGGGTCCCTCCCCACCTCTCCCAGCAGCTTCCCTGCCTCTGCCAGTCTCAGCTGTGCAGAATGGCTCCTCGGAAGCCATGGTGCTGGAGCAAGGGCTGAGTGCTGAGCAGGGCGCCCCACTGCAGGCCTCGGGCTGGTAGAGGGAAGAACCAGGTCTGCTGCCAGGCAGGAAGCCGGCACCGTGCTGCAGCGGCAGATGCCAGGAAGACACTCAGCAGAGGCCGTTTCCTGACTCAGAGACACACTCATAGTGGGCAAGCAAGCCCCTCTGCCAGGCCTTGGGTGCTTCCCACACCCCCTGGCTACCTCCATGAGAGTCAGAGCTGGAGCAGGCAGTACCCGTCCCACCTGCCCGGACTGCGTGGCCTCCACATGGCCTCATGCACACAGCGCCACGCGTGACTCACTGTCTCTCAGGCCCCTGGCTGCACCATACACAGGCCAGACTGTGTGACCTTCCCAGAGGGGAAAACAGCAGCTGCAGGTGGCCCCTCCCCTGGCGTTCTGGCCGCAGAGCAATGCCACCAGACAGGCGTCCCCGGAGGCCATGGCCCTAGGACAGTGTGCGTGGAGGAGCTTCTCTGCAATGCGGGAGGCGCGTGCTTTTTGGCCCAGTGCAGGCGGAAACAAGGGGCTGCTACGGCACCCCGGCCCTGACTTTCCACATCCACGGCCTCCCAAGTCCTCCCTGGCCTGCGGGAGCTGAGCAGTGGGTTGGGGGTGGCGTTCTGGCCCTCGGGTCCCTTCCAGAGGGAGCCTTGTCCTCAGGTGGCTGGGGGCACACCCAGAGTTCTGTACCACCTGCACAGGCCAGGACCCTGGGACCAGGCTGCACAGGGAGGCTCAGTGAGGCGGGGCTGTTTCCTACCCAAACAACCAGCCCCTCCGAGCCCACACTGCCCATGAGAAGGTCCTTGTGTTACCTTTCTGCTTCACTGCTGAAGGGGAGGGGAAAGGCCACCCTGTGCCTTCCCAGCCCATTCCAGCCCTGCCAGTGCCACAGTCCTTTCTGTCCAGCCCTGACCATGGTCACATGCTGGAGCAAATTCATGAGGCAGAACCCTTGGATGGCAAATTCTTCCCAAACTAATGGCAAGTGGCTGACTGCCTGAGGGTCCCCGAGCACAGCACGGAAACAGAGGAAGGCGGGAAGGCAGAGCTGGCACTGGGCGCAGGCAAGTCCGCTCACCAGGCATACAGACCCTCCGGAGCTGGCTGGGACACACCACGGGACTCTCTCCCGGACCCTCCAGAGCTGGCCGGGGCGTGCCGCAGGACCCTCTCCTGGACCCTCAAACTGGCCGGGGCCACCTCGGGACCCTCTCCTGGACCCTACAGTGCTAGCCCGGAGGCTCGTGAGGCCCTCTCCTGGCTGTAGACTCGAGGTCTACTGAGCCAGGGCACTAAAGCCCTGTCCCCTTTCTGGGGGCACCTGCCACCCTGCCCTCCTCTCCAGGATCGAAGAGGCTGTTTATCCCTTTCACCTCCCTGGGATCCCAACTCCCACGGGCTCATCTTCCTCAGGTTTAAAGTCAGAGGAAGGGATCAAAAGGGAAAAGCAACAGAAGTGTTTCATCAGGAGCCGGCAACATTCTGCAATCTGCTTTTCTGTGTGGTTTCTGCTCAGAACTCCTGGTCCCACCCACAGGGATGGGGGTCAGGGCAATGGAGCAGAAACGGCAGCTTCACAATTTTGGCCACAGCAGCTCCATCTCTAAGCAACCCAGGCTCCGGCCTGGAGGGTGGTCCCCCCACACCATGTCAGTCGCCGGCCGTGTTTGTGCTCCGGCCAATGAAGCGAGTTGAAAGGTTGTGCAAACGCAGGCCCTGAGCAAACATGAGTGTGCTGTCCAGATGGCCCCGGGAGGCCGAGGCGCCACAGCGAGGGGTGTGCTCCGCACCTACCCTCCAAGGACGCCAGGCAATGGCCCAGGCCCTGGGAGAGCCAGCCCTGGCTATGGGCAGCCCACCTGCTGTGAGATCCGCCCTCGTCCCTTGGAGCCTCCACTGGGGAAGGAAAAGCCATCCATGGGTGCCAACCTCTCAGGCTCCAGAAGGAGGGCTCATGGCCGCCTCCTCCTGGACCATGAGGAAAAGGTGTTTGCCCACGTGGGGCCCCTCTCCACCAGTGGTGTCAACAGCTCGCAGCCCCTGGTCACCTGTATTTAGACCGCAGCCCATGCAGCACAAAGGCCCTGGGGACCCAGGAGTCCCCCAAATCAATGCTTCCACAGCAACGCCGCCGTCCCCGATTCCAGGGTTATCGCAGAGCTATCATTCCTGGCCCCAACACAGCTGGTGGAGATTGGATTTTAGAAATTCCTAAAGGCAACCCTGCAGACTCTTTTGTCCCCAAAATTAGAACACGGGTGGGAGACGCAAACAGAAAGTGCCATTGTGCTGCGGACGCCGCGTCTCTGGGAGCTGATCCCTACAGTTCTGCTTTCTAAAGGCCTGGCTGTACCAGAACGAGATTCAGCTCTGCTCAGCAGAAGCCCCGGTCAGCCCGAGGATTGCTCAACTGCTCCAGCCCTGCCCTCACTGACCTCATTCCCCTCTCGGGGTCTGTTCTCAAGGAGCAGCCACTGCAGCCCTCAGCAGAGGCCTCATGGGACAGGGGAATGCCCACGGAGCTCCCTGCAGGCCCGGGGGAAGGGCAGGAAAGAGATGACTCAGAAAGAGCTGGCCCATGCAACCACAGGGTGTGGTGTGGGGGAGGGTCAGCTCCTGCCCACAGATGGGCAACAGTGACCTGGCAGCCTCTTGGGGCCTCTAGACCAACGGTTGGCAAACTTTTTCCGTTAAGGACCAGACAGTAAACTTTTGTTTTTGTTTTTTTTTTTTGAGTCAGAGTCTTGCTCTGTCACTCAGGCTGGAGTGCAGTGATGGGACCTCTCAGCTCACTGCATCCTCCACCTCCTAGGTTTAAGTGATTCTCCTGCCTCAGCCCCTTGAGTAGCTGGGACTATAGGTGCACGCCACCACATCCGGCTAATATTTACATTTTTAGTAGAGAGGCGGTTTCACCATGTTGACCAGGATGGTCTCAAACTCCTGACCTCAGGTGATCTGCCTGCCTTGGCCTCCCAAAGTACTGGGGTAATAGGCATGACCCACCGCACCTAGTCAATTTTTTTTTTTTTTTTTTTTTTTTTAATACAGAAAGGCTTTCGCCATGTTGCTCAGGCTGGTGTCAAACTTCTAGGCTGAGGCCATCCACCTGCCTCGGCCTCCCAACGTGCTGGCGTGACAGGTGTGACCCACTGCACCCAGCCAATTTTTTTTTTTTTTTTTAAATAGAGAAAGGCTTTTGCCATGTTGTCCAGGCTGGTCTTGAACTCCCGGGCTGAGGCCATCCACCTGCCTCGGCCTCCCAAAGTGCTGGGGTGACAGGCGTGACCCACTGTGCCCAGCTGAGATAACAGAACTTTGGGCCTCACAAGCCATATATGTGGTCTCTGTCACCAGAGCGTAACTCCCACTATAGCACAAAAGTAGCCACAGACGGGAGCAAACGGGCACAGCTCTGCCCCCACGAAGCTTTGTTTACAAAAGCAGGCAGTGGTCTGGGTTTGGCCTGGCAACGGTGGTTTGCTGACCCTGCTCCAGATCAAAGAATGAAAACCATGGAGAAGAAATCACCAGCTTCCCTTGGGCAGAACCCTGGGAGCCAAACGCTTTAAATGGTGACTGGGCAACTCTCTTTCCTGGTCACTATCTAACCTGGGCAACTTTCTGCCTCCAGTGGGAGAGCAAAGAGTGAACAGAAACGCTCCTGCTGCAGTGATTTGTGTTTTTTTTTGAGAACAAGTCTCCCTCTGCCATCTAGGCTAGAGTGCGGGTGCATGACCTCAGCTCACTGGATCCTTTGCCTCCCGGGTTCAAGTAATTCTCCCACCACAGCCTTCCAAGTAGCTGGGATTATAGATACCCGTCACCATCCCAGGCTAATGTTTTTTTGTTTAGTACAGATGGGGTTTCACCATGTTGGCCAAGGTGGTCTCAAACTCCTGGCCTCGCCAAGCGCAGTGGCTCATGCCTATAATCCCAGCACTTTGGGACTAAGGCAGGCGGATCACCTGAGGCCAGGAGTTAGAGACCAGCCTGACCAACATGGAGAAACCCCATCTCTGCTAAAAATACAAAATTAGCTGGTCATGGTGGCGGGCACCTGTAGTCCCAGCTACTTGGGAGGTTGAGGCAGGACAATCGCCTGAACCCGGGAGGCAGAGGTTGTGGTGAGCTGAGATTTCACCATTGCACTCCAATCTGGACAAAAACGAAATTTCATCTCAAAAAAAAAAAAAAAAAACAAGGGCCGGGTGCGGTGTCTCAAGCCTGTAATCCCAGCACTTTGGGAGGCCAAGGCGGGTGGATCACGAGGTCAAGAGATCGAAACCATCCTGGTCAACGTGGTGAAACCCCGTCTCTACTAAAAATACAAAAAATTAGCTGGGCATGGTGGCATGTGCCTATAATCCCAGCTACTCAGGAGGCTGAGGCAGGAGAATTGCTTGAACCCAGGAGGCGGAGGTTGCGGTGAGCCGAGATCGCGCCATTGCACTCCAGCCTGGGTAACAAGAGCGAAACTCCGTTTCAAAAACAAACAAACAAACAAACAACAAAAAAAAAAAAAACAAGAAAAAAACTCCTGGCCTCGGGTGATCCATCTGCCTCAGCCTCCCAAAGTGCTGGGATGACAGGCGTGAGCCACCATGCCCGGCCACAGAGGTGGTTTTTAGCGTTTACACAGACCTGCCGGAGGCCAGTGAACATAATGAACCTTCCCCTCTGGAAAGACGCAGCTAAGCAGCAACTACACGCAGTGTGTTGGCATGGAATTCCAAGGGTGTGCATGGCCCTCCTGAAACTGACCCATGGACCATGTAGAGGACCATGTAGAGACCTGAAGAGCCCAGGGAAAGATCTCTTCCTCACTCGGAAAGAACACTAGTTTCTTTGTATTTGAAAGAGCTCTTACAAGTCACTAAATAATAATAATAATAAAATCAAGAGCGCTGTAGAAAAACAGACAAATGACTCAAAGAAGCAATTCACAGAAGAAATGCAAATTGTCAAAAAAGCAGAGAAAAGATGATATGTCTTAGTAATAATCAAAGACATTTTAAAACTCATGGTATATCATTTTTCACCAGATCAGAGTGGCTCATGTCTAGAAGATGAGTCGAACAGACTGGAAAGGACATGGAGAAAAAGGCACTCGCATGCATGCCGGTGGGCTTCTGGCAGCAGGCAGTTGGTTTTTTGAGACAGAGTCTCACTCTTATCACCCAGGCTGAAGTGCAGTGGCATGATCTTGGCTCACTGCAGCCTCCGCCTCCCAGGTTCAAGCGATTCTCCTGCCTCAGCCTCTTGAGTAGCTGGGATTACAAGCACCCACCACCACACCCAGCTAATTTTTGTATTTTTAGTAGAAATGGGGTTTCACCATGTTGGCCAGGCTGGTCTCCCAACTCCTGACCTCAGGTGATCTGCCCGCCTTGGCCTCCCAAAGTGCTGGGATTACAAGCGTGAGCCACAGTGCCAAGCCAGGTAGCCTTTTACAAGATGATTTAACAGTACATGTTAAAATTTAAAATATGCTAATCCTGTGGCCCAGCACTTCCACTTCCAGGAACTTATTTTACAGAAATACACGCACAGAGATGTTCACTTTAGCAGCATTCATAAATCGGAAAAACTGGAAACCAAGCCAAATGTCCATTAGTAGGAAACTGGTTGAATAAATGATGATACATCTACATTACAGAATAACACAGAACTGCTTAATAACAAGGCAGACCTTGAAGTAATGACAGCAAAAGATGTAAAAGATACATTAAGGGAAAAGGCAAGTTATCACGGTTCTTTTTTTTAAGAAAAGAATAACATTGGTATATGCAGATCTTTTAAAAACTGAAGAAATATATTCCAAACTGATGAAGACGGGATTATAGAATTTTTTTTTTTTTTAAGGCAGAATTTTGCTCTTGTTGCCCAGGCTGGAGTGCAATGGCGCGGTCTTGGCTCACTGCAACCTCCGCCTCCTAGATTCAAGCAATTCTCCTGCCTCAATCTCCCAAGTAGCTGGGATTATGCGCCACCACACCACGCTAATTTTTTTGTATTTTTAATAGAGACAGGGTTTCACCATGTTGGCCAGGCTGTTCTCGAACTCCTGACCTCAGGTGATCGGCCCTCCTCAGCCTCTCAAAGTGCTGAGATTACAGGCATGAGCCACCATGCCTGGCAGGCTTATAGATGTTTAACCTACAATTCATGTTTCTGAAATGTTGAATTTTCACTATTATTTTTGGGACAAAGTCTCACTCTGTCACCAGGCTGGAATGTAGTGGTGCAATTATGGAATACTATGACCTCAAACTTCTGGGTTCAAGTCTTCCTCCCACCTCAGCCTCCTGAGTAGCTGTGACTACGAGCATCTGCCACCATGCCCTGGCTAATTAAAAAAATATATATGGAGAGATGGAGTCTTGCTTTGTTGCTCAGACTGGTCTCATCCCTAGCCTCAAGAGATCCTCCCACCTTAGCCTCCCACAGTGCCGGCATTGCAGGTGTGAGCAACTGCACCCAACCCAAATTTTTAAAATAAAAACCACTTTTAGGCCAGGTATGGTGGCTCACACCTGTAATCCCAGCACTTTTAGAGGCCAAGGTGGGTGGATCATCTGAGGTCAGGAGTTCAAGACCAGCCTGACCCACATGGTGAAACTTCGTCTCTACTAAAAATACAAAAAGTTAGCCGGGCGTGGTTGTGCACACCTGTAATCCCAGCTACTCGGGAGGCTGAGGCAGGAGAATCTCTTGAACCTGGGTGGCTTGAACTCAGCTCATCTTGCAATGAGCTGAGATCACGCCATTGCATTCCAGCCTGGGCAACTGAGCAAGACTGTCTCAAAAAAAAAAAAAAAACCAGGAAAGGCCCAGAAGCCCTCAGAGCTCCCTCAAAGCTAAACAAGAACCCTTTAATGGCACCACTCCTGACTCAGCAACAAGGGAAATCAGAAACCAGAGTGTCCTACAAATAGTAATGGTAGGTATTGTGTCTTAAAACTCTTTTCACCGGGAAACGGACACAGGTGAGGTTTCCTTGCTGGAGAGAACTCTCTCTGAAGAGGCTGCTATCTTCATTGCTTTCCAATGGCCAGCTCTGAATGGCACCATTGCCCAACTAGGCAAACCCACAGAGAGTTCCCTTCTTCCTTCTGGGACAGACTTTTTGTTCCTTTTTTGACTTTCTTTTTTTTTAAGACAGAGTCTCCCTCTGCCGCCCAGGCTGGAGTGCAGAGGTGCGATCTCGGCTTGTGGCAACCTCCGCCTCCTGGGTTCTCCCACCTCAGCCGCCGAGGAGCTGGGATTGCAGGTGCCTACCATCACACACGGCGATCTTTTGTATTTTTTAGTAGAGACAGTTTCGCCATGTTAGCCAGGCCGTCGAACTCCTGACCTCAAGTGATCCACCTGCCTCGACCTTCCAAACTGCTGGGATTTCAGGCATGAGCCACCGCACTGGCCCCTTTATTCACTTTTCTTCCAACCTGTTTCTTTCTTCTGCCTCCCCACTTCAAGAAGACACACATTTTGTGACATCCTGATGCTCTCAACGCGGGGGTGCTCAGCACCCAAGGAGACATCTCCCTTACCAGACAGCTGGCTGTGCCCTGGCACTCAGGAAACCGGGAAGAGCAGAAGCCCAGGTGTCCCCTGAGTTTCCCGTTGGGCTCTGGACAAAGGCAAAGGCTGGGGCTGGGCACTTCCATGGGAGGTCTGTGTGGAGGCTGCTCTATGAGCCCAAGCTCCCAGAGCCCCCGGTGACAGCTACCATGGAAAACAGGAAAAGAAAGTGGGCGGCAGCGTCTTGTTTTCCTGCTTCTGCCTTCCTTGGGCACATGGCTAGTGAGCTGCTTCCTCAGCATCAAAGCCCTGATCAGAGGCAGGGAATGTTGGCCGGGTGCACTGGCCCATGCCTGTCATCCCAACACTTTGGGAGGCCGAGGGGGGGCAGATCACCTGAGGTCAGGAGTTGGAGACCAGCCTGGCCAACATGGTGAAACCCCGTCTCTACTAAAAATACAAAAATTAGCCGTGCGTGGCATTGGGCGCCTGGGATCCCAGCTACTCGGGAGGCTGAGGTGGGAGAATCTTTTGAACCTGGGAGGCAGAGGTTGCAGTGGGCTGAGATCACGCAACTGCACTCCAGCCTGGGCGACACTGGGAGACTCTGTCTTAAAAAAAAAAAAAGGAAGGCAGGGGATGGTGAGAGCCATACCCTGCTGCCTATAGGACCTCAGTTTAGGAGGCCCTGCCGTGTTCTGTGGCCAGAACACTTCACCCAAGCCCCTGTACTGTTGGGGACACCCAGGCACACACAGGCAAACGGAAGGCAAGGATGTAGAAACAACCACAGCAGCCTCAAACGTAGAAGCAGATTACTGAACTAGAGAGCTTTAAGAAGTCCGTACTCACTGTTAATGAGGTGAAGGTCATACACATCCCACCAAAGCCGTTCAGAGCCAGGGCGATGAAGATGAGCACCGAGAGGGCTGTGGGGAGACGCGAGCCTCGTGAGTCAGTGGAAACCCCGGCCGAGCGCCTGGGAAGCGGATCCGGCCCAGAGTCCTGAGCGGTGCAGGCTCCGGAAAACCCAGTGAGGCAGGCTGGGGTTAGTCCCGACACCTGGGGAGGGAACCACCTCTTTCTCATGCCCCTCCTCTTGCCTATTTTTTTGGGGGGGGCGGGGACAGAGTCTCGCTCTGTTGCCCAGGCCGGAGTGCAGTGGCGCAATCTTGGCTCACTGCAGCCTCTGGCTCCCAGGTTCAAGCAATTCTTCTGCCTCAGCCTCCTGAGTAGCTGGGACTTCGGCGTGGGCCATAATGCCCAGCTAATTTGTTATATTTTTAGTAGAGCCAGGGATTCGCCATGTTGGGCAGGACTGTTTCAATCTCTTGACCTCCTGACCCACCTGTCTCGGCCTCCCAAAGTGCTGGGATTACAGGTGTGAACACAGCACCCGGCCTCTTTTTTTTTTTTTTTTTTGAGACGGAGTTTCGCTCTTGTTGCCCAGGCTGGAGTGTATTGGTGCGACTGTGGCTCACTGTAACCTCTGCCTCCTGGGTTCCAGTGGTTGTCCTCCCTCAGCCTCTCAACTAGCTGGGACTACAGGCATGCACCACCATGCCCAGCTAACTTTTTGTATGTCTCACCATGTTGGCAGGCTGGTCTTGAACTCCCAACCTCAGGTGAGCTGCCCACCTCAGCCTCCCAAAGTGCTGCCGTGATTACAGGCATGAACCACCACACCTGGCCTCCGCTTGCCTATTTCACAGATCCTGGGCTCTTGCAAAAGGGGCATCCCATCTTCCTCTCTCCAATTAACATTAGCATTGGCCAGGCACAGTGCTCACACCTAGAATCCCAACACTTTGGGAGGCTGAAGCCGGAGAATCACTTGAGCCCAGGGGTTAAAGACCAGCCCGGGCAACAAAGTAAGACCTCCTCTCTAAAAAAAAAAAATTAAAAATGAGCCAGGTGCTGTGGTGTGTGCCTGCAGTCCCAGCGGTTCTGGAGGCTGAGGTGGGAGGATCACTAGAGCCCGGGAGGTCCAGGGCACAGTGATGTGATGCATAACTGCACTCCAGCCTGGGCGACAGAGCGAGACCCTGTCTCTAAAACAAAACAGCAAAAACGAACATTAGCTTCACCTGTCAACTTGAAAAAACAAAACAGAACAGCACATTAGCAGTAAGCAGAGTCCTAAAGAAGCTACTTCACTGAATCCAAAAACAGAGGTGCCTGAAAATCAGCAGATGAGCCTGGCTGAGATTTTGGGGAAACTCAAGTCCTTTTTTTGGTGTTTGCTCTACAAGTCCTTAAAACAACGGCTCTAGCTGAGCAGGGCTGTGGACCAGGTAGCTTCTAAGTCATCCTTCATGCTGTGGCCTGTGCTGCCTGGAGGGGACTCAGCTCGTGACTTCTGCACACACGGAGGACTGTGTCCCTGTGGCCAACCTGGTTCTTAGAACTCACCTAGGCCCGGCAAGGCAGCTCATGCCTCTAATCCCAGCACTTTGCAGGGCCGAGGCGGGCAGATCACCTGATGTCAGGAGTTTTGAGACCAGCCTGGCCAACATGGTGAAACCCTGTCTCTACTAAAAATACACAAAATTTTGGGCGTGGTGGTGAGTGCCTGTAATCCCAGCTACTTGGGACACTGAGGCAGAATCACCTGAACTTGGGAGGCAGTGGTTGCAATGAGCCGAGATAGCACCATTGCACTCCAGCCTGGGTGACAGAGCAAGACTATGTCAAAAAAAAAAAAAAAAAAAAAAAAGAATTGGCCTCCAGCTTGGCATCAGTGAGGGACTGGCTTGGCTTGGTGATGAGGTGAAGCTGTGTTTACCCTGGGAGCTTCTCTCTGGGGTGGCTGCTCTCTGACCCGGCCATCCATTTGAGATAAGTGACTGAGGAAAGGCTTAACAGGTGTCCCTCTAACTTGAGCAGCGAGCGCCAGGCCCAGTACCATGTCCAAGAGCAGGGGGCCCGGGGGCAGCTTGGGGCACTCTCTCCCCAGTCCCTGACAAAAGATGGAGGAAGATGACACTCACAGTTCGGGTTGCTCGCTCCGTACGCAATCAGCAAGCAGGAGACAGCGAAGCAGGCGCTAAAACCAAGCAGAACGGGAGGGATGTTACTCACCATTACAACTTTATTTAGTGGTTTTTTTAAACAACTTTATTATTTTTTTTCTGTTTGCTTGTTTGTTCGTTTTGAGACGGAGCCTTGCTCTGTTGCCCAGGCTGGAATGCAATGGTGCGATACCAGCTCATTGCAACCTCCGCCTCCCGGGTTCAAGTGAGTCTCCTGTCTCAGCTTCCTTTGTAGCTGGGATTACAGGCGCCTGCCACCATGCTTGGCTAATTTTTGTATTTTTAGTAGAGACGGGGTTTCACCATTGTTGGTCAGGCTTGTCTCAAACTCCTGACCCCACGTGATCCACCCACCTCAAACTCCCAAAGTGCTGGGATTACAGGCGTGAGCCACCGCGCCCGTAATAGTGTTACCATTAATGTCAGTGTCATTTTGGGGTGTGTACGGTGTCAGATGCTTGCAGAACATTTACATGCATTATTTCATTTAATTGAACAATTCTAAGGAGAATAATTGGCCCCAATTTACTGATGAGAAACATAAATCTCATTAAAAAACATAAATCGGCCGGGCGCGGTGGCTCAAGCCTGTAATCCCAGCACTTTGGGAGGCCGAGGCGGGTGGATCACGAGGTCAAGAGATCGAGACCATCCTGGTGGACATGGTGAAACCCCGTCTCTACTAAAAATACAAAAAATCAGCTGGGCATGGTGGCGTGTGCCTGTAATCCCAGCTACTCAGGAGGCTGAGGCAGGAGAATTGCCTGAACCCAGGAGGCGGAGGTTGCGGTGAGCCGAGATCGCGCCATTGCACTCCAGCCCGGGTAACAAGAGCGAAACTCCGTCTCAAAAAAAAAAAAAAAAAAAAAAACATAAATCATCTGGACATGGTGGCTCACACCTATAATCTCAGCACTTTGGGAGGACAAGGGGGGAAAAAAAATCACTTGAGGCCAGGAGTTCAAGACCAGCCTCAGCCACATAGTGAGACCTTGTCTCTAAGAAAAAATTTTTTTAGAGAATCATCTTGTGAAGCTTAGGAGGCTCTGCCAGGCTCTATAATCCCAGCACTTTGGGAGGTCCAGGTAGGTGGATCACCTGAGATCAGGAGTTTGAGACCAGCCTGACCAACACGGTAAAACCCCGTCTCTACTAAAACTACAAATATTAGTGAAGTGTGGTGTCAGGCGCCTGTAATCCCAGCTACTCAGGAAGCTGAGGCAGGAGAATCACTTGAACCTGGGCGACAGAGGTGGCTGTGCGCGAAAATTGCACCACTGCACTCCAGCCTGGGCGACTCTGTCTCAAAAATAATAATAACACAAAAAATTAGCAGAGCAAGGTGGCGTGTGTCTGTAATCCCAGCTACTTGGGAGGCTGAGGCAGGATAATCAGTTGAACCTGGGAGGTGGAGGTTGCAGCAAGCTGAGATTTCACCATTGCACTCCAGCCTGGGCGACAAGAGCAAAACTGTGTCTCAAAAAAAAAAAAAAAAAAGGCACGAAGGAGCTGGGCGTGTTGGCTCACACCTGTCATTCCAACACTTTGTGAGGCCAAGGTGGGTAGATCATGAGGTCAGGAGTTCGAGACCAGCCTGGCTAATGTGGTGAAACCCCTCTCTACTAAAAATACAAAAATTAGCTGGATGTGGTGGAGGGTGCTTGTAATCCCAGCAACTCGGGAGGCTGAGGCAGGAGAATCGCTTGAACCTGGGAGGTGGAGACTGCAGTGAGCCGAGATCATGCCCCTGCACTCCAGCCTGGACGGGATGACAGAGTGAGACTCCATCTCGGCGGGGGGGAATGAAAAAGAATGGCATAGATCATTTATAATTCCAAGTGCTTATTATATTGGGGTGCGTGTTGAAAATCTCTCTGGTGGAGGGTTGTCTAAGGTCAAATACACTGAGGAAAGCAGTGTTGCTGTTTCTGCATCAGATGGACACCGTGCCAGCCTCAGAACTAGGTTTGAGGGAAACGTATCTCACACGTGAGAGTGAATCCCCAGCGGTCACACTTCTGAACTAGAAAGGGATCGGAAACCCACGTTCCTAATGCCAAGCAACTCCAGATCCACCCCCCCACCCGGAGCCTGGCGCTTTTCTTTCTTTTTTTTTTTTTTTTTTTTGAGGTGGAGTTTCGCTCTTGTTACCCAGGCTGGAGTGCAATGGTGCAATCTCAGCTCACCGCAACCTCCGCCTCCTGGGTTCAGGCAATTCTCCTGCCTCAGCCTCCTGAGGATTACAGGCACATGCCACCATGCCCAGCTAATTTTTTGTATTTTTAGTAGAGACAGGGTTTCACCATGTTGACCAGGATGGTCTCTATCTCTTGACCTCGTGATCCACCTGCCTCGGCCTCCCAAAGTGCTGGGATTATAGGCTTGAGCCACTGCGCCCAGCGTTTTTCTTATTCAGCACAGGAACACACGAGGACCACAGTACCTGGCACCCGGTGGGTGACGGGGTAGGAACTCCACTCTGGATGGGCCTTTACGGAGCCCCACAGCAAACCTGAAGCAGGTATGACCAGGATACCCTTCTGTGTGGAGCTCAGCCCAGGGGCCCACCTGCCCATCCCCTGCCCCCCAGGGACCCCCGCTGACCTGCCCAGCAGCCGGAGCTTCCTCGGGCCATACTTGTCCATGACGATGCCCAGGGGCAGGGTGATGGCACTGAGCAGAAAGGAGCCCACGGTGAAGGCCAAGTTCAGCATCTCGTCCTGGGCCTGGCAGCTGAGCCAGCCGTTCATCCAGCTCACGTCCTCATGCCCTGGCTCTGCCGTGCCACCCACTGTGCCATTGGTGACATTCTCTGTGTGAAGAGGGAAGAAAACCTGACCTCCGGGTCATGGCAGGGGCAGGTGCCTACTCAGAGCTCCCCCACTGGGAATGCCAGCGCTGGCTCAGAGGTTTGCCAGGGCTCAGGCTACCCCGCAGCAGGCTTGGATGGCCATTTGGCTCAAGTCCCTGGAGTGAAAATAACTTCTGTGGGGGCCATGGATGGGAGCCACGGGCCCTTTGAAGAATCCAGTAGAGACCCAGGAAATGCACGCCAAGGTTTATCCACAATTTCAGGAGCTTCGTATGTCCCTCAAAGAGCAACGAAGCCCAGGTTGAGAGCCCTGTTTCAGCTGTTCTAGTGCATCCTCCACCCTGAATGGCAGACCTCGGTGGGGGGCAGCGGGGGGGCTCAGCCTTGGCTGGGAGCGCCTCACTGCAGCTGTGTCCATGGGACAGACTGCAGCGAGCAGGCAGGCAGATGCCAGACCACCCAGGACAGACAAGCTGCTGGTGTACCCCAATACCCTGGTCCTCCTCTGTCAGGGTGGGGAGACTGAGGCGCCTCCTTCAATGGTGAGCCCGGTGGCCTTCACAAACGCAGGACAGATGCCACCTTCTGCCCCTAAAATTTTCATAGCATCAAACACCACATGAACTGTGTCTTGGAACCACTTTGGAAAGTTCTGGTTTTTTATTTATTTATTTTTTTTTTTTTTTGAGACGGAGTTTCGCTCTTGTTACCCAGGCTGGAGTGCAATGGCGCGATCTCGGCTCACCGCAACCTCCGCCTCCTGGGTTCAGGCAATTCTCCTGCCTCAGCCTCCCGAGTAGCTGGGATTATAGGCACGCACCACCATGCCCAGCTAATTTTTTGTATTTTTAGTAGAGACGGGGTTTCACCATGTTGACCAGGTTGGTCTCGATCTCTCGACCTTGTGATCCACCCGCCTCGGCCTCCCAAAGTGCTGGGATTACAGGCTTGAGCCACCGCGCCCAGCCCAAGTTCTGGTTTTTTTAATCACCCTGTGTTATTTGCTTTCACTCACTGAGACACCCCCCACCTTTATTTATTTTTTTTTTTGAAGATGGAGTCTCACTTCTGTCACCCAGGCTGGAGTGCAGTGGCACGATCTCGACTCACTGCAACCTCCGTCTCCCAGGTTCAGGTGATTCTCCTGCCTCAGCCTCCCCAGTAGCTGGGCCTACAGGCACCTGCCACCACGCTCAGCTAATTTTTGTATTTTTAGTGGAGACAGGGTTTCACCACGTTGGCCAGGCTGGTCTTGAACTCCTGACCTTAGGTGACCCGCCCGCCTCGGCCTCCCAAAGTGCTGGGATTACAGGCATGAGCTGCTGCGCCCAGCCAAGATGCAACTTTCTAATTTTCCTTGCTGGGGTCACTGTGTTGCCACCCTGTGCCCACACCCAGACCCCGCACGTGCTGTGCCTCCGAGTCTGGTGTGTCCGACACACCCAGCCCTTAACGGCCCCCTCCAAAGTCCACCCAGCCACCTAACAGCACAAAAAGGAAGAGAAAAGTGCTGTGGCAGCGGAGGGCAGGAGGGCGGAGGATGGGCCGGGAGCGCAGCGGAGGAGCTCTCCTCGCTGGGACTGCTAGTTAAGAGATGCTGACTAATCCTGCAGAAAACAGGAGCAGACTTTGATTAGATGTGAGGTCACACTGGGAGAGTGAAGGAAACGCTTTTCTCCAGATAACTGCCTGCCTTCCAACTGCAGCCCTCTGGCGCCAGGGCCCTGGAGCTGAGGTTTGCAAAGGCTTGCTCAAGCCTCTCGGAGCTGCCCCAAGGTCACTGGAAGGGATGCACAGGGGTGGAATCCGGCCTCATGCCAGCGTGTGACCAGGGAGACCCGCCAGGGGCGGATGGATGGAGAGCGCGGTGCTGGAATCTGGCTTCCAGGTTCCAATTTCGGTTCCTCAACTTTCTACCAACGTGACCTTGCTCTGGCTCAGTTTCCTCATCCACAAAATGGAATCATATGATAATAACATCTATCTCCTAGAGTTTAGGCGAAGATCCACGAGAAAATCCCGAAAACCAAAGAAAACGGAAAAAAAGAAAAAAAAAAAAAAAACAAGAGAAAATCCAGAGAAAACCTTCTGGAGTTCACCTAGGTATAGAAAGCACCCAATAAAGGCAGGGCGTAGTGGCTCCCGCCTGTCACCCCAGCACTTTGGGAGGCTGAGGTGGGCGGATCATGAGGTTGGGAGATCGAGACCATCCTGGCCAACATAGTGAAACCCTGTCTCTACTAAAAATACAGAAATTAGCTGGCCATGGTGGCAGCTCATGTCTATAATCCCAGCACTCTGGAAGGCCAAGGTGGGTGGATCACCTGAGGTCAGGAGTTGAAGACCAGCCTGGCCAATTTGGTGAAACCCCATCTCTTCTAAAAATACAAAAATTAGCCAGGCATGGTGGTGGTGGGCACCTGTAATCCCAGCACTCTGGTAGGCCGAGGCAGGTGGGTCACCTGAGGTCAGGAGTTCAAGACCAGCCTGGCCAACATGGAGAAACCCCGTTTCTACTAAAAATACAAAAATTAGCCGGGCGCTATGGCTCACACCTGTAATCCCAGCACTCTGGGAGGCCAAGGCGAGTGGATCACCTGAGGTCAGGAGTTCAAGACCAGCATGCTCAAGCCAACATGGCAAAACCCTATCTCTACTAAAAATAAAAAAATTAGCCAGGCATGCACCTGTAGTCCCAGCTACTAGGGAGGCTGAGGCAGAACAATTACTTGAACCGGGGAGGTGGAGGTTGCAGTGAGCAGAGACTGCACCACTGCACTCCAGCCTGGGTGACAAAGTGACATCCCGTCTTGATAAAAAGTAAAACCAAAAGTGAAACCAGATCACAATGGCCAAAAGGCAAAGGATCAAGAGAGGAATCAACAGAACCAAGCTGAATCTCGGGGGATTTAAGGAGATCAGAGCCACAAGGTGAACCACTCAGAGCCGTAGAAACAAAACCTCACAACCTGATTCCCCACTCTGCCAGTTTCTCTCAGTTTCCCAGAAGCCCCCTCCCCCCACACTGTCAGCCAAAGCACGTGGCAAGCAGGGTCCTCAAGCGAGCAGCAACAGGAATTGGCTCTGAAGTGGGGGGAACAGGGTCTCTACACAGCAACAGTCATTTCCAAGAGGACATGCAGAGAGGAGCAAACTGGTGCTGAGGTGACGGAGGGGATGGGTGGAGAGGGCGCTCCAGGGCCCGGGAGGGTGGCCTGTGGGGCCATGCAGGGTCTGGAAGCAGCACTGCCCATGAGCAAAGGCATGGGGACCTCCAGTGATCCCAGGGAGGAGCCACAGCTGGGTCCCTAAACCCATGGCTTTTCTCATCTAGAGCCAGACGGTAAAAATCCCAAGGCTCTGTACCCAAGGCAGCCTCCTTGATTTTTTTTTTTTTTTTTGAGACAGAGTTTCGCTCTTGTTACCCAGGCTGGAGTGCAATGGCGCGATCTCGGCTTACCGCAACCTCCTCCTCCTGGGTTCAGGCAATTCTCCTGCCTCCTGAGTAGCTGGGATTACAGGCACATGCCACCATGCCCAGCTAATTTTTTGTATTTTGAGTAGAGACGGGGTTTCACTATGTTGACCGGGGGCTTGAGCCACCGCGCCCGGCTTTTTTTTTTTTTAAAGATGGTGTTTCACCATGATGGCCAGGCTGGTCTTGAACTCCTGACCTCAGGTGAGCCACCCATCTCGGCCTCCCAAAGTGCTGGGATGACAGGCCTGAGCCACAGTGCCCGGCCAGCCTCCTTGATTTGCCAGCAGCAAGGATAGGGTAAAATGTCTTAAGGCCAGGCCTGGGGACTCATGCCTGTCATCCCAGCACTTCGAAAGGCCGAGGCAGGCGGATCACCTGAGGTCAGGAGTTCCAGACCAGCTTGGCCAACGTGGTGAAACCCCGTCTCTACTAAAAATACCAAATTTAGCTGGGCATGGTGGTGTGCGCCTGTAATCCCAGCTACACAGGAGGCTGAGGCAAGAGAATTGCTTGAACCCAGGAGGCGGAGGTTGCAGTGAGCCGAGATGGAGCCATTGCACTCCGTGTCAAAACAAACAACAATAAAATGTCTTAAATTGATTAGAGATCTAGGTCACCCCTTTAACTGCATAGGGGAGAGGTGAGGGTATCTGTCCTTCCCATCTTTACCCTGGAGCTACCACATACAGGGGCAGGGACCTCACACTCTAGAGCACCATCCCTCTCCCCTTAAACAAATCCCTCCCACGTGGCCAGCAGGCCCTCTGCCTGCCTCCTGCCTCCTGCCTCCAGACAGTCCTGTCCAGCCACAGATGCTTCTGTGTG
The DNA here is from genome assembly GCF_048565385.1 of Saimiri boliviensis. Lineage (NCBI taxonomy): Eukaryota > Metazoa > Chordata > Mammalia > Primates > Cebidae > Saimiri > Saimiri boliviensis. The sequence continues at coordinate 21,708,610 of NC_133465.1, forward strand.
GGCTGGGGGGAGGTGAGTGGCTTCTCCTGCTTACAGAGCAATTGAGAGTCTCCCTGCTCCTGGAGGGAACAAAACCCTTGGTGAGCCCAGCAGCTTTGTTGACAGTAACAGCCCACACAGCCCAAGCAGATGGCCACACACAGTCACACCCAGGCTGCTCCTCTCCCTCTGCTCCCACCTGGGCACTGTGGGCCAGGGGAGAGACAAACAGATTAAACACCCAGGAAGTGCCAAGGCCTGGGATGCCCCTCTGCTCCTCGCCTGGAGCTTGGGCCTCACCCTGGGCCAGCCTGCTGCGCTCCTCACCTGCACCTGTTTGTTCAACAGACGCCTCCTCGGGGGTGGCCAGAGTGGCCCGGCCTGGCCCGGCCAGGGAAGGTGAACCGAGGGGACGGGCAACAGCTGCAGTGGCCAGCGCATGCCAAGAACAGGAGCAGGGCTGCTCAGGACGAAAGCCGGGCAGGGAGGCGGGGCGCTACCCACCCGCTCACAGGAGACGCGCCAGATGTTTACGGAGGCATCAGGGAGAAGAGAGGGTGCTGTGACCCTGCTCGGGCTCCCCTGAATCAGAGGAGCCTCCCCACACCCCGGGGAGACAAAGGAAAGGGGGACCTCCATGAGGCTTGCAGGGACCAAGGAGTACCTGGCTTGAGGTCTCCTCCAAGTTCCTGAGCTGCCCTTGCCTGACTGGCTGCTTCCGGAGCCCCTGCTCCAGGCTGCGCCCCCGCCTGGGACCTCCCGTCCCTCCTGGCCCTCCCATCCCTGGAATCTTAGTCCATCCGGCAGGAAGCCCCATCTCCATCCTCAGCCGGCAGGGCACATGTAGGTGAGAGGTCGGCTCAGGCACACAGCAAACCACATGCAGGAGGGCACGGGCAGGCGGAGGTTGTGCTGGGTAGACCGGGCCTGGCCCCCGAGCGGCAGGCGGGCCCAGCAGCAGGTGCCAAGTGTAGAGTGCCAGTGTGTGCTGGCTGCCCGCTCAACGGGCGAGCCCACACGCACCCCGTAGTCCCCACGAGGACAGTCAGGGTAGCCCCTAAGGATGCTCAGGGCAGGTGAGTCACCTGTGAAGATCTCCTGGAGGGCCCCTGGGGAAGCTGGCTTCACTGCGGGCTGCCAGACCCTGAAGCTCCATGCCGATGCTGTCCTACCCGGGGAGAGGCTGGTATCCCAGAGAGAAGAGGTTGAGAGCACAGCCGGGAAAAGGCTGCCCGCCGTGTCGGGCAGCATCGGGAGGCTTGAACCTCGCTGGGCGAGAATAGGACCAAGAGCCTCCCGTGACGCCCTGGGAGCCAGCCTGAGCTGGACGGGACCTTCACGGACACCAAGACATCGGGGTGCCCGAGGGGCGCCTGCGAGGAAAATCAGGTCACGAACCGAGGAGGATGGAGGTTGGGGTGTGGGAGGCCAAGGGTGAGCTCTTCCCTGAGACGCAGCCGGAGGCCGGCGGTCCAGCCTTTCAACCTTCTTCCCCATTGCTAAGGAATTTTTAAAATTCCAAATAAACTGGGGGAAAAGTTTAAAAGTCATATTTACAGCAATATAAATGAAAGGCTGGATTTAAGAAGGCTATCCATTGCCGGGCGCGGTGGCTCAAGCCTGTAATCCCAGCACTTTGGGAGGCCGAGGCGGGTGGATCACGAGGTCCAGAGATCGAGACCATCCTGGTCAACATGGTGAAACCCCGTCTCTACTAAAAATACAAAAAATTAGCTGGGCATGGTGGTGCGTGCCTGTAATCCCAGCTACTCAGGAGGCTGAGGCAGGAGAATTGCCTGAACCCAGGAGGCGGAGGTTGCGGTGAGCCGAGATCGCGCCATTGCACTCCAGCCTGGGTAACAAGAGCGAAACTCCGTCTCAAAAAAAAAAAAAAAAAAAAAAAACAAGAAGGCTATCCACACTGGCCTGTGGGTGTGGGGAGAGACAAGAAAAGGAGAAGTCCTTCGGCCGGGCGTGGCGCTCACGCCTGTCATCCCAGCACTGCAGGAGGCTGAGGCAGGTGGATCATCTGAGGTCAGGAGTTCAAGACTAGCCTGGCCAACATGGTGAAACCCCATCTCTACTAAAATCACAAAAATTAGCTGGGTGTGGTGGGGGGCACCTGTAATCCCAGCTACTCAGGAGGCCGAGGCAGAAGAATCACTTGAACCCGGGAGGTAGAAGTTGCAGTGAACTGAGATTTCGCCACTGTACTCCAGCCTGGTGACAGAGTGAGACTCCTTGTCAAAAAAAAAAAAAATTGCTAGGCGTGGTGGCTTAAGCCTCTAATCCCAGCACTTTGGGAGGCTGAGGTGGGCAGATCACCTGAGGTCAGGAGTTCGAGACCAGCCTGACCAACACGGAGAAACCCCGTCTCTACTAAAAACGTGAAATTAGCCGGGCATGGTGGCACATGTCTGTAATCCCTGCTACTCGGGAGGCTGAGGCAGGAGAATCACTTGAACCCAGAAGGTGAAGGTTGCAGTGAGCCGAAATTGCACCACTGCACTCCAGTCTAGGTGACAGAGCGAGACTCCCTCTCAAAAAACAAACAAACAAAAAACAAATACGAATACAAAAAAATCAGCCAGGCGTGGTGACGGGTCCTATAATCCCAGCTACTTGGTAGGTTGAGGTAGGAAAATCACTTGAACCTGGGAGGTAGAGGTTATAGTAAGCCAAGATCACGCCACTGCACTCCAGTCTGGGTGACAAGAGTGAAACCATCTCCCTGACAGCCAAAAAAAATAGAGGTCCTTGAACCAGCAGAGAAGTCTCCTGTCAATATCTACAGCTTCGTTCAGCCCATGGGTGGCCCTGTGTCCCCAGGGTGGGCAGCAGCCCCTCTGCTCTCATGGGGATCCCTGCACCAGGCTCTCCCCAGCACCACAGGCGGAGCAGCGGCAAAGAGCATACAACTACGGTCTGCCTCCACGGCCATGGTCAGACCATGAGTGCCTTCCTCAGGCATGGGCCTGAAGACTTCTGCTTTCTACATCACCGACGCCCCAGCACGTGGCAAGCCGTCAGCAATTCACTTGAGCCTCTCACAGGGGAACTGGACCATCGCCCTCCTCCACCTCCCCGGCTTCCTCCTGCCTTGGGAATAAAATCCAGTTTCTCCAGAAGGCCTCTCAGGCTTCGCAGGCCCAACCCCTTCCCACTTCTCTCCCTCCTCCAGGGTGGACCCTCCTCTCCTGACTCACCCCTCCTCAACCTCCAGACTTCCACCTGAACGCAGAGAGGCCCTCCCACCCGGGGGAGCCAGATCCCTGCTGCTGTTCCAGCTCCTGGCACCCTGCTTTCTTGGGGCCCGACCACCACCTGGAATTACACAGGGGTGCGTGTGATGATGTGTTTGCTCTGCACTCCAGCATGGCACCTTCAATCTTGATTGAATATTTAGGTTACAAGAAAGAGGGGATTCAATATCCACACATAGGCCAGGAGCGGTGGCTCCCACCTGTAATCCCAGCATCTGGGAGACGGAGGCGGGCAGATCGACTGAGCCAGGAGCTGAAGACCAGCCTGGGCAACATGGTGAACCCCCTATCTCTACAAAACATTTAAAAATTAACAGGATATGGTGGCTTGCACCTGTAGTCCCAGCACTTTCAGAGGCTGAGGCCGGAGGATCACTTGACCCCAGGAGCTGGAGACCAGCCTGATCAATATGGTGAAACCCTGTCTCTACTAAAAAGTACAAAAATTAGCCGGGCGTGGTGGTGGGCACCTATAATCCCAGCTTCTCAGGAGACTGAGGCAGGAGAATTGCTTGAACCTGAGAGGCAGAGGTTTTAGTGAGCCAAGATCACGCCATTGCACTGAAGTCTGGGCAACAGAGTGAGACTCTGTCTCAAAAAAAAAAAATTAAACCTAACTGGGTATAGTAGCTCATGCCCATAGGCCCAGCACTTTGGGCAGCTGAGGCAGGAGGACTGCTTGAGCCCAGGAGTTTGAGACCAACCTGGGCAAGATGGTGAGACCCTGTCTCTACAAAAAAAAAAAAATTCAAAAATTAGCTGGAGGCTGGGCGTGGTGGCTCACGCCTGTAATCCAAGCACTTTGGAGGCCAAGGTGGGCGGATCTCCTGAGGTCAGGAGTTCAAGACCAGCCTGACCAACATGGTGAAACCCCATCTTAAAAAAGAAAAAAAGAAGCCGGGCGCGGTGGCTCAAGCCTGTAATCCCAGCACTTTGGGAGGCCGAGGCGGGTGGATCACGAGGTCAAGAGATCGAGACCATCCTGGTGAACATGGTGAAACCCCGTCTCTACTAAAAATACTAAAAATTAGCTGGGCATGGTGGCGCGTGCCTGTAATCCCAGCTACTCAGGAGGCTGAGGCAGGAGAATTGCCTGAACCCAGGAGGCGGAGGTTGCGGTGAGCCGAGATCGCACCATTGCACTCCAGCCTGGGTAACAAGAGCGAAACTCCGTCTCAAAAAAAAAAAAAAGAAAAAAAGAAAAAAAAAAGGATAAAAAAAAAATTAGCTGGGTTGGTGGTGGTGCCCACTTGTAGTCCCATTACTCAGGAGCTGAGGGGGAGGATCGCTTGAGCCCAGGAGTCAAGGCCGCGGTGAGCTGTGACTGTACCACACATTCCAGCCTGGGCAGCAGAGTGAGACCCTGTCTCAAAAAGAAACCATCCACAGGTAGCGGCAGCTCCACAGGCCCACCCTGACCCCGCTGAAGTGGGCCACTGGACCACAGATGAAAGGAGGGAAGGGCTCGGGGGTGGCCGGTCACAGTGCCATCCCAGAGGCCAAAAGGACACAGCCCTGGGAAAGCCCCCGCTTGTGGGGCTGAGAACCCAGTAGGTCTCCCACCCTCACCAGGGTCCTAGGGAAGTGCCCAGCACCAGCATCTGGTGGGTGTCGTACAAAGCCCCTCGTTAACGGCCCTTGCGCAGGTCCGCGGACCCTACCTGTCACCTCTCCCAGTGGACAAGGAAGAAGAAACAGAGGGGAGAGGAGAAATGAGCTGTCTCCTTCCTTCTGCCACTGCCCCACGCTGGAGCCAACACCGTGCCTGTGGCCAGATTCTGGCTGGAGTCCTGAGAAAGAGTTCTAAGAATGGTTCAACAGGTTCAGGCGAATTTTCTTCAGAGAACAAAAGGCTTCGTCTGAGAGCCACACAAAGCTGACCAATTTGCATCTCAATCAGCTGGGGACAGCCCCGGGACTACTCAGCCTTTCACGAACCTAATTCAATAAATTCGAAAAATGGCCCGAGTGCGTCTCTGCAACCCAGCCATCCGCCAAGTTTGAAAATGTCAGACCCAGGCCGGGCGCAGTGGCTCAAGCCTGTAATCCCAGCACTTTGGGAGGCCGAGGCGGGTGGATCACAAGGTCAAGAGATTGAGACCATCCTGGTCAACATGGTGAAACCCCGTCTCTACTAAAAATACAAAAAATTAGCTGGGCATGGTGGCGCGTGCCTGTAGTCCCAGCTACTCAGGAGGCTGAGGCAGGAGAATCGCCTGAACCCAGGAGGCGGAGGTTGCGGTGAGCCGAGATCGCGCCATTGCACTCCAGCCTGGGTAACAAGAGCGAAACTCCGTCTCAAAAAAAAAAAAAAAAAAAAGAAAAGAAAATGTCAGACCCAAGCAGAAACCTTCACCCTGACTTTGCCAGGCACTCCCAGACAAGCAACGTGTGGGGATTTCTGGCCTGAAAGAGAACTGGTGATGCCGACTCCAAGAATCAAGGAGCAGCGAGGCCACAGAGATAAGCTGTGTGGACTCAGCAGCCTTCCTGCCCGGGACGGGGGCTCAGTGGGTTTGCCAGATCGTCAGAAAAAACAAAATCGGAGGCAGGAGCAAACGCCCAGGGTAAGAGGTTGATGTTCAACCCAGTCCTGACCTTTCACCTTCACATCGGTTTAGAGGAGCAATCTGTCAAGTCTCCCCGGGGTTAACCACCGACTCAGCACCTCGCCGGCACGACAGAGACCGCGGGGAAGAAGCTAAGCTCCCTTTCTTAGAGGAAGAGGCCGAGGTTGAGGCAGGAATGAAGGAATTTGGAATTCTGCCAAAACCATACAGTAAGTTAAATCAGTCGACAATCCATGAAAAAAACCACCTAGATGTGACCTTCCCGACACCATGGCGGGTCCAAAGGAAAAAAACTCTACCTACAACAGTCCTCTGGTCTGGATGAGACACTAAGAGCTTTCTTTGGGGATGATTTTTTTTTCTGCCTTTTTTTTTTTTCTGAGATGAAGTCTTGCTCTGTCACCCAGGCTGGAGTGCAGTGGCGTGATCCTAGCTCACTGCAACCTCTGCCTCCCAGGTTCAAGTGATTATCTTGCTTCAGCCTCCTGAGTAGCTGGGATTACCATGCCCAGCTAAATTTTTGTATTTTTAGTAGAGATAGGGTCTCACCATATTGGTCAGGCTGGCCTTGAACTCCTGACCTTGTGATCCACTTATCTCAGCCTCCGAAAGTGCTGGGATTACAGGTGTGACCCACCGTACCCAGCCTGCTTTAAAAAAAAAAAAAATGGCAAGCAGGAAGGGTCATGATCTATAAAGAAGAGAGGAGAGGACGAAGCAAACACTCCCACCTGTGCCCAGGAGAGAAATTAATCTCCTAATATCTCCTGGGCAAAGCAGAAAGCTTGCTCAGGGAACAAGGTCTGACCCTTCCCAACTCCTAAGATTTCTTGCTGATGTGGAGAAAGGCCTGCCAAGAACCCTTAAGCTATTAGGAAATATTTTTGAGTGGCTAAAGGCTAAAGGTTAGTTATAAATGATACACTTTCTGTCCACTCCCGAGGCCTCTGCGTTCCCCACTTTCTCCTGCCTGAACCTCTCCAGGGAAGCCTCCCTCCCTAGAGACTGGGACACAGGGACTCCGGGCAGATCAGAGAAAGGAAACAGGGAGGCTTCCACGAAGGATGACACCCAGCATGAGCTGGCGCAAAGCCTTCTCTTCCTGCAAAGAGCTCTAGAAGGAAAAGGCCTGCTGGTGGGGACTCAGGAAGTCAGTTCTGGGCTACCTCCATCTAACGGCCCTCTGGCCCTGGGGAGAGGGGTGATGTGAGTTCAGCTGTTATGCAGCTACCGTTGGAATCAAGGAGAGCGCAGAGGGAAGCATGTCCTGTTACAGTCGCCTAAGGAGGAGGGTAGGAGGCCAGAGACTGGGCTGCTGTGGCCCTCCCGTGGGGCTGAGCCTGCCGCCCTGTAGTAACCGGGATCCTCCCACAGGATGTGAAGGTGTGAAGGTGAGCGTGTGTGTTGGGTGGTGCGGACGTCATGCACACAAGCGTGCCCAGCCTGCCTTCGGCGAGAAGAGAACAGGCGGCAGCATCTCCACCAACGCTCCCTTCTCCTCTTCCCCTTCATCCCCACGGGGCTGGGAAGCCACGGAGAGGTCCTCACAGCCCGTGGGAGGGAATGTCCTTTGGAGAATCATAAGTCGGCAAAAATAGACAAGAAACTGTGTCCAGCAAGCACCTGAGAGACTCCGCAACCGCCTAAGAAACGTCTAGATTCTAGATGAGCCCTGCCTGGGGCGGAGGCAAGGCCACTTCCTCTCCTGCTGCACCCCAGCCCCTAAACCAGGAGTTCCTCTTTCTCACCATCCAAGAGCAACATGTTTACTACAAGGCAAGCCGCGTTCCAGGCGCGGGGAGGAGAGGAGGGGAGCCCAGCAACGCTCCTGGGGTGGAAGGAACACCCTGGACAGCAGCTGTGGCTCTGTGGCCTTGCCCAGGACCGAAGATGGCTCTGAGCCTCCATGTCTTTGCCCACAAAACGGGGCAATGTTAAGTACCCAGCAGGGCCGGGTGAGGATCCAGCGGGCCTTTAGATGCCCGAGAGGCGCTGGGCGGTAAGTGAGGTACTGCTCCTAGGTCTTCGCCCCCTCCGGCCCCCACCCAGAGCCCCGACTCCGGGAGCCCCCCGCAGCCCCAGGCGCCTGTCTCACCTGGCTCAGCACACAGGTAGGAGTAAAAGCCTTCCGACTTCAGCATGATGAGCAGCGAGCCCCAGCCCAGAAGGACTGCCGAGAAGAGGAGGTTTTCCAGCACGGCAGTGCAGGCCATCCACCAGCGGCGCCGATGGGCAGTGGCCAGGGTGGGCGCCATGGCGCGGCGCGGCTCGGGCTCCGGCTCTGCACCACCTGCGCACAGATCTCGGCGTCAGCGGCCGGCCCTGCCCAGCCTCTGCCGCCGCCCCAGCCGCCCCGGCCGCTGCCGCAGGGCGCAGGGCTTGTCACCCCTCCGTGGCTGCGGTGGCCGGAGCGCGCAGCGAAAGAGGTCAGGCGAGGCGAGCCCCAGCCCCGCCCGGCCCTGGGCCACCCGACACGCGGCCGGCCCGCACCGCCGCCCTCCGCGCCGACCGAGCCACCCCAGCCAGGTAGGGAGGTGTCTCACTCCGAGGTAAACTGAGGCACGGAGGCACGAAGGGACCAACGCATGCTCAGGGCCGTGAACCTGGCCCTGGCCCCGGGCAGGACTGACACGGCTTGGGGCCGGGCTGGACAGCGGCGCGGGGCGCGGCCACCTGGGCCGGGGGATGCCCGAGGGCGGCCACTCCCCGGGGCCCTGACGGGCGCCCTCCCGCCCGCACCCGAGACCCTTCCCCGGAGCCGGTTTCCTCAACCACAAGATCAGCGCACAGAGCTCCAGAACGGCCCGCCCCGCCGCGCTGATTGGCCAGACGGCGCAGGAACTGCCGCGCCATTGGCCGCCGTCTAGGTCGCTAGGCGCTGCGGCCACGCGAACCCGGCGTGGGAGACCAGGAGCCGGTTCAAACCGGCGGCGCGAGACCCCCAGCCCGAGCGTTCCCCGGCGCCTCGCCCGTTTCCATGGCAGCGGATCACCGGCCTCCATCCCCGGCCCTCCGCTTCTCGTGGTGTCCCCTGGCGGCCCCTCACCGCTCCGTCCTGTTCCTCGGGTTCCGTCGTTTGCTCCCCGCGCCGCTTCAGTGCCGCCGCTGCCCGCGCGCCCTCGCCGAACTCGCTCCCGGCTCCCGCTCCTCGGCTGCTCCGCGCGTGTCGGGCCCGCCCGGCGCCTTTTCTGCCTTCTTTTATTCCAGCCCTTTTATTCCGACCCGAGATGAAAACACCGTCGCCCGCTGATTGGCTGAGCGGGGGCTGGAAACAGGCGTCGACCAATCAGCAGCCAGCCACCCGCCCGCCCCGCCGCGAGCAGAAGCCGGTTCCGGCCGGACTCGGAGACAAACAAGAGAGACGAGGGGCCGGGGGGGCCGCGGCGTTGCGGGCAGGGCCTGGGCTCTGCCGCCTTCACCCCGAATCCCAGCGCGGCGGGGCCCCGCGACATCGCCCCGGTGCCTCCCCAGCGCCCTGACCCTGCGAGGCTGCGGCTTCCGCTCCGCGTTCCGGCGCCCCGCGGACCCCCACGAGACCCCCGAGGCGGCCGCCTCGGTCACCACGCCCAGATGCGCCGGCTCCGCGCGGTCGTTCCGCTCTCCGGTCCCCCCGCTCCTCCCCGCGCGGCGCTGCAGTCCCCGCGGCCTCGGGCTTCAGGTCCTGGCTCCTCGCGCTCCCGTCCCGGCGCATTCGGGGTCTGGGATCCCCCGGACGCGGTCCAGGCGTGGCGCCTCCTGCCGGTTCACGACCGTTTCCCCTCCCGGGCGCCGTCTGCCCAGTCCCTGGAAATTGACCCTGGACATGTGCGAGGGAATTTGGGGCTTGTCTGTCCAGTCCTAGGATTTGGGTCTCCCGAGACCCACCTTGTCTGTCCGGTCCTAGGATATGGAGCCTCCCGAGGCCCCCCTTGTCTGTCCCTTCCTAGGATTTGGGGTCTCCCGAGGACCCCCCATCAGACGGAGCCTTCTCCGCCCCTGTTCACGCACTGCTCGGTCCCCCGGGGACCGTCCTCCTTCCGCATCCGTCATCTGGGTGCTCCCTGCCCGCGTTGCCACCTGCTGCCCTGAGCCCCACTCCCCACCTTCACCCCGTTCCCGGTCCCTTTCAGGTGAGGCCCCTCTCCGCGTGGCGATGCGTCAGGGACAAGTCTGCGCGGGGTCGAAGGGGCTCCGGGTCCCAGTCTGATAAGGCCGGGTACCAAAAGCTCAGCTGCCAGTCTTCGTCCCCCTCATCGGAGGCACCAGCCCGACCTGGGAGACTCTCTGCCCCAGAATCGGTTTGGTCTCCCTGGCCCGCTCCGGGGGGCTGGCTTAGCACCCCAGAGCTACCGTCGCGTGGTAGCCACGTCTGGAATCCCAGCGCTTTGGGGGCCAGGAGTTCGAGACTCGCCTGGGCAGCCTGGCAAGACCCCCATCTCTACCAAAAAATATATGTAATAATAATAATTATTATTATAATAAACCACCCCAGGGCTGTGGGAGCCCCAGATGTCTGCTTCACCTGCCCCAGTTCGAGTGTGCCCTCTACTGCCTAGAACCCGCCCTGGTTACCTGGCAAGGGCAACCTCCCCCAGACAAGGATTGGTGCTGTCAGCCTGCTGGGGAACGGGGGTGGGAGTGGGGAGCGGTTCCAGCTGGTAACCTATCCGGTTCCCCACCTTCTGGAATCTTTCCCACCCACAAGGTTTCGACTGCCACCTGGCAAATCTCTTCCTTCACCCTCCCCTCTTTGAGCAGCCTGAGGGCCCTCCAGGGCTCAAGCATCCCTCAAATATCTCCCAGAACTACTATCCTCCCCATCTTCTCTCAGATGACCACACTACTATCTAGATGCCAAGAACCATCTTTTTTCTTTTCTTTTCTTTTTCTTTTTTTTAGAAAGGATCTCAGGCACCTAGACGCTGGAGTGTGGTGGTGTGATCATAGCTCACTGCAGCCTCCACCTTCTGGGCTTAGGCGATCCTCCTGCCTAAGCCTTCCAAGTAGCTGGAACCACAGGTGTGTGCTACCACGCCTGGCTAATTTTTGTATTTTTTGTAGAGATAGGGTCTTGCCTTGTTGCCCAGGCTGGTCTCAAAGTCCTGGGCTCAAGTGATCCTCCCACCTCGGTCTCCCAAAGTTCAGGAATTGCAGGCATGACACAGTGCCCTGCTGAGAACCAACCTTTCCTTTTTTTTTTTTTTTTTTTTTTTGAGACAGAGTCTTGCTCTGTGGCCCAGGCTGGAGTGCATTGGCAGGATCTCGGCTCACTGCAACCTCTGCCTCCTGGATTCAAGCGATTCTCCTGCTTCAGCCTCCCGAGTAGCTGGCACTACGGGCGCCCGCCACCATGCCCGGCTAATTTTTTGTGTTTTTAGTAGAGATGGGGTTTCAGTGTGTTAGCCAGGATGGTCTTGATCTGGCCTCGTGAACTGCCGGTCTTGGACTCCCAAGGTGCTGGAATTACAGGCGTGAGCCACTGCGCCCGGCTAGAACCATCCTGTCTGTCATCAGACGTTTGCTAGGTAATCGCTGTGATTCTGCCTCTCCTTCCCCATCCCACCACACTGACACAGCTGGTCTTCTACAGATTTGCCTAATCGCTGCATCTGTGCCCTTAGGCCTACAACTGCTGTTGTTGAGCCACCTTCAAATTTCAGCTCCTCAAATTCAGCCCCCATCACATCCCAGGGTACCGAGGGAACTGTAAATTCCAAAATCCTTCAGAAACTATGATTTGTAAATCAGGATAAAGTTCCAGGTCCAGGCTGGGGGTGGCTCACGCCTGTAATCCCAGCACTTTGGGAGGTCGAGGCAGGCAGATCACTTGAGGTCAGGAGTTGGAGACCAGCCTCTGACCAATATGGTGAAACCCTGTTTCTACTAAAAATAGAAAAAAGGGCTGGGCGTGGTGGCTCATGCCTGTAATCCCAGCACTTTGGGAGGCCAAGGCGGGTGGATCACGAGGTCAAGAGATCGACACCATCCTGGCCAACATGGTGAAACCTCATCTCTACTAAAAATACAAAAATTAGCTGGGTGTGGTGGTGCACACCTGTGGTCCCAGCTACTCGGGAGGTTGAGGCGGAAGCATCCCTTGAACCCAGGAGGCAGAGGTTGCAGTGAGCCGAGATTGCGCCACTGCACTCCAGCCTGGCAACAGAGCAAGACTCTGTCTCAAAAAAAAAAAAAAAAAAAGAAAAGAAAAAAGGCCAGGCACAGTGGCTCACGCCTGTATTCCCAGCACTTTGAAAGGCTGAGGTGGGTGGATCACAAGATTAGGAGTTCAAGACCAGCCTGACCAAGATGATGAAACCTTGTCTCTACTAAAAATATAAAAATTGGGCCGGGTGCGGTGGCTCAAGCCTGTAATCCCAGCACTTTGGGAGGCCGAGGCGGGTGGATCACGAGGTCGAGAGATCGAGACCATCCTGGTCAACATGGTGAAACCCCGTCTCTACTAAAAATACAAAAAATTAGCTGGACATGGTGGCGCGTGCCTGTAATCCCAGCTACTCAGGAGGCTGAGGCAGGAGAATTGCCTGAACCCAGGAGGCGGAGGTTGCGGTGAGCCGAGATCGCGCCATTGCACTCCAGCCTGGGTAACAAGAGCGGAACTCCGTCTCAAAAAAAAAAAAAAAAAAAAAAAAAATATATATATATATATATATATATAAATTGGCGAGGCGTGGTGGTGGGCACCCGTAATCCCAGCTACTTAGGAAGCTGAGGCACAAGAATCCCTTGAACCTGGGAGGTGGAGGTTGCAGTGAGCCGAGATAGAAAAGAAACTCAACCTTAGAATAACCATAGAAATTTAAATTGTAATGAGATATAACTGTTGGTGGTTAAACACACACACATTTTATATACAAGGATTATTACTTTTTAGAAGCTTTAGTGGCTGGGCACAGTGGCTCATATCTGAGCACTTTGGGAGTACTCTGGAGGCAGAGGTGGTGGCTCAGCCCTGTAATCCCCACACTTTGGGAGGCCAAGGTGGGTCAGGAGGTTGAGCCCAGCCTGGCCGATACGGTGAAACGCCAGCTCCACTAAAAACACAAAAATTACCTGGGCATGCTGGTGGGCGCCTGCAATCCCAGCTACTCAGGAGACTGAAGCAGGAGAATTACTTGAACCATGGAGGCAGAGGTTGCAGTGAGTCAAGATCGAGCCACTGCACTCCAGCCTGGGGAACAGAGTGAGACTCCGTCTCCGAAAAAAAAAAAAAAAAAGGACTGCCTCTTTTCTTTTCTGACTAGGTAATACAATATGTGAGCAAAGAATTCAAACAAGACCAGAAGGCAGTCAGGGTAAAGGAGATTCTACCTCTGTCTTCACCGACAGACGCCTCTGGGGAGAAGGGGAATCTCCGTTTTACTTTACACCTGTCTGTAATGTTAGTACTTTTTAAATTGTTAACAAAGATCACCACTTTTTTTTTTTTTTTTTTTTTTTTGAGACGGAGTTTCGCTCTTGTTACCCAGGATGGAGTGCAATGGCGCGATCTCGGCTCACCGCAACCTCCGCCTCCTGGGTTCAGACAATTCTCCTGCCTCAGCCTCCTGAGTAGTTGGGATTACAAGCACGCGCCACCATGCCCAGCTCATTTTTTTGTATTTTTAGTAGAGACAGGGTTTCACCATGTTGACCAGGATGGTCTCAATCTCTTGACCTTGTGATCCACCTGCCTTGGCCTCCCAAAGTGCTGGGATTATAGGCGTGAGCCACCGCGCCTGGACTACCACTTTTTAATATACTTTATGAAATTTAATCTAGTCACAAAAGTAAAAAAAAGAATTTTCACTGTAGAAAATTTGCAAACTCTACAAAAGTTTCAGAGGAAAATAAATACCACCTACAATCTCATCTTCTGGAGGAAAATACCATTAGTGACTTTCCCCTGAATCTGTTTTGTGCACATACATCCTTTTTAAAAAGTTCATAAAACGGCTGGGTGCAGTGACTCACCTGCAGTCTCAGCACTTTGGGAGGCCAAGGCGGGTGAATCACCTAAGGTCAGGAGTTTGAGACCAGGCTGACCAACATGGTGAAACTCCGTCTCTACTAAAAATACAAACGTTAGCCAGGAGTGGTGGTGGGCACCTGTAATCCCAACTACTCGGGAGGCTGAGGCACAGAATCACTTGAACCCTGGAGGTGGAGGTTGGAGGTTGCAGTGGGCAGAGATCCCACCACTGCACTTCAGCCTGGGTGACAGAGCAAGACTCCATGTCAAAAAAGAAAAAAAAAAAAGTGGCCGGGCTTGGTGTCTCATGCTTGTAATCCGAGCACTTTGGGAGGCCAAGGTGGGCAGATCATGAGGTCAGGAGATCAAGAACATCCTGGCTAATACGGTGAAACACCCTTTCTACTAAAAATACAAAAAAATTAGCTGGGCGTGGTGGCACAGGCCTATAGTCCCAGCTACTCGGGAGTCTGACTCAGGAGAATCACTTGAACCCAAGAGGCAGAGGTTACAGTGAGCTGAAATCATATCACTGCACTTCAGCCTGGACAACAGGGCAAGACTCTCTCAAAAGAAAGAAAGAAAGAAAGAAAACAGTGGAAGCGTACTGCATCCAATAACTCGGAGCTTACTTTTCATACACGTAACCGCATAGCGTGGATGCTCTCCCATACCTCCCAGCTTAAGTATTCTTGCACAACATGATTTTTAGTGGTTGTATAGTCATTTATCATAAGAAATATTTGTTTAGCCAATCTTTTATCAGCAAACATTTAGGTTGTTTCCCAGTTCAGAAAAATGTTTTGCACATGAAAGAAAGAATAGCCCTTCTGCGGCTGGCCGGGTGCAGGACAGAGAAGTCCCTGCAGCCATCCCTCCCTGACCCTCCCGCAGGGTCTCTGCCCCCGGTCTCCCCAGCTCCCTCCGGGAGCACTGCCAGGGCCCTGAGCCAGCTAGCCTCGAACCCTGCCTTCTCCCTGTGGAAGGGCAGAGGCTCTGGGATGTCTGTCCTGGCCCTGGGACCGTTTCCAGCACACAGCACAGTCTAGTCCACGGGCAGTTCTGGTGACCCCTCTTGTCACCTCCAGTCTTCCCACTCCCCAGACTCAAGGTCATCAGAGCTCTGGTAGCCTGGGGATGGACATGACATTCTCGTACTCAGGTTCCTCCTGCCTTTCCTCTTCAGCCTGCTTCTGGGGATCCTGTTCTGGGGAGCCACCCCCAGAGACTGGCTCCTGGGTGCCCCCTGAACTCTCTGTGCCAGCCCCCAGCCCCTGGGCCACTTCCTCTGGCTTGGCTGCTGGAGACCCCATGGCCTCCGGGAACCTGGCATTTGGGGGTGAGCTGGGGCTCTGGCTGACAGAGGCCATGCCAGGGCTGCCCTTTTTCTGATTCAGAGCCTGGCGTGGAGGCTTAGGGATGGCCCTCTTGACCTTGGGTTCTGTCTGGCCTTTCTGAAAGCCACCAAAATGGCGCAAGACGGACCGGACGGGGCCTTCAGATCCCCGGGGTGTCCCCGCCAGCACATAGATTGTGGTCACAGGGCCTGAGGCCTCCTGGACGCCGCCCTCGATGGCTTCCACATGCTCAGCCACTGTCAGGCCACCCAGTGGAGGCTGCTGGTGGCCGGTGGCTGAATCCCCAGGGCTGGCAGCCGTGGGAAGGGACTCGCCCGCTTCTGCTTCCTCTGGGCCTGTGGACTCATCGGCTTCCTGGCCCTCGGGACCTGCCCGTGCCCCCCGGGAGAGCCTCTTGGGCTTTCGAAGTGGGCTGGAGAGCTCCCCTGAGCTTCGGCGAGTCTGCGGCGCAAACTTGGTACCTTCAGCGAAGGAGACGGACGGCCGCTTGGCCCGAGCTAGGCTGGAGGTGCGCGGGATGGCGAATGGTGTGGAGGTGTCCTCGGGGGGAGGGAAGACACCTCCAGCCAGGCTGGCCTCCGATGACTGCACCTGGGCTGCAGGGACCATCCCTGGCAGAGGAAACAGAACAGCTTGGTTGGAGCCAAGCTGGCCACCCCAGTCCCTCCTACCTACCACTCAGCATCTCCCAGAGGCCCCAAAATAGGGCAAGGAGAGGGTGAGGGTGGAGAAAGAGACAGAAGGAGAAATTGAGGGTTTTTTTGTTTTGTTTTGTTTTGTTTTCAGTTTTGTAGAGATGGGGTCTCACTATGTTGGCCAGGCTGGTATCAAACTCCTGGTCTCCAGCGATCCTCCCGCCTCAGCCTCCCAAAGTGCTGGGATCACAGGTGTGAATCACCACACCTGGTTTCTATACTCTTTTCTCATTGCCTCTCCCTACTCTGAAATACTGTCATGCTCTCACCCAGCTAAAATTCTTTCAGTGTCACAGAGCCACCTCCCTCTCACCTCTGGGCCTTTGTGTATGCTGTTCCATCTTCCCGAAACGCCGTTCCCTCCTCTCCCTGACTTTCCCTTGGCTAACTCCTACTGATTCTGCTAGACTCAACTGGGAGACCAGAAACATCTTCCCTGACCCCCAGTCACCCCAACGTGGCTAGTGAAGGAGCCCCCACTTGTATGTCCCCCATGGAAACATGTCACTCTGTCCTATCTTAGTCCAACAACTGCCTGTCCAACTCGAAGCACGGCGGGGTCAGGAATCTATCTTGTTATCTCTTGCGTCCCCAGAGCCAAGAACAGGGACTGGCACAGAACGGGCCCTTCTAACTGTTTGCAGGACGGGCACCGTGGCTCATGCCTGTCATCTCAGCACTTTGGGAGGCCGAGGCGGGCAGATCACCTGAGGTCAGGAGTTCAAAACCAGCCTGACCTCTTGGTGAAACCCCGTCTCTACTAAAAATAAAACATAAGCCTGACATCACGCCATCGCACTCCAGCCTGAGCAACAAGAGCGAAACTCCACCTCAAAACAAACAAATAACCGTCTGCTGGAGGACTAAAGAGGAGGCGGTGGTGGAAGGGCACGCAGGGTAAGTGGGCTGTGGGGGGCTACCTTCCTGGGGTGGCACACAGTAGGCAGGAGCCTCATCTGCCTCTGCAGACTCAGAATCGGATGAGAAGGAGTCGTCGGAGGCCCAGCCGGCGGAGGGCGGCTCGATGAAGCTGTGGTTGAAGGGGAGGTCCGGGTCGTGGTGCGAGACTGTGGAGAGGTCAGGTCAGGCACCCGCAGGGCCTGTCACGGAGCCCTGTCCCACCCCAGCCCGCAGCCCACTGACCTGTCACCCAGGGGAGCTTGTGGGGGCCGAGAGAGCCGCACGGCAGTGAGGAGCTAAGGCTGGTCAGCGTCCCCCAGACCTGCAGCTTCATCCTGGACACCGTGGTTCCATCTCCCGCTGGCCTGAGGGAGGAGGGCAGGGACAGTGGTCAGTACATAAGACCCAAGGTGACCCGGGTCACCTCGGCAGGGTGCGACAGGCAGAATAAAATCCAAACAACAGAGCCCAAGATTCAGGCCTGCCACAGAACAACAAAGCATCGCGCAAGGGCCAGACAGCCCGGAGTAACAACTCTGGCTGAGGCTTCACCTCCCGGGGCCTCAGTTTCTGCATCTGTAAAACGGGGACAACAATCCTTTCTATCAGAGCTTCACGTGGGACCGGGAGGCTGCCCTGCACTCGGTGGGGCTTCCCCAAGATGTGGCTGTTTGTTTCATCATCCTAGCTGAGCCCAGCTCGCCTGTCTCTCTCTCTCTCTCTTTTTTTTTTTTTTTTGAGATGGAGTTTCGCTCTTGTTACCCAGGCTGGAGTGCAACGGCGCGATCTCGGCTCACCGCAACCTCCGCCTCCTGGGTTCAGGCAATTCTCCTGCCTCAGCCTCCTGAGTAGCTGGGATTACAGGCATGCGCCACCATGCCCAGCTAATTTTTTGTATTTTTAGTAGAGACGGGGTTTCACCATGTTGACCAGGTTGGTCTCGATCTCTCGACCTCGTGATCCACCCACCTCGGCCTCCCAAAGTGCTGGGATTACAGGCTTGAGCCACCGCGCCCGGCCCCCTCTCTTTTTTTTGAGATGGAGTTTCACTCCTGTCGCCCAGGCTGGAGTGCAGTGGCGCAATCTTGGCTCACTGCAACCTCTGCCTCTCTGATTAAAGCAATTCTCCTGCCTCAGCCTCCCAAGTAGCTGAGACTACAGGCGCCCACCACAGCACCTTGCCACCATAGCTGGCTAATTTTGTGGGTTTGTTTATTTGTTTGTTTTGAGACAGAGTCTCGCTCTGTCGCCAGGGTAGAGTGCAGTGGTGCAATCTCGGCTCACTGCAACCTCCACTTCCCAGGTTCAAGTGATTCCCATCTCAGCCTCCCGAGTAGCTGGAACTACAGGTGTGCATCACCAGACCCGGCTTATTTTTTTGTATTTTAGTACAAATGAGGTTTCACCATGTTGGCCAGGATGGTCTCCATCTCCTGACCTTATGATCCACCCACCTTAGCCTCCCAAAGTGCTGGAATTACAGGCGTGAGCCACCATGCCTCACCAATTTTGTATTTTTAGTAGAGGCGGGGTTTCACCATGCTGGCCAGGCTGGTCTTGAACTCCTGATCTCAGATGATCCACCTGCCTCAGCATCCTAAAGTGCTGGGATTACAGGTATGGCCTACCTATTTCAAATGACACCGCCTCCAGGAAGCCTTCCCTTGTTCCCACTCTGCTCTACCCCCACATGTGGAAACCGCTCCGCCCTTCACTGTTCCCCGACAGCCTCTGCCCCTGTCCTTGTGTCCCTGCAGGGGGCTTCTTGCCACCCTGGGCTCTCTGCCCTGGGCCGGGGCAATTGTGTCTGCTCATCTGTGAATGCCCCACAAGTGCAGGGAGGACATGCTGGAGGACTAGGGCAGGAATGAGTAAGAGCGGCCCAGACGGCCGGGCGCGGCGGCTCACGCCTGTAATCCCAGCACTGTGGGAGGCCGAGGCGGGTGGATCACGAGGTCGAGAGATCAAGACCATCCTGGTCAACATGGTGAAACCCCGTCTCTACTCAAAATACAAAACATTAGCTGGGCATGGTGGCGCGTGCCTGTAATCCCAGCTACTCAGGAGGCTGAGGCAGGAGAATTGCCTGAACCCAGGAGGCGGAGGTTGCGGTGAGCCGAGATCGCGCCATTGCACTCCAGCCTGGGAAACAAGAGCAAAACTCCGTCTCAAAAAAAAAAAAAAAAAAAAAAAAAAAGAGCGGCCCAGACACAGAGTCCAGGAAGCTGGGGAGGGGCTTCCTGTTCGCCAGTGACTCGCCAGGTCACCTTGGGCCGCATGGCCTCTGGGAATTGAGAAGGATGGTCCCTCCATGCTGCTGTGAGTCTCAAAGGAGCCCCGAGTGTGAGGAGCTTTCATAAAGGATCAAAGCTCTGCGTCTCCCCTGCGGCGGGCTCCAGCAGCCCCATCCTTCCTCCCTCCCCGTCTCTCGGGATGCTGCGTTCTCCGCTGAGCCGTATCCACCGTACAGACGTCTAGGTCACGCTCCTTTTCTTTCCTTTTTTTTTTTTTTTCAAAGATGGGTTTTCACCATGATGGCCAGCTGGTCTTGAACGCCTGAACTCAGGTGATCCACCCATCTCAGCCTCCCAAAGTGCTAGGATTACAGGCGTGAGCCACCGTGCCTGGCTGATCAGGCTCCTTTTCAGGGCATCTGAGGCCTGGTGGCTTTTCCCTCCTGGGCCAGAGCTGGGCTGCTGCTTCCATGGTCCCAGCCCTCCGCCTCTGTCCCCACTAGGGTCAGCTCTCTGTCTCCTCTGCAGGCTCAGGTTCACCAGCCTGGTGCCCAGTGCCCCCTGCCCACGCAACTCAGAAACTTCCCCATCTAGGAGGGCAGGCGGATGCTTACCTGGCAGGGGAGATACCATGATCATGAGGAAGGCAGTCAGCTGACCTGGTGTCTGTAGCGTCTCCAGGCCACTGCCAACTACCTCCAGCCCTCCTCACCCCCACAAGGAAACCAGAGGCCCCCGATCCCTCACCGCACGGCCTGAGCTGGGTGTGGAAGGGACAGGCTGGTGCTCACCTGTCCTTGAGGTCTGAGCGGGCAGTCCAGCAGCAGCAGCAGGCACAGCAGGCGAGGCCAAGGAAGAGCAGCAGCAGGGGCACAAGGATGCCCACGAGGAGGGCGGCGGTGCGGCGGAGAGAGCCTGGGGGAGCCGGGACGGGAGTCTTAGCCCTTCCTGTCTCCCGTGCATCCTGCTCCGTCCTTCACTCTGAGTTGCCTCCTACGCAGAAGCTTCCTCCTGGGGGTGTCTCCCTGCCTCCGGGCAGCCTCTCTCCTGCTGTGTCCCCTCCGCATGGTCTGTGGCCCACTCCACAAATTCTTGTCCCTGAGTCCACATCAGTATCCAGCTGCCCACTGCCCATTCTATGGCTCTAGCTGGTTTCTTGGGGGCAGGGGCTCTGTCACATCTTCGGGGCATCCACACAGAGATCAGGTATAAAGAATGTCTTGGTCGGGCGCGGTGGCTGACGCCTATAATCCCAGCACTTTGGGAGGCCAAGGCAGGCAGATCACCTGAGGTCGGGAGTTCGAGACCAGCCTGACCAACATGGAGACACCCCGTCTCTACTAAAAATACAAAATTGGCCAGGCGTGGTGGCAGGTGCCGTAATCCCAGCTGCTTGGGAGGCTGAGGCAGGAGAATCACTGGAACCCAGGAGCTGGAGGTTTCGGTAAGCTGAGACTGCACCATGGCACTCCAGCCTGAGCAACAAGAGCAAAACTCCCTCTCAAAAAAAAAAAAAAAAAAAAAAAAATGTCTCTGGGCCAAGCTCAGTAGCTCACGTCTGTAATCGCAGCACTTTGGGAGGCCGAGGTGGGAGGATCACTTGAGGTCAGGAGTTAGAGACCAGCCTGGCCAACAAAGTGAAACCCCATCTCTACTAAAAATCTAAAAATTAGCTGGGCATGGTGGCAGGCACCTGTAATCCCAGCTACTTGGGAAGCTGAGGTGGAAAAATCCCTCGAACCCAGGAAGTGGAGGTTGCAGTGAGCCGAGATCACACCACTGCACTCCAGCCTGGGTGACAGACTGAGACTGTCTCAAAAAACAAACAAACACAAAAACCAAAAAATGGGCTGGGCGGGGCGGTTCACACCTGTCATTCCATCACTTTTGGGCAGATCACAAGGTCAGGCGTTCAAGACCAGCCTGAAATATGGTGAAACGCCGTCTCTACTAAAAATACAAAAAGTAGCTGGGTGTGGTGGTGCATGCCTGTAATCCCAGCTACTCCGGAGGCTGAGGCAGGAGAATTGGTTGAACTCGGGAGGCAGAGGTTGCAGTGAGCCGAGATCATGCCACTGTACTCCAGCCTGGGGAACAGAGCGAGACTCTGTCTCAAAAAAAAAAAAAAAAAAAAAGGAATGTCTCTGAGGTGAGCTGAGACTCCCTGGCAAGGGACCGGCCCTGGAGCCTGCGTGGTGGGCCCGCCTTCCCTGCCTAGTGCACCCTGCAAGCTCCCTCCACCTTACCCTGCTGGCAGGACCCGGAGACAGGGTGGCAGAGTCCCTCTGGGCATTCACAGGGAACCGAGCAGTTGTTTCCATAGAAGCCGGCTGGGCAGGAGATATTGCAGCTACGGAGTGACATGGAGAGGCAGGCTAAGCGCTGGGGGAAGGGAGGCAGGCAGGAAGAGGGGCAGGAGGATTTCTGGGCATGCCTGGAGGCCTAACCTGGGCCCCTGTACCCTCCCAACCCCAGGACTCCCGTTCGCACCTGGGCCCCCAGTAGCCGGCACTGCAGACACATTCCCCTGTCACAGCGTCACATGCCCCCTGAACACAGGTGGGGCAGGCAGAGCCACAGTCTTCCCCAAAGGTGCCCGCAGGGCAGGGGTCATCACACCTGGGTGAGGCAAGACTCAGGGGAGCCAAGGCAGGCCTGGCCCCAGCGTGGCCCCCCCCTGCCGTCCGCCCCGGGCTCCTGGACTTGGGACACGGCTGGCCACCCCTCAGCGTGAAGCTCGGGTGCAGACAGGGCCTTGAACTTGGGGCCCAACCCAGCAGGTGACAGACTACGTGTTCCCAGAGCAAGAGGAGGGCGGGAAGCCTCAGAGAGGAGGGAGCCGGAATCCTGCCCAGGCCCCCAGAACCCACTGCCCTCCCTCGGTCTTCATCAGGAGGGAGGCCCCTGGGGCTTCAGGGTGCATGAACCTGCATGTCGGGGTGGGCCGGCTCTCCCAGGAGAGCCGCTGAGGTGAGGGTCCTGGGTGTAGGTGCGCCCCACCCTGAACACAATGGTGTCCTCACCTGGGCCTCAGCCAGCCCGGGTTGCAGTGCTGACAGTGGCCGGTATCTGGCTGACAGGCCTCCCCGTGTCGGCAGTGAGGACACTGCTGCCCGCAGCTCTCGCCAAAGGTGCCAGGTGGGCAGGGCTGCTGGCACTGGGTCCCATTCCAGCCCGGCTGGCAGGACTCACAGCTGCCCGTGTCTGGAGAGCACGGCTCATCATGTTTGCAGTGGCCACAGCTGGGAAGAGAGGGGCTTCGTGGGAGCAGTGGGGGTGGAGGGAAGGAGCGCCCACCCGCTCCAATCCCTGTGCTGGCCACGCAGGCCTTCAGGGGCCCTGGAGAGTGTTTGGGTCCCACCTGGGTCACTCAGGCAGGTTTGAGCCTCAGTTTCCCCATGTTGTACAGTGAAGAGGCTAGACAATGAGGGCTCTTACAGGACCCATCCCTCTCCTTCGAAGCACCTGCTCTGTGACCACCTTTCCCTGAGTCCCAGGGTCATCAGGAGCCAACAGCCCAGCCAGGGCAGCCGAGGCACCACCAACCTGAGGCCCATCTGCCCGCCTCCCCTCCTGCCCTTTCACCTCTTCCTTCCACACCGAGCTGCCCTGAGGTCTGGCATCAATGGGACTCAGTACTGTCTTTTTTTTGAGACCAAGTTTAGTCTTGTTGCCCAGGCTGGAGTGCAGTGGCGCCATCTGGGGTCACTTCAACCTCCATCTCTCAGGTTCAAGTGATTCTCCTGCCTCAGCCTCCCAGGCAGCTGGGATTACAGACATATGCTACCATGCCTGGCTAATTTTTCGGGTTTTTTTTTTTTTTTTTTTTTTTTTTTTTTTTTTTTGAGACGGAGTGTTGCTCTGTTGCCCAGGCTGGAATGCAATGGCAGCATGATCTGGGTTCACTGCAACCTCTGCCTCCCAGGTTCAAGCAATTCTCCTACCTCAGCCTCCTGAGTAGCTGGGATTTCAGGCATGTGCCACCATGCCCAGCTAATTTTTTGTATTTTTAGTAGAGATGGGGTTTCTCAGTGTTGGTCAGGCTGGTCTCAAACTCCTGACCCTCAGGTGATCTGCCTGCCTCAGCCTCCCAAAGTGCTGGGATTACAGGCATGAGCCACCACACCCATCCATGGATGAAATTTCTTACTGTGAGTGGAGCCGGTCAAAGTTTGAAAGCCACTGAGTCCTAAAGGGATCTTGCCCAGGACCTCTGGTCACTCGACCCATTCATTATCTACATCTGGTTTGTGAGCAGGACTAGTACTTTCTGCAAAGCAGTAATCAGATGAAATGAGCAGGCGGGGCTGGACCTGCGGCAACAAAGGGTTTTCTAAATTTTTGACTGGGTGGGGTGGCTCACACCTGTAATCCCAGCACTTTGGGAGGCCGAGGCGGGTGGATCACGAGGTAAGGAGATAGAGACCTGTATGCTGAAACCCAGTCTCTACTAAAAATACAAAAATTAGCTGGGTATGGTGGGCGTGGCTGTAGTCCCAGCCACTAGGGAGGCTGAGGGAGGAGAATTGCTTGAACCTGGGAGGCGGAGATTGCTGTGAGGCGAGATCGCACCACTGCACTCCAGCCTGGGCAACAGAGTGAGACTCCGTCTCAAGAAAAATAAAAATAAAGAAGTAAAAATAAAAGTGTAAAAATGAAAATAAAATAGTTTTCTTTTTTTATTTGTTTGTAGAAAGTCATTTATGTGCTCGCTTTGGCAGCACATATACTAAAATTGGAACGCTACAGAGATTAGCATGGCACCTGTGCAAGGATGACACGCAAATTCGTCAAGCGTTTCTTATTTAAAAAAGAAGGAAAGAAAGAGAAAGAAAGAAAGAAAGAAAAAAGAGTCATTTATTTAGGGAGAGAAACAGGAGAAAGAGAGAGAAACAGCTAACTCTCATGCTGAGTGAGAGAATCCACAAAGATGGAATCCAGGAGAGGAAAGCAGCTTCCACACTGAGAGGAAGGGAATAGAGAGAGATGGAGTCTAGGAGGGAAGGTCAGGCTTCCACGAGAGTGTGTGGAAGGGGGCCCCAGGGGGGAAATCCAGGAGAGAGAGAGACGGCTTCCACTCAGGGAGTGTTGGTGGAAGGGGACCCACACGTGGAGTCCCTGTTTTGTTTTCTTGAGACGGAATATCGCTGTGTTGCCCAGGCTGGAGTGCAGTGGGGTGATCACCGCAACATCCGCCTCCCGGGTTCCAGCGATTCTCCGGCCTCAGCCTCCCTAGTAGCTGGGACTACAAGCGCCTGCCACTATGCCCGGCTGAGTTTTGTATTTTTAGTAGAGATGGGTTTTCTCCATGTTGGCCAGGCTGGTCTCCCACTCCTGACCTCAGGTGATCCTCCCGTCTCAGCCTCCCAAAATGCTGGGATTACAGGCGTGAGTCACCGCGCCCGACCCTTCTTTCCCCTTTCACGTCTCTGCTTTGTATGTTCTTTGAGGGGAACACCGCGAAGCCCTGACACCTCCTCCCGGCGCCCCCGCCCCGCCCACCTCTGTCCGCCCGCCCCGCTCACCTGTGCCCGCCCCGCCCTGATCACCTGTGTCCGCCCGGCCCCACCCCGCTCACCTGTCCGCCCCGCCCCGCCCCGCCCCTCTCACCTGTCCATCCCGCTCACCCGTGTCCGCCCCGCCCCGCCCCCTCACCTGTGCCCGCACTGCACCCCGTAGCTCCCGGCCAGACAGGGCAGCTGGCAGCGCGTTCCGCGGAAGCCCGGCGGGCAGGTGCACTGGCCGGAAGTGGGGCTGCATTGGCCGCGCTCGCACTGGCACTGCTGCCGGCAGTCGGGGCCCCACCAGCCCGGCCGGCAGGCGCAGCGGCCCGAGTTCTGCTCGCACGGGGAGCCGTGGCAGGCGCAGCGGAAGCTGCAGCGGCGGCCCCACCAGCCCGGCTGGCACACGCAGGCGCCCGTGGCCTGATCACAGTGCGCCGCCGCGGGGTTGCACTGGCACGGGCGGCGGCAGGTGGGCGACCACCAGCCCGGCTCGCAGCGGCACACGCCGGTGGCGGGGTCGCAGCGCCCCTGGGGGCCGCAGGCGCACTGGAACTCGCAGCGGGTGCCCCAGCGGTCGGCTTGGCACTGGCACGCGCCCGTGGCCGGCTCGCACTGGCCGTGTGGGTGGCAGGGACAGCTCTCGCGGCAGTCGGGGCCCCAGTACTGGCCCGGGCAGCCTGCGGGGTGGGAAGGAAGGGGTCAGCAGGCTCAGGGCGCGCGCGGATCCTGACCCTTCCACAAGGAAAAGGGGCGCCGGGCCCACCCTCCGAGGGCCGGGGACAGACCCTTGGAACATCCGGCAGCCTGTCTGGGCAACAGCCACTTCCTGCTCTGCTCTGACCTACAGAAAACCCTTCGCCATGGCTCAGCCTCCTGCCTCCCACTCCAGAACACACTCGGAGATCCCAAGTGGGCGGGGGGCTTGCCCAGAGTCCCGGGTAGAGGTGGGGGGAGGAGCTGCTTTCATGCCGCTTCTCCCCCGCAGAGATCGATCTCTACTGGGCTGGAGGAGGGCAGGACTCCCTCCCGATCTCAGGCCTGGATGCTGCCCGCCAGGGTGGCAGGAGAAGCCGTGCTTCCCCTAGTGATCCCTTGATTGCTGGTGCCCACCCTCCAGCTCTCCTGCTCCCCAACCCCTTCCCCTTCTCTCTGTTTCCGCCAGAGAGGGCACACAGCCCAGCAGGGCCTCCTTCCCTCCACTGTCCATGTAAAAGGCGTATGTGGGAAAGTCCAGGAACACAGTCATGTTGCGGTTAACAAGAGTCACAGGTTTTCGGAGAAGTAGAACAGAAAGATACTCAGGTGGGCAGGGCTTGGTGGATGTGGGTGAAGACCCAGTGTCCCAGGCCATCCCCCAGGAGTGTGTCACTTCCTGTCTCTGGACCTTGATTCCTTGGAGGCTGGGAGGGGTCCTGACCCCACTGTCCTGAGGCCGCTCGGTACCTGAACCTTGCCTCCCTGACACCACTGCCCCTGCGCCCAGCTCTGCCCAGCAACCTCGTCCTGCCCCTGAGACTCACGGGAGCTGCAGTGGGCCCCAAAGAACCCAGGTTTGCACCGACAGAGGCCCGGCTTCACACACACCTCGTCTTCCCGGCAGGCGTCTGGCCCCTCACAGATGGCTGAAAGACACCCACCCAGGTTGGAAAGATGGGCAGGACCAAGGACAGCCCCGCCCTCTCACTGGCTCTGGGGGCCAAGCCTCCTCAAGGGGTGCCCCTTCAGGGCTGGGGGCGTCGCAGGAGAAAGCCTGGCTCCTGGGCGGGAGAGAAGCAGGCCCCAGGGGGTAGGCAGGAGGGGCTGTCGCTGGCTTCGTCCTCCCTTCTCCTTGGCTGGGGGTCTGTCCTGGATACTCACGGATGCTGCATTCTTGGTCTTTCTGCCTCCAGCCTGCGCAGCACTGCAGCTCAGCAGAGGGGCTGTGGGGCAGAAAGGGGTCAGCGGGAGTGGCGGGGTGCTGTCTCTGTGAGGTGGGGGAGGCTGCCTTAGCCCCCTGCGGAGGCCTAGTGGACCTGCACAGCTCTGGGGTCCCCAGCTCCTCCCCACTCCTTCCCTGGCCCTTCCACCATCTGCCCTGGCGCTGCCCACAGCCGCCCATCCTTTCAGCGCCAAGACCTCTTTCCATGCCCCCCTTCCCCCACAGGCCTCAGCACTGGCTCAGCCACCCCCGTCAGGCTCCCACAAGACCCACCTGCTGGCCACACAGACGTGCTGCCCACTGGGGTCCAGCTGGGACCCCGGAGTCCCCCCAGGCCACAGCAGCAGCAGCGGGAGCAGCAGCCGCAGCCCCATGGCAGCCGTGCGGGGAGGGCTGGGTTATTCTGGCCCCCACGGCTCCCGACCTCCTCCCTGCTTCCTCCCAGGGCTTTTCCTGAGGAAACCAGGCCGGAGGGGCGGGCAGCCCTGAGGCGCCTCCCTGAGGGGGCGGGGGTTGCAGGACAGACCGACACTCAAAACAAGAAAGGGAAAGGAAGGCCAGCGGCAGGGCTGACCGGCCTTGGCCTGGAGGGGCCAGAAGGGTGAAGCCGCAGGTCCCTGGGTGCTGGGACCGGGGAAGCGGGTGGCGTGAGGGTGGGAACCTCGACCCTCCATCAGGCCGCAAACCCCAAAGCAAAGACGGGGCTGCAAGAAGGGCCCCCACCCAGTGACTGACCAAGGCGCCCTGAGGCCCCCCGCCGGCCTGCCTCTGCTCCTGGCGGGGCTTGGAGGTGAGACGGACATGGACAGACAGGCGAGGGACAGTTTCTGGGAGTTTTGGGCAGTTCTTTATTACACGAGCTCAGGCCGTCCGCACAAAGCCCTGGGAGCCAGCTCTCATTTAGTGGATGGGGAAACTGAGACTCAGAGAGGTGCTCTTATGTCTGGCCCCAGAGGTCTGGTACAGAATCGTAGACAGGGAGGTGGGCTGAGCCCCTGTGCTGCTCTGGTGCAGGCCAGAACTGGGGAAGACGCCTGGGAGGCCACGAAGGAGGGAGCCCTGTCCTCATATGAGGTCGCACATCCAGCCACAGCCAGGTCCCCAAGTCAGGCCTCGGGGGCGGCTGAGGCCCCCAGACAGAGATGTTCCTGGTGGGCAGGACAGGGCAGCTCAGGAGCTGGAGACTGTGGTTGGGTCTCCTCTTCCCCTGGCTTGCCGGGAGCAGGGCTGTGGGTCTCATCGTCCGGGGATTCGGCTTTCCCGCGATACCACTGGCCAAAGCTGGAGAGATAGCCAGAGGCACTCTGCGCCAGGAAGCCAGAGAGGTTGAGGACGTGGGCAGAGGGCGGGGTGGGGTGGGTGAGAACAGGGGAGAGAGGCAGGAAAGGGCAGCCTGAGGGAGTGGGAAGGTGATGGGGCCCATGGTCGGTCGTGGAAGCAGGAGGGGAGGGCCTGCTAAGAGCCAAGGACAGCAGGGTGACAGGCAGGGAAGCAGGAAAGGAGATCCAGGACCCTTCCTCCCTCCCCCGCTCTTGCCCTTCCCCTTCCCCCAACATACAAACTCTGTATTTTGGACTCCGGGGGTGGGGGATGGTCGTCCTTATCATCAGCGAGCAGGAGCCAGGAGCCATCCTCATCGTCACTGAGACAGAAGAGAGGAGACGTGAGGGCCAGGGATCAAGGCCTGAGGGACAGCGGGAACCCAGCATCGGGGATGAGGGACAGCAGGGCCCCCAGAGCTGGAGAGAAGGCGACCCTGGGGAGATGCAGGATGTCTTGAGGCTTTATTTTTTATTTTATTTTTGAGACGGAGTCTCGCTCTGTCGCCCAGGCTGGAGTGCAGTGGCTTGATCTCAGGTCACTGCAACCTTCTGCCTCCTGAGCTCAAGCGATGTTCTTGCTGCAGCCTCCCGAGTAGCTGGGATTACAGGCGTGCGCCACCACACCTGGCTAATTTTTGTGTTTTTAGTAAAAACCGGGTTTCACCATGTTAGCCAGCCTGGTCTCGAACTCCTGACCTTGTGATCTGTCTGCCTCAGCCTCCCAAAGTGCTGGGATGACAGGCGTGAGCCACCGCACCCAACGAGGCTTTATTTTATGTCTCGACACACAGCAGGCCCTGACACAGCTACGGTGTCACCCCCGTAAGAACAGACAGAGCTAGCCAAGGCGGGGAGCTGAAGGCTGAAGGTGGGGAGGCAGCACTGGCACGCAGGATAGCCGGCAGGCAAGGCAAGGGGAGCTGTGAGATCCAGGGAGAATGGCACAGCCTGGACCGCAGCCACAGGACCCAGCCAGACCAGGTCAGCAGGCCCTAAAAGTGGCCAGGCTAGGAGGCTCGAGGGGAGAGCAGGTTGGGGTGACAGGCTCAGTCAGAGACAATGGGCTCAGAGTGTGATCAGGCCAGGTCATCAGGCTCAGCAGAACTCGGGAGGCGGACTGGCTCGGTGGGGATGCAGGCAGGGACCCACCTGCTCTCTGCTTCCTCTGGCGTCCCTAACATCTTGGCCTTGATCTTCTTCCGCTGCTTCCTGACAGCCACCTTCATGGCTTCCAGCAGAAGGCCTGGGACCCGGTGGTCGGTGAGCAGCTCCCTGCAGAAGAGGGGCAGGGCGGGAGAAAGCAGTGGAGATGCAGCCGTGGGCCTCACTCCTGGTACCGGTGCAGCGGCTCCTCCCTGGACACCTGAAACCTGTGCCTTGCTGACACCCTCAGATCTTTGCTTAGGTGCCCCTCCTAGGAGAGCTTCCCTGGCGGCTGCAGCAGTGACCCTGTGCACTGTCCCTCTTCTGTGTCTGGGTGACGTTGTGGAGGGGTGGGGCTGTGCAATTTACATCCTTCCACTACCCAGCGCAGGCCTGGCACGTCACCATGTCACTGTGGACATATCGATGATGGGAGAACGAGGTGGGGTGATCGGAGCCCCTCAGCTTCCCGGCGCCCTCACCGCTGGAAGTAGGCCAGCTCCTCCTTGAGCAGGAACACTGTGGCTTTGAGTTCATTGCGCTCCTGAAGGATCTGCTCAAACTCCTCCCGGCTGAAGCGGCACTGCCCTGCCTGCCGGGGGCGCCCTGGAGGCTGCGCGGCCTCTGCCTTTAGAAGGACAGGCACGGTCAGAGGGTCGCGCTCGAGGGCCATCGCGGGAACGCTAGAGGAAGTGATGGGCAGGGAGACTTGGGGGACAAAGGTGCCCCAACAGGTAACAGAGGCCGGCCCAGGGTGAGGACCTGCTGTGCCGATGCGGACCTGGCCCGAGCGCCCTCCTGGGCTGGGTCCTTGCCCTCGTGCGGCACTCACCGGGTCCTCAGGGGTCGCCCGTTCGGGCTCCTGCCCCTGCTGGTGCCCCGGCTCCCCAGCCTGGCCCCGCGCTCGCTCTTCAGCCGGCTGGGCCGCGCCTCCTCCAGGCTGCTGGCGCTCGGTCTCACGGTCCTGCGCGGTGCGCAGCTGGGTCTGCACGGCCGCCAGCTTCTGCCGCAGCTCGGCGTTCACCAGCAGGAGGCGCTGCAGCTGCTCCTGCAACTGGGGGCGGAGCAAAGGGTGGGGTGGGCGGGGCGCCGAGGTGCCCGGGGCCCGGCCCCGTCCCGTTCCCTCCCGTCCCGTCCCGCCCCGCCCCGCCGCGCCCCGCCCCGCCCCGCGCTCACCGCCTCCGTCTCCTGGCCGCGCTGCCGCAAGTCGCGATTGTGCGCCCGCAGTTCGTCCCGCTGTCGGTCCGTCACCTCCTTGAGCTGCCGCAGCAGCGCGCGCTCCTCTGAGGAAGGCGCGCTCTTAGCGGCGGCGCGCGGCTCGCGGGAGGGAGTAGAGGACCCAAGCCGGCCGCCACCCGCCCGCCCTGGCCGGGGCTGCGCTCACCCTGCGGCCCGGCGCTTAGCTCCCAGCGGAGGCGCTCGTTCTCCTCCTGCAGCCGCCGCAGCTCCCGCTCAGCCAGCTGCGCAGACACCTGCAGCTGGGGAGCCCGGGTCTCAGGCTTCCGCCCTGCCGGCCCCGCGGGTGGCGAGGGGAGGGCGGTGACTCACCGAGTCCGGGGCGGGCCCCACGGCAGCCTGTTCCAGGAGTTCCAGCGCGCGCACCACGAGCGGCACCAGCCCGGCCGCCGCCTCCGGCCCGAAACGACGCGCCAGCTCCTGCAGCTCAGTGCCCAGAGCCCCGGCTAGGTGGTACACAAGCTCTGCCACCGTCCCCGGCCTCGCGGCCCCTCGAGGGCCCCAGCCGTGCGCCCCAGGCACCGCCCTCCTGGGCTCCATGTTCCCCAAAGGCCTGGGGCCGCGACCCCCCCACCAACTCGAACAGGGAAAAACCAAACAGTTCCGGCCCAGGAAGCTGTTTAGGGTAGGGGGGGCGGGGTAGAAGCGAAAAGGGTGGGGAGGAGCAAGGGAAGGAGGCGTGGGGAAGGGAGATCGTGCCCTAGGCCCCTGGGCCCGTCCTTCCACCCCCAAGGTCACAGGAAGCAGGACGGCCACCTTCCAGCCAGGCGCCAGGAGCTGAGCTCAGGGCTGCCTGTGGTCACTTGAGTGGAGCCCTCCCCACAGGTCCGATCCAGGCTCCGCCCCCGTCACGGGGACAACTTGGCAGCGGCGAGCTCCTGGCAAGAGGTCACAGGTAGGCGGCGGGTCACTGGCCTCCGCGCGGCTGTACACAAACTGCCTGCCTATGTGCTTGTTTTCCTGACCAGGAGTGACCAGAAAGCTTAAAGGGCTGGGCTGGACACGCGAACACTCAGCACAAGCCACAGAGATCCGAGACCCGGGGAAGGGCAGCGCTGGGGAAAGGAGGCGAGGCCTTCCAGTGCTGTGTTGTCGGGAATCAGCCAATGTGGCCCAGGAAGCAGAGTGAAAGCCCCGCCCCGCCGCAGGTCTCCACCCAGTCCAGGGGGTCTCTAGCCCCAAGCCCCGATTAGGGAGGAGGGGGCCTCAAACTCCCCATCACCACGGCTGGGCCCAGCATCTTGCCGTGAACCACCCAGTCCTGCCGTCCGTCAAACGTAAATCCAGAATCTGAATTCAGGGGAAAAGAAAAACCAGCCCCCAAACTCCTATTTATACAAAATTTATTACTATATTTTATTCAGGATGAGGCCATCAAGAAGTCAACAACACAATAAGCACACACAGAGGGAAAGGGCCAAGCTGCTGAATGTCACCAGCCTGCAGGGGGGCTGAGGCAGGAGGCAGGGAAGCGATTAGGCATACAGGTCCTCCCGGTCTGCAGAGTACACCTCCCCCTCCTGCAGCAGGGCAAAGTTGAGGAAGTGTGAGGGCCTGTGCACCTCATGGTAGAACTCTTTGGGGTTCGCCAGCTGCAGCTCGTATTTCATGTTGGGGTCATGCCGAACGCCTTAGGGAAGAAGCGAACATCAGATGTTAACGGGCCCTCTGCCTCTTGCGGTCAGCCGTGCCCCAAGCATGCAGGGCGATGGCCTCACGTACCCCTAGCGCCACCCCCACTTACCCATGAAGTTGTAGTTCCATGAGGACTGGGCAGGGACCATGAAGAAGCCGAGGAAGCGGTCGGAAAGCAGCATCTGGACCCGCTCGTAGTGCGAAGGCAGGTAACCCTTGGGGTTGTTGCCCTTGTCTGTGTTCTGGCGGCCCCATTCGTAGCCACTGGGGGTCAGCTTGTAGGCCGTCAGTGTACAGGAGCCTGGAGTGAAGCTGGGGGCGGGTGGGGACACACAGCAGCTCAGGCCACGTTCTCGGCCCCGGCCTGCAGTCCCTGCACCACCGCACTGCTCCCCAGGAAGCCCAAGCCTACCTGCATGTGATGATAATGGTTTTCTCGCCATCCCAAGATGGGTTGTCAGCCATGATCTTGGCGTGGGTGGTGACATCCTGGGGTGACAACTGTGGGGACTCATTGGGCTGAGTGTGGATCCAGCCTAAGGGTTCCATCTCCTGTAGGCAGAGTAGTAGCTGTTCAGAATCGCATCTGCAGACAGGAATCGCGCCCACGAGGGTAGCACGCCTGCCTCGAGGGGCAGGGAGCTCCAGCTCTTCCACACTCCCAAGCTCCGTCACTGCCACTCACCTTGAGGTACTCGTGCTGGGGCAGCTGGCCAGGCAGGTGCACAGTCTGGTGGGTGCCCCACTGCGGCACCATCACGATGCAGCGGATCTCCTTCACCTGCGGGTTATCTGGTGGGCTCACCCCGTACAGGTACCCTGCGATCTGGAGACAAAGGGGTCAGGAACCAAAACACTTCTTAGCACCAGCTCCAAGCTGGAGCTGCAGCCCTGTTTCCTTCCTTCTTCCAAGAACGAGGACAGAGTTTCTTAAAACGTGATCACAACCCTGTCTGAAGCAGCCGGGGGCACTTGTTCAAAATGTCACACATGGACCTCATCTCAGACTCACCACATCAGAATCGCCTGAGTGTGGTCCAGGGATCTGCACTGCTCACAGCTCCCCAGCTGATGATTAAGTACAGTGTTCACAAGCAAATGAGCATACAAACACACAGCCCAGGGTACTTTCGCAAGCTGAAAACATCTGGAAAACCAGCACTTGGTGGCATTTTTAATTTTACATTTTCAACAAAGAGGATCTGTTTACTATAAACTCACCCACACAGGATATTAACAATCTTTTCAAATTTGCCGACCTGATGGCCACAAAATAGTGGGTTTGTTTTGGGATGGAGTCGCGCTTTGTCGACAAGTCTGGAGTGCAGTGTGTGATCTCGGCTCACTGCAATCTCCACCTCCTGGGTTCAAGCAATTCTCCTGCCTCAGCCTTCTGAGTAGCTGGGATTACAGGTGCCCAATGTGCCTGGCTAATTTTCATATTTTAAATAGAGACAGGGTTTTGCCATGTTGGCCAGGCTAGTCTTTTTTTTTTTTGGAGAGACTGTGTTACGTTACATTGAACAGGCTGGTCTTGAACTCTTGGGTTCAAAAGACCTGCCCGCCTCAGCCTCCCACAATGCTGGGATTACAGTCATAAGCCACTGCACCCAGCCTCTTCTTTTTCTTTTGTTAGAGACAGAGATTGGGTCTTGCTGTTGCCCAGGCTGGAGTGCAGGGGTGCCATCTAAGCTCACTGCTTGGACTACCTCGGTTCAAGTGACCTCAGCCTCCTGAGATGGGACTACAGCCGCTTTTGTTGTAAGAACAGGCTCTTGAACTTACCTGTGCTTAAGCAATCCACCTGCCTTGGTCTCCCAACATGTTGGGATTACAGGCGTGACCCACCACACATGCCTGGTCAAGAATTTTCAAAGTGCCAATACTACATTTACTACCTTCTCTCAACTTCCACAGCTTTTAATATCTCACGGGGCCCAAAACCCTGCTTGCGTTCTCCTTGTATAATTATTCATCCACGAATCTTGAAACCAGCATCTCAAGTCCTTGATCATATCAGGTCTGCGTTTCAGGCACAATGTGTTGGGCACGCACTGCGGCCTAGCGGGGTTCACTTACTCACTTGGGCCCGAAGGTCAGATATGCAGATGAACTTCTTAAGCACATTCTTGGGAAGGATGTAGGTGTAGCCCGTCTCCTTGATGTCATCAGATGAAACATAGATGTGATTGGTCCTTAGGTGCAGGTTGGCAGCAGAGATGGCCCTAAATGCAGGTAGGGAATGTTAGCACCGGCGGTAGTGCCAGCGGCCTTTCCATCCCCACGTGTTGCCCTTCGCAGTACCTGACCCTCCACTCAGTCTTGGATGAGAAAGTCTGGGTCTCGTAGTTGCTTGTGGTGGAGGTGATGATCTCATCGCCATGCTTGTTGACAGTGCGAGTCTGGGTGGCAGTCAGCTGCGACTGTTCCTTGGTCTGCTTCTCAATCTCAGCGATTTGCTGCCTCTGCTGTGATGGTGCCGAGATCTCCATACCCAGGATGATGTCTCGAATTTCCGACTGTGTCAGTGATGCCACGTTCACACTGTGGGGATGGTGTGGGTTGTATCACAAGGATCCCTCCCCCTGGTCACTTCTGCCTCAGTGGAAAGGATGTAACTCGGTAGGACAGGGCAGCCTATATTCGTGCCCCAGACAGTCCGCCAGTGCTGCTTCCACAGGAAGTGTGAGATGGACATGCACTAACACTTCCAAGAGTCGTCAGACCCAAGGGGGCAGCAGGCTGCGTGTGCCCCTTCCCACTGTGTGGCATCCATACACCCCCGCTTCCTTGACTAAAACAATGCTCTGGAGTGGAACAATTCTCAGAAATGGAAACCCCAGAAACCCTACAATACTGGCTCTTAATCAGAGGTGGTACCGTCATTCACCCTAGGAGGTACTTCGAAATCTATGGACAGCTTCGGCTGCCACGAAGGGAGAGTGGAGGAAGGTGCGTGTGTGTTGGCAGCAGTCTCCAACACTTAGGGTCTCGGATGTTAAAACTTACCATGTATGGACGGTAAAGAAATGCCCTGCTCTGGCCGGGCACGGTGGCTCACACCTGTAATTCCAGCATTTTGGAAGGCTGAGGCGGTTAGATCACAAGGTCAGTTCAAGACAGGCATAACCAACATGGTAAAACCCCATCTCTACTAAAAATTTAAAAATATTATCTGGGCACGGTGGTGGGTGCCTGTTATCCCAACTACTCAGGAGGCTGAAGTAGGAGAATCACTTGGACTTCGAAGGTGGAGGTTGCAGTGAGCCGAGATCACACCACTGCATTCTAGCCTGGGCAACAGAGCAACACCCCGTCTCAAAAAAAAAAAATTAAAAATAAAAAAGGAACCACCCTTCTCAAAATAGCAACAGTGCCTCCACTGAGAAACAATGGCCAAGAGAGTTTAGCTGAAACCCTAAAACATGGATGCTTCCATACTATCGGAAGACACTGCCAATCTCTCTTCTATGAGACTAAGATAATTTCTTTTTTTTTTTTTTTTTTTTTTTGAGACGGAGTTTCACTCTTGTTACCCAGGCTGGAGTGCAATGGCGCGATCTCGGCTCACCGCAACCTCCGCCCCCTGGGTTCAGGCAATTCTCCTGCCTCAGCCTCCTGAGTAGCTGGGATTACAGGCACGTGCCACCATGCCCAGCTAATTTTTTGTATTTTTAGTAGAGACGGGGTTTCACCATGTTGACTGGGATGGTCTCGATCTCTTGACCTCGTGATCCACCCGCCTTGGCCTCCCAAAGTGCTGGGATTACAGGCGTGAGCCACCGCGCCCGGCCTAGATAATTTCTTTTTTTGAGACAGGGTCTCGATCTGTCACCCAGGCTGGAGTACAGTGCCACAATCATGGCTCACTGCAGCCTCCGATTCCCGGGCTCAAGCAAGCTTCCCACATCAGCCTCCAAGAAGCTGGGACTACAGGTGTACACCACCACACCTAAGTTTTAATTTTCTTTTTTTTTTTTTGTAGAGATGGGGTGAGTCTCTTTTGTTGATCAGGCTGGTTTTCAACTCCTGGCTCATGCAATCCTCCTACCCTGGCCTCCCAAACTGCTGGAATTCCTAGCATGAATACTCAAGCCTAGCCAAGATAATTTTTTTTTCCCTTGGAGATAGTGTCTCACTCTTGTCACCCAGGCTGGGGTGCAGTGGCACGATCTCAGCTCACTACAACCTCCACCTCCAGGTTCCAGCGATTCTCTTGTCTCAGCCTCCCGGGCTGGCATTACAGGTGCCTGCCACCACACCTGGCTAATTTTTGTATTTTTAGTAGAGACAGGGTTTCACACCATGTTGGCCAGCCTGATTTTGAACTCCTGACCTCAAATGATCTGCCTGGCTGGCCTCCCAAAGTGCTGGGATTACAGGCATGAGCCACTGCACCCTGCCTTCTTGAGAAACTTCTCAGCCTAACTCCTTCAAAACCCCAGAAACCATACACAGGCCTGCTGTCTCCCATCACCACTGCTCACTTGTTCTTCTTGCCGTAGTCTGCCAAGATCAGATCCTTGAGCTGCACCTCGACCTTGATCCACTCTTCGTCAGTCAGGGTGGGCCAGATGTGGTGTGGTTCTGTAATGGTAGTCTTGTCTGGCTTCAGGATCACTTTTGCCCGGTCATTGTTTACATGCAGGGCCCGGAGAATCAGGATGAGACGGGAGAAGGCCTGGGAAGAGATTTGGAAGGGTAGGTAAGTCGGCTACTTGAGGCTCTCCCACTTTAATTCTAACCTTTCACAAAACTCAAGAATTTTTTTTTTTTTTTTTTTTTTTTTTTTTGAGATGGAGTTTCACTCTTGTTACCCAGGCTGGAGTGCAATGGTGCGATCTCGGCTCACCGCAACCTCCGCCTCCTAGGTTCAGGCAATTCTCCTACCTCAGCCTCCTGAGTAGCTGGGACTACAGGCACCCGCCACCATGCCCAGCTAATTTTTGTATTTTTAGTAGAGACGGGGTTTCACCATGTTGACCAGAATGGTCTTGATCTCTTGACCTCGTGATCCACCCGCCTCGGCCTCCCAAAGTGCTGGGATTACAGGCATGAGCCACCGCACCCGGCGTTTTTGTTTTTTTTTTTTTTGAGATGGTGTTTTGCTCTTGTTACCCAGGCTGGAGTGCAATGGCGCAGTCTTGGCTCACTGCAACCTCCGCCTCCTGGGTTCAGGCAATTATCCTGCCTTAGCCTCCCAAGTAGCTGGGATTACAGGCATGAACCACCATGCCCAGCTAATTTTTTGTATTTTTAGTAGAGACGGGGTTTCACCATGTTGACCAGGATGGTCTCGATCTCTTGACCTCGTGATTCACCCGCCTCGGCCTCCCAAAGTGCTGGGATTACAGGCGTGAGCCACTGCGCCCGGCCTAACTTTAAGGTCTTAACCCTTCATGAGTCAACAGAGTTCCCACGCAAATCCACAGGCTAAAAATGTGAAAATGGCAAAAACCTAAGACACAGATCTCCTAACCCTAAACCCGCTCCTCCTACAGTGATCTTCTCTTCCCAAGGTTCATACCGTGTAAGATGAAATAGTCTTGAGCCAGTCATCATAGAGGTTGAATAGAACCATCTGAGGTTCAGTGGCTTTAAGGATGAGATCCCCAAACTTTTCCACCTTGAGACAAGCCTGGAAAGGGAGCTGGAGCTCCGATCCTTTGATGACAATATTGGGGAAGTCCAGCAAGTGCACCTAAGACAAGATCAAGTCCAAGCTTAGAAGTAGCCTCAAGGTCTCAGGTCTCTTTTCTTCTACCCCCCATTTACCTCCAGGGGTCCAGCAGGCCCCTCCTGGTGACAATGATCTACCCACCCTCTTACCTCCAGTGGGTCCAGCATGCCCTTCCTGGTGACAATGATCTGCTTGGGCTGCTCCTCTACAGGCAGAGATCGGATCAGGGCAGCCACCTCCTCAGCTGTCTTCCACTTAGCCAACTTAAAAGCAACAAAGAAAATGGAAATTTAGTCTCCACCCTCCCAAATCAACTAGAACAGAAATGTTTCTATTGAACACTGATGTTGAATGTTAGGCACTTACAGTACCAAATGGCCTTGTCTAAAGGGTGTTTTTCAACTAGGTATCTTTCAACAAGACAATGCCACAAGCTGGCATATGAGTTATGTGCTAAACTATATACTGTATTACAGAGTTTAGGAAAAAATTAATGCTACTAGGATCAGAAAAAGCTGCACAAAAATATGTGTCTTAAGGAGTGACTGTGATTAACAGAGCAAAGGGGACTTCATTCTAGGAAGAAAAATACAAACAAAGCGAGATGTGGAGATGAGTGTCAGGGGCTGGGGATACTAAGATCCTGGACTGAGTCTAAGATAAAACATGCCATAAATGTAAAGGAAGAGAAACTGGCTAGACAGATACAGCCCAGCCAGATAGTGAACTTCTAGGAAGCTCAAGAGTTAATTCAGCAGGAGTTGGCCCAGGTAGAGAAGAGATCTGGATCACATCTGGATCAAATGGTATTTCAAGAATATCTGTTGTGATTTTTGATAGCCCTGTTCGAGAAAGGTTAGAACTTCAGGAAACAGACCAGCTGGAAGGGAATGAAGCAGCTGGTCCACTCTTGGGCCTCCTACAGAATACTTCCCGTGATTTAGGGGATAAGTTCAAATGACACGTTCTCAAGTCGTTCATTGAAGAAAACCAGTAACTATTACCCTGTCCACCCCAAGGATAAGGGGCAACGTGGTTCCACGGCCTCTTCATCTTTAAACCTGCTCACCTGCCCCAAACGCTTCTGTCCAGCCCACACGGACGTGTGGATGATCTTGAGGAACAGCTGCCCTGTGCGTGGGTTGAAGATGAAGATGGCGCCATTGATGGGCTTGGTTGTCAAGTTCCCTTCAAAGGTCTAGAGAAGGACGCATCCATGAGCATGGCCTACACACCACCATCCTGCCTTCACCCCAGCATGTGTCCATAATTAGCCTGTTACCCTCCCACAGGCAGACACAGAGCCCCACAGGCATACACTGCTTCGAACACTAACCTTGTGAATAGTCACTCTGTAGACGTTGGTGTCATCCACAAACCAGATAATCTGGTTAGAGAAGAGCTCACCATAGTTCTGGGACGACAAGTAAGGCTCCGTGGGCTCAGATGAATAGAGCTGCAGGCCCTTGCGGATCCGTTCACGTAACACATACAGGGCAGGGTTTGCCTTCATGATCTTGGCCATGGCCTGCTGTATGAGAGGCTTGCTGCCTGGGAACCAGTTTCCATAGGCACTATAAGGGTAAAGGGTCAAGGCAAGTTAAGACGACCAGGCTGATAGCCCCAGGAACAAGACAAACCGCAACTCAATGGAGAAAGAAAGACAGTTGGCCAGGCTGACAATACTCTGCTCGTGTACATATAGGCTGAGAGAAGAGAGTCAGTGACCCAAGGGAAGAAGGGGCCAAATTTCCTCTCACTCAGACCAAGGAAAAAGTATGACTACATTAAAGTATGGGGATAATGGAAAACACTTTTTTTTTTTTGAGACAGAGTCTCGCTCTGTGGCCCAGGATGGAGTACAGTGACGTGATCTTCATTCACTGCAACCTCTGCCTCCCAGGTTCAAGCAATTCTCCCACCTCAGCCTCCTGAGTAGCTAGGACTACAGGCACAGACCACCATGCCTGGCTAATTATTTGTATTTTTGTAGAGATGGGGTTTCACCATGTTGCCCAGACTGGTCTCAAACTCAGGCATCCTCCCACCTCAGGCTCCCAAAGTGCTGGGATGACAGATGTGAGCCACTGAGCCATGGTTCTTGGTTTCAACTCACCTGTGCAAGTTATAGGCCAGGTCAATGGCAATGAGCACACCTGTGGGTGAAGGGTAGATACTCATGTTGTCTGTGGTGTAGTCCAGGAACTTGGCCCGGGCGTAGCGCTCAATGTCATGGGAATCGTAGTCCCCCCAGCGCAACTGGATGTCAATCCAGTACTTCTGGGTAGTGGTGCTGTCCATCACATCCCTGAGGATGAAGAGGGCTCAAGCTTCTAGGAAACCATGCGCATAACCCACGTCCCCAGAACCACAGACTTCCTCATCACTTAAATCCCCAAACCATCCCACCCACCCAACCAAGTTGTTCCAGATCAGCAAGACCCCAGAGGATCAGCAGATCTGACTAAGGGTGTTGACAGGCTCCCAGTCTGAGAAAGGCAGACGGGGCCAATTCCTCAAGTAGCAGTGCAGGAAGAACAGTCAAACTAAAGTTCCCGGATGCCTAGGGCTGTGGCCTGAGGCACTTACTTGGAGTCAGCCAGCAATGAGGGCCGGGAGACATTCCACTTATAGGAGGCAAAGAGCAGGATATCTGCACAGGACGAGTTCATCTTATACGACTTTCGGGGATGGATTGTCTCCTTTTGTACTGTCTCAATTTCCAGTGCATCGAGTTCCTGGTCAAACACCTGAAGGAAAAGATGGAGAGATGAAGACTTGTCAGGGAAGCCAAATGAGAATGAGAATGTGCAGAACTTCAGATAATGAGGCAATGGGAATCATCCTCAGAGATTCCAGCATGGATTTCCCATACGCAAGAGAGCAAGCCGGGCTTACTTTTGATGGCACCCTCTCCCTCTGATCCCAGCCCACCTGACATAAATCCATGACAATGCTCTCATGGATCTTCTGCCACAGGTGAGCTCGGAAGATCTGGATAAGCGAGATCTTCAGTGTGGGGATCTTGCCATGCATGAAGATGCCCGTCAGGTCAAGCTGCACCTGAAAGCCTACATATACCTGGCAGGAAAGACAGTGTGACATTAGAGATTGAGACTCAGGTGCTCATAATATAACCCAGGAGAAACAACTGTTTTCAGCTTCCCATCTCCAGTCTACCAGTCACACTCACATTGGCTCGATTGATGGTTGGGGACCACCAGAGGGTGAATCTACGATTGGGAATCTGGTTCAACCCTGATCGCTGAGCATTAGTTAGCTTCTTCCACTTCATAGACTCCTCAAAGCCACTGGCTTTCTCCCTGGGG
This sequence comes from Saimiri boliviensis, assembly GCF_048565385.1. Lineage (NCBI taxonomy): Eukaryota > Metazoa > Chordata > Mammalia > Primates > Cebidae > Saimiri > Saimiri boliviensis. The sequence continues at coordinate 21,749,324 of NC_133465.1, forward strand.
AGTAAGAGAAGCAGGTGAGGTGATATCCTTCCAGCTCCCAGCACATGGCTGACCTCCTGGAGGTGGCTGTCTGGGAAACACCACAGGAGACCACGGAGACACACAAGAGACGAACTCAAAGGGCTGTGACGGGTCCCTCTGAGAGGAGAATCCTTACCAGAAAAGCCCCTCCCAGGTGGGGAAGTAAGTGCCCTTGAAAAGTGTGTGTTCCAGAATGCCTTCCACACCGCCCAGGGCCTGGATCATGTCTGTACGGTAGTTGTTCAGGTTCCAGAGCTTCCCATCATGCCGCTGATGTGTCCACCAAAACGGATTCTGCTTCAAAACCTAAAAGGCAAGGCAGGCATGGTCAAGCTTCTGGGTGCCCACAGCCCCAAGTTTCCAGGACAGCCATGGATTTTCCTGATTCAGGGAAGATCTACTCCCTCCACATACTTGATACTGCTTAAAGTCAGTTCTGACGCGCCAGCCCTTATCATAAGCCAGCGTGTGCCGGTCCTTCTGGAAGAGGGTATTGATTCGAGGAATGCCACGATCCCATGAATCTTCTAGGTCTTCTAAAGTCAGCCGTCTTCCAAGAAAGAAAGATTAAAATCAAAACACTTTCTCACATCAAGAGCTCAGCACTCCTTCCTGTCCAAAAGTAATCAGGTCAGGAGTAGAATCCGCCTCTCACCTCCAAAAAACATGGCATGCTCCAGGCCTAAGCTCAACACAAGGTTCAAAGGCCACCCCTTGCCCCTGCCCCACAGTTGGCATGCCCTCTGAGGTGCCCACCTGTTCTGGGCAATGGCCTCCTGCCTCTTGAGTGCGTACTCAGCCCAGACCCGCTGGGAATCAATGAACTCGCTCTCCCATGGCTGTATGTAGCGGTACAAGTTGGGAATCAGTTGGTCTTCTTCATGGCTCATTCCTGAACGGAAGTGTGTGATACCTACATCTGTCTGCTTGGACCACCTGTTTGGGGATACAACCAAGATGAGAGAAAAAAATAAAGCCTAAGACTAAAGAAATACCCACTTCCCTTAGGGCCTGAGCAACAGAGCTTAGAAACAGGTGTAACCAGGCTGTACCTGAGGTCAGACTGGGGGATGAGCACGTGACCCATGGAGAGCATGCCGAGTCCACCCAGCTCCTTAGGGGTGTAGAATACAACTGGGGGGAACCGACTTGGCATCTTGGAGTTGAGTCCAATCTTGATACGTGTCTGGATCTTGTTCTCACACTTGACCAGCAAGTCCAAGAGCTCTTGGGTGTTCACCACAGCCTCCCGAAAGTACGTCATGAGGCCAATGAGAGCTGTATTCCACTTATTCACGATCTAAAGACAGTAGGAAAAAAAGCAAATGACAGATGGGCCAGGGGCGGGGAGGGTGGAGACAACTTGACCCAGTTAGTTTCATCCCTACTACTCAAGAAAGATTTGAGTTCAACATCATTAGTCACTAGGGCAATAGAAAGCACAACCACAATGAGGCTGGGTGCAGTGGCTCGTGTCTACAATCCCAGCACTTTGGGAGGCCAAGGTGGGAGAACTGCTTGAGCCCAGGAGTTGGAGACCAGCCTGGGCAACATAGCAAGACCCTATTCAGGAGGCTGAGATGCTAGGATCGCTTCAGGCCAGGAGTTACAGGCTGCATAAGCCATGATCATACCACTGCACTCCAGCCTAGGAGACACACGACTCTGTCTCAAAAAAAAAAAGAAAAAGAGAAAAGAGAAAGCAAAATACTTTTTTTTTTTAGGCAAACAAAAAGCAAAGCCTTTTGGGCAGGGTGCAGTGGCTCGTGTCTTTAATAATCCCAAGCACTTTGGGAGGCTGAGTTGGGTGGATAACCCGTGGTCAGTAGTTTTGAAACCAGCCTGGCCAACATGGCAAAACCCCATCTCTACTAAAAGTAAACACAAAAATTAGCCGGGTATGGTGGCAGGCACCTGTAGTCCCAGCTACCCGGGATGCTGAGGCAGGGAGAACTGCTTGAACCCAGGAGGCAGAGGTTGCAGTGAGCCAGGATCTTGCCATTGCACTCCAGCTTGAGCGGCAGAGTGAGACTCTGTCTCCCTCACGAAAAAAAAAAAAAAGGAAAAACAAAAGAAAAAGGACACCAGATGGAGCTATACAAAGTAGTGAAGAACACCAGAAATAGTAATTATGTGGGTAAAATGTAAAAGATATTTTTTCTCACTTTGCAATTTCTATAAAAGATAAAGGCTGTTTAAAGCAAAAAGAGTAAAAAAGTATTGTAGCACTCATAATTCATGTACAATTAAAACATTATGACAAAAATACTACTAAGAGTGGGAGTGGAAATTAAAGTGTACCTTGTAACGCTCTTGTATTATATGTAAAGTGATTGGCAGCAGACTAACGGTCACAGATGACGGTAAATGAGGGATGTATACTGTAAACCTCAGAGCAAACAGTAAGGAAAAACCAGGTAGCCAAATAAGTGAAGAGTGGAGATAAATTACAATCACAAAACAGCTGAATTCAGAAGAAGGCAGGACGAGGAAAAGCAGAAAGAATGAAACAAAAAAACGAAGATGGTTAAGATGGTAGATATAAACTGAACTACAATGCTACACTGATAGTTACATGAACCTTAAGTGAGATATTTACACCATATTTGTACAGTAAACATTGTAAAATTGGATTAAATAGGTCAGGCACGCTGGTTCACATCTATAATCCCAGCACTTTAGGAGGCCGAGGCGGGCCTTAGGGTCAGGAGTTCGAGACCAGCCTGGCCAGCAGGGTGAAACCCTGTTTCTATTAAAAATACAAAAATTAGCTGGGCGTGGTGGCACGCACCCATAGTCTTAGCTATTCGGGAGGCTGAGACAGGAGAATCACTTGAATCTGGGAGGCGGAGGTCACAGTAAGCCAGTATCGCACAGCTGCACTCCAGCCTGCCTGGGCGATAGAGTGAGAGACTCCATCTCAAAAAAGAAAGAAAGAAAGAAAGAAAAAACAGGCTGGGCATGGGGGCTCGTAATCCCAGCACTTTGGGAGGCCGAGGCAGGTGGATCATGAGGTCAAGAGATCAAGAACACGGCCGGGCGCGGTGGCTCAAGCCTGTAATCCCAGCACTTTGGGAGGCCGAGGCGGGTGGATCACGCGGTCAAGAGATGGAGACCATCCTGGTCAACATGGTGAAACCCCGTCTCTACTAAAAATACAAAAATCAGTTGGGCATGGTGGCGTGTGCCTGTAATCCCAGCTACTCACGAGGCTGAGGCAGGAGAATTGCCTGAACCCAGGAGGAGGAAGTTGCAGTGAGCCGAGATCGTGCCATTGCACTCCAGCCTAGGTAACGAGCGAAACTCCATCGAGAGATCAAGAACATCCTGGCCAACATGGTGAAACCCCGTCTCTACTAAAAGTACAAAAAATTAAGGCCGGGCGCGGTGGCTCAAGCCTGTAATCCCAGCACTTTGGGAGGCTGAGGCGGGTGGATCACGAGGTCAAGAGATCGAGACCATCCTGGTCAACATGGTGAAACCCCGTCTCTACTAAAAATACAAAACATGAGCTGGGCATGGTGGTGCGTGCCTGTAATCCCAGCTACTCAGGAGGTTGAGGCAGGAGAATTGCCTGAACCCAGGAGGCGGAGGTTGCGGTGAGCCGAGATCACGCCATTGCACTCCAGCCTGGGTAACAAGAGCGAAACTCCGTCTCAAAAAAAAAAAAAAAAAAAAAAAAGTACAAAAAATTAGTCGGGCGTGGTGGTGCGTGCCTGTTGTCCCAGCTACTCGGGAGGCGGAGGCAGGAGAATTGCTTGAAACCGGAAAAGGGAAGTTGCAGTGAGCTGGGATCGTGCCACTGCACTCCAGCCTGGCAACAGAGCGAGACTCTGTCTCCAAAAAAAAAACCAAGATCCAACTATATGCTGTCTGTAAGAAATAAACTCCGTCTCAAAAAAAAAAAAAAAGAACTGAACTTTAATTAGATTAACAGTAAAAAGATGGAAAAATACACCCATGCAAACACAAAACAAAGCTGGTGTGGCACTACTGATATAAGACAAAGACTTCAGACAATGGAATACTATCAGGAATATAGAGGAACATTTGATATAATAAAATAGTCAATTCATTCAGAAGACACAGTAATCCTAAATACCTTATGTAACTAATAACAGACTCTCAAAAATGATCGACCTGAAAGAAAAAACAAACCCACAGCTGTAGCTGGAGATATGTCTCTTTTTGGAGACAGGGTCTTGCTCTGTTGCCCAGGCTGGAGTGCAATGGCGCTATCTTAACTCACCGCAAACTCCACCTCCCAGGCTCAAGAGACTCTTCCACCTCAGCCTCCCAAGTATCTGGGACTACAGGCACATACCAACACATGCAGCTAATTTTTGTATTTTTTTGTAGAGAGGGGGTTTCGCTATGTTGCTCAGTATGGTCTCGAACCTCTGGGCTCAAGCAATCCATCAGCCTCAGCCTCCCAAAGTGCTGCAATTACTAGAGATTTCTAATACTCCTCAGTAACTGACCCAAGTACACTGAAAATATCACAAAGGATAGAGAAGACTTGAGCAATGTAACCAATTGACTGAACCTAACATCTGTAAAACACTCTACCTAACAATAGCAGAATACAGATTAACAGATCTTTTCAAGTACACGTAGGACAGTCACCAAGATAGACTGTATGCTAGGACACTAAAAACGTCCATCTCAGCCAGGTGCAGTGGCTCACACCCGTAATCCCAACTCTTTGGAATGCTGAGGTGAGAGGACTGCTTGAGCCCAGGAGTTTGAGGCAACAGTGAGACCCCACCTCTAAATTAATTAATTAATTATTATTATTATTTGAGATTGTGTCTCGCCCTGTCACCCAGGCTAGAGTGCTGTGGCGGGATCTTGGCTCACTAACAACCTCCGCCTCTTGGGTTCAAGTGATTCTCCTGCCTCAGCCTCCTGAGTAGCTCGGACTACAGGCAAGTGCCACCATACCTGGTTACCATTTTTTTGTATTTTTAGTAGTCAGGGTTTCACTGTGTTAGGATGGCCTCAAACTCCTGACCTCAGGTGATCCGCCCACTTTGGCCTCCTAAAGTGCTGGGATTACAGGCGTGAGCCACCACCCCCAGCCCTAAATTAATTAATACATTTTTTTCTTTAAAAAAAAATTTTTTTCAGGTGTCAAGATACCCAATAATTAATACATTTTTAAAAACTAAGATCATGGCTGGGCACGGTGGCTCAAGCCTGTAATCCCAGCACTTTGGGAGGCCAAGGCGGGTGGATCACGAGGTCAAGAGATCGAGACCATCCTGGTCAATATGGTGAAACCCCGTCTCTACTAAAAATACAAAAAATCAGCTGGGCATGGTGGCGCGTGCCTGTAATCCCAGCTACTCAGGAGGCTGAGGCAGGAGAATTGCCTGAACCCAGGAGGCGGAGGTTGCAGTGAGCCGAGATTGCACCATTGCACTCCAGCCTGAGTAACAAGCGAAACTCCGTCTCAAAAAAAAAAAAAAACAAAACTAAGATCATATAGAACATGTTTCCTAACCATAATGGAATCAAACTAGAAACAAGGGAAACCCCCCAAATATGTAAATAGTATAATTCTAAACAACCTATGGTGAAATATGAACTCATAACTCATAAGGGAAATTAGAATATACTTTTTTTGGGGGGATGGAGTCTCACTCTGTCACCAGGCTGGAGTGCAGTGGGGCAATCTGCTCTCTGCAACCTCTGCCTTCCAGGTTCAAGCAATTCTCCTGCCTCAGCCTCCCAAGAAGCTGGGAGTACAGGCATGCACCACCACATCCAACTAAGTTTTGCATTTTCAGCAGAGACGGGGTTTCACCATGTTGGCCAGGATGGTCTCAATCTCTTGACCTCGTGATGCACTCACCTCAGTCTCCCAAAGTGCTGGGATGACATGCGTGAGCCACCATGCCTGGCCTAGAATATACTTTTTTTTTTTTTGAGACGGAGTTTTCACTCTTGTTACCCAGGCTGAGTGCAATGCCGTCTCAAAAAAAAAAAAAAAAAAAAAGACAGCAGCTGGGCACAGTGGCTCATGCCTGTAATCCCAGCACTTTGGAAGGCCAAGGCAGGCGGATCACCTGAGGTCAGGAGTTTTGAGACCACCCTGGCCAACATGCTGACACCGTTTCTACTAAAAATACAAATATTAGCCAGGCATGGTGGCACACTCCCATAATCACAGCTACTCGGGAGGCTAAGGTAGGATAATCGCTTGAACCCAGGAGGCGGAGGTTGCAGTGAGCCAAGATCAAACCACTGTACTCCAGCCTGGGTGACAGAGCGAGACACCATCTCAAAAAAAAAAAAAAAAAGACAGCAAACCACAAAATACCAAATGATACAGTCAAGACTTTAAGGCAAAAAATATCTTCTGAACAATTATGGAAATGAAAGCATGTATTGGTTGGAGTTACCAAAGAAATCTGCCTTGAGCAAATAGTATTCAGACAAGCAAGGAGAAAGGCCTGCAGGGTGAGAGAACAGCTCAAACGCAATCACAAAAGCTAGACTGAGCATCTAGCACGTCCGCAGGATGAGACATGCACAGCAGATCTACAGAAAGGAGGGCCAGGGGCCAGGATGGGCTAGACAGCGGGTGAAGGCAAGTGGACAACTCCCAGCAGGCTTAGTAAATTCTCTGACTGCACTTGGAATTGCTGATGTGTGTAACAGAACCCAGCAATTCTGCTGCAGTTACCAGTGCTCTGTCCCTGTAGGGGAGGAAGTATAAATTCCTGAGGAGTACAGTGTTCCTTTAGTATAGCAGAAATTCCCGGGAAACAAGAGGAGTCAGGAAGGAAAATAGTATTTATTCAGGTCTAAGTGTACTAGACACCATGTAAGAAATTTATATATATATATCTTTTAAGTCTTCATAAAAATACAAATTATAAGGCCAGGCATGGTGGCTCCAACTTGTAATCCCAGCACTTTGGGAGGCTGAGGTGGGTGGATCACCTGAGGTCAGGAGTTCAAGACCAGCCTGGCTAACATGGTGAAACCCCATATCTAAACAAACAAACAAACAAAAGTTTCAGAATTTGCCCATGACATGGCTTTTTAAACACATTTTAAAAATCTATCTTATTTTATATTATTCATTTATTTTTTAAATATAAACAGGATCTTGTTACATTACCTAAGCTGGTCTCGAATTCCTAGGCTCAAGCAGTCTTCCCATCTCAGTCTCCAAAAGTGCTGGGATTGCAGGCATAAGCTACCGTGCACAGCTTTATCAAGCAATTTATCAAATAATATGGCTTACTAAATATACTATTTCACTTAAGTTTCAGTAAAGTCCTCTGAGCTAGGTAATATCAGTATCTCTATTTTACAGATGAGGAAATTAAGGCCCAGCATGGGCAATTTTCCCCAAGATCTCAACTAGTAATATGACAAAGGTATGATGTGAACCCAATCTGCCTCCAGAACCTGTGCTTCTAACCTCAGCTGCTTCCTTAACCTCTCAGACCTTCTTCCACTCCTCAGGCTCTCACTTTTTTTTTTTTTTTTTTTTGAGACAGAGACTCACTCTGTCACCAGGCTATAGTACAGTGGTGCAATCTCCGATCACTGCAACCTCCACCTCCTGGGTTCAAACAATTCTCCTGCCTCGGCCTCCCAAGTAGCTGGGATTACAGGTGCCCACCAACACGCCCAGCTACTTTTTTGTATTTTTAGTAGAAATGGGGTTTCATCATGTTGGCCAGGATGGTCTCCATCTGCTGACCTCGTGATCCACCTGCCTCGGCCTCCCAAAGTGCTGGGATTACAGCTGTGAGCCACTGTGCCCAGCCTGCTTGCTCTTTATTCTACCACTAATGAACCCCTCTGCAACTCTGCTCATCAATTACAGAACTTTTCTTTTCTTTTTTTTCCAAGACAGAGTCTTGCTGTGTCATCTAGGCTGGAGTGCTATGACATGATCTCAGCTCACTACAACCTCCACCTCCCAGGTTCAAACAATTCTCCTGCCTTAGCTTCCAGAATAGCTGGGATTACAGGTACCTGCCACCATGCCCAGCTAATTGTTGTATTTTTAGTAGAGATGGGGTTTCACCATATTGGCCAGGCTGGTCTTGAACTCCTGGCTTGGTGATCCACCCGCCTCGGCCTCCCAAAGTGCTGGGGTTACTACAGGAGTCAGCCACTGTGCCCGGCCAATCATCACACTTTTCTATTGTACACAAAACTCTACTGGGCTCCTCAATTAAAACGTACTCACGTCACTGCCATCAAAAATCCCTGCACTGACTTACAGCTCCCTCTAGATGGCATCTAATGTCCTTCCTTCTCTTCAACTGGCAAACAGACTGTCCTTGCTGTCTCCACTCACTCACTTCCCAGAAAGCCTCATCCACTGCCATCTGGCTTCCATCCCCACTATTTCTGTAACAGCTCTTGCTAAGGTCACCAATGACGTCCCAACTGCCAAATCCAATGGATCCTTTTCAGTCCTTATCTAACTGAAATGCTCTGAGGCAACTGACATTGCGAAGCATCCACCTGACTCTGGACACTTGTTCCTGACAGCCTTGCTTCTCAAGACCCAGCACTGTCCCAGGGGCTCTGGCACACTTAATCTTGGTATTCCCCACAGGCCAAATTCGTTCCTCTCCTCTTCTCACTCTGCATCCTCCCTAAGTGATGTCACTCATTCTTCGGCTTTCAATCTTTATTGTGACAGAATCCTAAAGCGACATCTTTAATCCAGACCTCCTCTCCATGCTTAGGCTGCCACTCAGACATCCTAGGAACCTCTAGGTTATCCCTGACTGCTCTTAACTATCTAGTTTCATTTCTCTCCCTGGAATGTCAAACTCATACTTTTAAAAAATCAAATCTAACAGATCATCAATTAAAGAGACACCATTAAGGGAGTAGGAGGAATATACATAGATGTGTATACATTTACTTATGTGCATATCTTGGAACTGAAGAAACATGATATAAATAAATGCCTGCTGGGCACCTCCATCTGAATGTTCTCGGGAACGTCACACTTTATAGATCTGAAACTCAAAGTCTGTATCTTCCCAAAGCTGCTCTTGTTGACGCAGTCTTCCAGCTGGCGGCACTAACATCCACCTGGTCACCCGCGCCAAGAGCTGCACATCATTTTCTTTTCTTCCAGCATCCCCATGACAACAAAGTTCTGCTGATTTTACCTGCTAACTTCTTATCAAGTCTGTTCCCCTCTTCCTACCTTTACTTTCACTGCTCTCATCATTTTTATTTAACTTTATTTATTTATTTAGGGGACAGACTCTCACTCTGTTGCCCAGGCTGGAGGGCAGTGGCACAATCTCAACTCACTACAACCTCTGCCTCCTGAGTTCAAGCCATTCTCCTGCCTCAGCCTTCCAACTAGCTGGGATTATAGGTGTGCAGTTCAAAGCCCAGCTAATTTTCATATTTAAAGCAGACATGGGGTTTCACAATGTTGGTGAGGCTGAGCTCAGGTGATCCAGACACCTGGGCCTCCCAAAGTGCAGGTATTACAGGCACATGCCACCGCACCTGGGTACTTTGCTCTCATCATTTTTATCTGGACTTCTGCAGCAATCCCCAGACCTGGTCTCCCATCTTATCCTTTAGTACTGTCTTCTTCACAGCTGTAAGCGTGAATCATCTAACACAGAAATCTCAGAAAGTCTACATCTGCAGTGTGGGACATTAAAAAAAAAAAAAAAATCTGACAAAGTCACTCTGTGCTTAAGACTCTCACATACTTCTTCATAAGGTGTCCAATGCTCTCCATGATATGGCTCTCCACTATTTATCCAGCCTCATCTCTGAACATTACCAATTCCACAATTTATCCAGCAATCCATAGTCCCACATACACCAAGTTAGTTACGTCTCCACACTTGGCTAGAGGAATGCCCTCTCCCGCTTGCCTCATCACATGCAATTCTTTCAGGAATCCTTTCCTCTTCCAATTCCAGACTGGCTAGAGCAATCATCAACTCTGGTGCTCTCACAGAGTCCCCAGATACAGGTTAATCATAAACCCAAAATGCTCAAAAAGCTGAAATGTTTTCAGTCCCAACATTCTGAGCACCAGCATGATGCTGAAAGGAAATACTTACTGAAGCATTTCAGATTTTGGATTAGGGATGCTGAACCTGCAAGTATAATGAAAATATTTCAAGGCTGGGCACAGTGGCTCACACCTATCTAGCACTCTGGGAGCCTGAGGCAGGAGGACTGCTTGAACTCAAAGAGTTTGAGACCAGCCTGGGCAAGAGAGTGAGACCTCAGGTCTACAAAAAATTTAAAAATTAGGCCAGGAGCAGTGGGTAATCCCAGAACTTTGGGAGGCGGATCACCAGAGGTCGGGAGTTCAAGACCAGCCTGACCATCTCTACTAAAAACACAAAATCAGCCAGGTGTGATGGCACATGCCTGTAATCCCAGCTACTCAGGAGGCTGATGCAGGAGAATCCCTTGAACCTGGGAGGCAGAGGTTGCGGTGAGCAGAGATCATGCCATTGCACTCCAGCCTGGGCAACAAGAGTGAAACTCCATCTCAAAAAAAAAAATTAGCCAGGCATGGCGGCATATGCACCCACGGTCCCAGATACTAGGGAGACTGAGGTGTGAGGATCACCTGAGCTGCAGTGAGTTACGATAACACCACTGCACTTCAGCCTAAGTGACAGAGTAAGATGCTGTCTCTAGTAATAATAATGAAAACATTTCAAAAAAAAAAAAATCTGAAATCAAAATATTTCTGGTCCCAAGAATTTTGGATAAAGGAAACTCAACCGTAAGGCAATAATTCTATAACAGAACGTACCCTTAACAGAAAACTTACTAAAAAAGAGAAAACATTCTGTACATGCAAATGCTGCACATTTAGAGATACGAAGTTCAGAATGCAAGAAAAGTGTTATAGTAAATGGAAACCAGAGTGAGGTAACTTTTTTTTTGAGACAGAGTTTTTGCTCTGCTGCCGGAGCTGGATGGCAACGGTGCGATCTTGGCTCACTGCAACCTCTACCTCCTGGGTTTAAGCAATTCAGCCTCAGCTTCCCAAGTAGCTGGGATTACACCTGCCTGCCACCAGCCTGGCTAATTTTTTTATTTTTAGTAGAGACAAAGTTTCACCATGTTGGCCAGCCTGGTCTCAAACTCTTAACCTCAGGTGATCCACCAGCCTCAGCCTCCCAAAGTGCTAGGCTTACAGGTGTGAGCCACTGTGCCCGGCCAAGGTAACTTTTTAAACCTTGCAAAAATTTATATATCCACAGTTCAAAATTCCTCAGATTTTTCTTTCTCCATTCTGAAGGTAACTGGGAGAAATGCACACTGAGATACCTAGAGAGAACTGCTTTTTCACAGGTTCTTTATGCCTGGTTAATATGATTTAGATAAATAAGCCCCTGAATAAATGCAAAAACAATGCTTTCTGGTTCAAAATAATAAATCCAACTTCTACTTTTGCCTTAATTTAGAATCATTACAACTCCACAGGAGACTGCAGAAATCCTACAAGGAATGATCAGAAAATCACTATGAAGTGACCGACACTCTGAGTCACTATTGCACAGAGCATGGAAACTGGTACTCGGAGCAAAGCTGGGAAAAATGGAGAATCAACCAGGGGCAGAGCTGAAAGGGATGTGAGGGGAGCAAAGGACAGGAGGGAAGCTGGGGGTGAAGGCCTTGTACCTTGGTGAAGGTGGTGGAGCCAGAGGCCATCAGAATTTGACGCACGCGGTTGTGGAAGCGCTGCATTGACTCATCATCCACACGCAGGAAACACTGAGCTGTCCGCTCCTTAGTGACCTGAACCACAGAGTCAAGGTTAACTTGCCTCAGGAAACCACAGAGGCAAGAGCCAACTGTGACCCCCACTGAGCCCTTTCCACTCGAGGCACAAGTGACTGACAGTGACGAGGGATGCCTGTGTGCCTCGCTCACACCTACCCCGGAAGCGCAGGCGTGCTGGCGCCCGTCCCAGCCCCTCCCAGGCAGTACCTCATTCTGCAGGTTCCAGACCCCGTCTTTGTGGGTGAACTCCTCGTAGCTGGTGCGGCACTTGGGTAGGATGCGGCACTCGAAGCCACACATGTTGAACAGCAGGTTGGGGTTGTCCTTACTGTACACAGACACGAAGCTGTTCTCCCACTGAACCGTGGTCACTGAACGTGGCAGGCGGTTCTTGATGTCCCAGAATACTGCTCGACCTCTGCCCACAGAGAACATATGGTCGTATCAGTCTCTTGGAAGGAAATTTTCTTCCATAGCCAACTGATGATATCCCAACACAGCTACACTTCTCCGCCCAGGACACAGCCTCACGGCTGTCCTCTCTAGGTCCCTCAGCCTCCATGTCCTTCCAGCCCGCACAGCCCAACCTAGACTTACAAGTTAACATCATGTTTCATGAGGCGCATGCGGGCATCTCGGGGCCAGCATTTCTTGTTATTATAGCCAACGATGTTTTCATTGTTGGGGTCAGGGTGCTCTGTCAGGTAACGCTGAATCAGGTCCCGAGCCTCATCTGCTGTGAACCTACACCAGACCAGGGACACATGGACATTGCTGAGGCCCAGATATGCTGAGATTTGGGACCCCCCAATTCCTCCAGCTCCACAGACAGAGACCCTACCCCATCCTACCCCCACCCTCCCTGGCCTTCATTCCATTTTGAAGTCCCAGCAGCAGCTACATCAGCTAAGGTACCATAGCTGATTTCAGAGGCAAGGCATATGCCTCAGTACCCTACGAGGCCAGGAATCCAGGCAGGCCCACACCTGAAAAAAATATGGATACGATCGATGTATCTGCAGAAGAGACGGATGGGGTGGGCAGCCTCGGTGGCGATGTCCTGGAAACTGAGGAAGTCATTTGGCATCTGAGGGGGCCCAGCCATCTCACTGGCCCGGTGCAATCCCAATACAAGCAAATCCATCACCAGGCCGTAATACTGCACGATGAACGAGGCAAACTGCAGGCCTCTGATGATCCCATATGAATTCGTATGGTTCATGTCCTAGAAGGAAAAAGCCACGATTCTCAACAACCTGGGCCACATCCCAGCATTCTCTAGGGTCCACCTCTTCTGTTCTCCCTCAGCAAATTCTGCGTCAGTGGACCCGACAAGTCCCCAGACACACCTTGTAGTTGATGACGACGTTGTTCTTGGCTGTCATGTAGTCAGCTATGTTGTGGTCCACGATGAGGCGCAGCAGCCTGTTAAGCAGGGTCAAGTCGATCTTTTCATACATCTTCTCAAAGCGTGATTCCAGCATGACATTGCACTCGCCTTCACTTGTCTCCCACACGTCCTGGAGGTTATTGATGCCTGAGGAGTAGCAATGCAGGTCTCCAGCACTTAGAAATCCTCTCAGGACTAGCCCCACAGTAACTATCACGACATTCCACGTATTCATCCGGATCGCTATGACTCAGTTTAACACGAACAATACCTTCCTTCTATGACCATGTATCAAGAGAGGAAACCAATCACACTGCCCAGATGAGAATTTTGACATCAAACTAAATTCACCCCCCCGCTCCTCACAGGGCAATCTCGGAAAAGTTCTACCTTGGCACCACTTGTAAACCAGCAGTGGCGGTGGCTCTGTGTCCGCAGGCTTAATCCAGGGTGGAAAGAGGCGGCGCTTGTCAGCTTCGTACCACAGGTATTGGTCCAGGTAGGCATCAGTTATCTTCTCCAGTGGCTCTACGTCGTACACTGGAACCAGGTGGCTATAGAGATCCATGAACTCGATGCCCACCTGTGGGACAAGGAGGCTGCTTCACACCAATCCACCCATCACCTGAGGCAACCTGCTACCTTTGATTCTACCAAGGATGAATGGCAGAACCAAAAAGAAAACTTGGACGGCATCTCACTCACTTCTTTGAAGGCTCTCTGTGTGAGGAGGTGACGCTTGATGCGGGACAGCGCCTCATGGGGGTTATCATAGGCTTGCTCAATCAGACCTAGCTCCTCCCTCTGAGACTGGTTTAACCGAGACTTCACACTGATAAAGCAATGGGAAAGGTGATGGGAAAACCAAGAGGAAGTCAACCCAGAAAAGAGTGGGGTTACACGTTTTTTCTTCGGACTCTGATGAGCCCACTCCCTGCTGTCCCTTCCCAGCAGGAACCTAACTATCCTGCTACTCACCTATAAGCTTCCTTGAGCCGCTCCAATGCCAAGATGAGCAACTTGGTGTCATGCTTATAGGAGAGTGGGGGGAATGGGATAGGGGAGAACCTACGACTTTCCAGCCAATGCACAGTGGTGGTGTACACTGCCACTGCCTCCTCCGCCGTGATGTAAGGCCCGTCCTGCAAGGGGGACACGAAGTCAGCCTCCGCTACAGCCCGATCCCCCGGACAAGGTCTAGTCGCAACGCTGCGGTCCTCGCTCCCGCGCACTCCCCACCACTCACACCATCCCAGCCTCCTCTGCCCCACCTTCAGGTAGTTGTGCTGCCGCTCCTGTTCTGCCTTCAGGTAGAGCCGGGTGAGGCGGCCCAGGTTCTTTTTACAAACGGTCTTGTCAACAGTGGCCCCTCGGCGAATCCGCTCGCGGTTGTAGTGGGCAGTGTTGGTCCACCAGTCAGCCTTGGCCTTCACGTACCGAAGGATCATATTCTCTATGGGCGTCGGCAGCCCAGGGACCTGAAAGTCCAAAAAACACCATCAAGCCAGGTACTGTGGCACACATCTGCGACCTGGCTCCTCAGGAGGCTAAAGAGGATCACAAGCTCAGGAGTCTGAGGCCAGCCTAGGCACCACAGCAAGTCCCCTCTCTACAAGGGAAAAGAAAAGAGACAGGAGCCAACTAGCCCCCTAATGAGTCCTGAAGTGGTGATCCTAACCTAAAGACAGATGAGGCTGGGTGCGGTGGCTCACGTCTGTAATCCTAACACTTGAGGAGGCCGAGGCAGGCAGATCATGAGGTCAAGAGTTTGAGACCAGCCTGGCCAACATGGTGAAACCCTGTCTCTACTACCACTGCACTCCAGCCTAGGCGACAGAGCAAGACTCCATCTCAAGGAGAAAAAAACAAAACAAAAAACAGACGTTTACACTGCCAAGAAAATAGAGACATACTCACCTTCCAAGGAATGTTGGCTTTCCAGCAGCGCCAGGCTTCGCTGAGGTGCTGCAGGATCGTCCGGGCCTTGTTCTGTTTGATCCCCTCAGGCATCATGTCCAGAATATCATGCATCACAGCTGCCCGAAGCTCCAGGTCAAAATGAGACTCCACTCGCTGCTTCGTTACTGTCTTTGCCACCCCCTTTGAGTGTCGACCTAGAAGTAGAGTGTCCTATGCTGATTACAAGCAAGATTCCTTGCTTTTAGTAAGGGTCTCTACCTTCATGCCCCTCACTCATTATGGTTACAATCAAATTAGGTACTGTATTAACAAAGCATCCATGTGCCTAGCATACCCAAAAAGACAAGCTGCCTTGAACATACATAAGTATGCTTCTGAGGAATGTCCACTCTCATGCAAATGCATGACTGCCTCTCTAGGCCCCAGAAGGAAGCCCAAAAAATAAGAATACTAAGTCATTTGAGAATTGGATCTAAAGACAATCCAGTAAGAAGGAGTGCTCATACAAGAGCAGGGAACAGACTCAAATGAGGGCAGGGGACAGAGCAGAGACACACAAGCTACCTTTGAAACAGTAACAGGAGAAGGTGGACAGAGAGAAAACCACTCACCTTCAAACTGCCGGGCCAGGAGGTTGCCCAGCCATCGCTCCAGTAAAGGCGTAATGCCACGCATGAAAAACAGCCAGACTCGCCAACCGGCAGCCCAGAAGCCACAGCCAGGACCCTTCCCTACAGGGCCCTATGAGCCAAACAGAAGTTCAGAACACAAATCAGCGACACATTTAAAGAACAGACACCTGGGCAGAGGTGGGGCATCTACGTATATATACAAACAGAGGAACACGTGTACGGCAGTACAGGGGAAAAAAGAAAGACTCTGGGACCTCAACATATAAAACAAGAAGGTAAATGAGAAACCTTAAGGCAAAAACCAGGAACTAAGATCTCCAATATGAATTTAAAGGAGCAGTAAGGACACACTCATAGCTGCTCTCCAAATATGTCCCCAGAAAGAGCTGGTCTAAATGTATAAATGAAAAAAATATCTGAGAAAGTCAGCCAGTAAGGCCAGGCAAAGTGGCTCACGTCTGTAATCTCAGCACTTTGGGAGGCCAAGGCAGGTGGATGATGAGGTCAGGAGTTTGAGACTAGTCTGGCCAACGTAGTTAAACCAAGTCTTTACTGAAAATACAAAAATTATCCAGGCATGGTGGTGCACGCCTGCAATCCCAGCTACTTGGGAGACTGAGGCAGGAGAATCACTTGAACTCAGGAGGTGGAGGTTGCAGTGAGCCAAGATCAGTGACACTGCACTCCAGCCTGGGCAACAGAGCAAGACTCAGTCTCAAAAAAAAAAAAAAAATGAGCCAGGTGTGGTGATGGGCACCTATAATCCTAGCTACTTGGGAGGCTGAGGTTGAAATGAGCTGAGATCGTTAACACATCATTGCTCTCCAACCTGGGCAACAGAGTAAAACTCTGTCTCAAAAAATACAAAGTCAAAGTCAGTAAGTGAGATCAGGGCCTCACCGTGTTAAAGCGATAGTAGATCAGATGCTTCAGGTCCTTGCACATGCGAATCTGTCGCATCAGCTTGTATTTGTATCGATACATGCCCGTCAACTGCCCCACATGGGCGAATATATACTGCAATCCATCTGCCAGCTGCAACACAATTGCCCCATGAGACTTGGAGCTTAAAGCAGCCCCACAGTCGGCACAGGCTTCATCCAGCCTCCTCACCTGGGCGGGGGTTGGGAATACCTAGCCTCACCTGGAAGGCATCCACATTGCCCAGCCGGTACTGCACGTGACTATCCACAACTAGCTTAGTCAACCGCAGAACCTCCCGACACAGATGGAAAGCATTCCCAAAACGAGATTTCTTTCTTTCCTGGAGAAGATGCAAAACACAGAGAGAACATGAATGAGCAATGGTCCCACCTGGATGTATGCTTCCACAGGGAGCCAGAGCAGACAGCTGTCCGCCCTCAGGCCCAGGAGACCCCGAAGCTCCAATGCAGGCACCTTGGTGGTGAGCGTTTTCACAGGCTTCAGATTAAAGTTGTAGTCCAGGTGCAGGTAGTTGAGGTTTTTACGGTGAATGAGAAGGTTGAGCATGTTGTAGCCCTGGCGGCAAACCTGTAGCCCAACCTCCACCCAGTCCAGCTTTGTGGACTGAAAGAATTTGGTGGCTTTGAAGGAGCGGAACAGATACCTGAGGTAGGAACACGGAGAGTGAGAGTTAGACACTGATGATCTCTTGAACAGAAGGCTAAGCAGGGCCTCTGGCTGGGCACCTTACCTCTTCTTTTGGGCCTTAGGGGGGCGGTGCTTCAGGGCATTCAGCACGTAGTACTTCAGCAGCTTCTGGTAGGAGACCCTCACTTTCACAGGCTGCCCAGCCGGACAATGCTCCCGATACCTGGAAAAATCAGCCCACCAGAGTTTGCCCATCTCTTCGTCCAGCCACTCTGCTAAAGGCTACAAGCCAGCCGGGCGCGGTGGCTCAAGCCTGTAATCCCAGCACTTTGGGAGGCTGAGGCGGGTGGATCACGAGGTCGAGAGATTGAGACCATCCTGGTCAACATGGTGAAACCCCATCTCTACTAAAGATACAAAAAATTAGCTGGGCATGGTGGCACGTGCCTGTAATCCCAGCTACTCAGGAGGCTGAGGCAGGAGAATTGCCTGAGCCCAGGAGGCGGAGGTTGCGGTGAGCCAAGATCGCGCCATTGCACTCCAGCCTGGGTAACAAGAGCGAAACTCCGTCTCAAAAAAAAAAAAAAGGCTACAAGCCTTGGGTGGTCTACCAGTTTTATGGGAAAAAAAAAAAAAAAAAAATTTAAAAGGCAACATGCCCACCTAGTTGGAGTCTTTCCTCCTGTACATCCACTACCATTCCCCATGCCCCAGGTAGGAGCCTTACCAGTTCTTGACAAGGGGTATGTCCAGGGCCCGGCGGGTGCGACCAGAGCGTAGGTTGAAGGGCCGTGGGGCCCAGAGCAGGGCAATGCCGTTGGCCGTGTTGTCGGTATAGAGGGGTGTGTCCTTCAGGAAGGGCTCCACAAACTCTGGGAGCTCAAACTCCTCATCATCATCCGGCAACGGTTCCTGGCTCTGCAAAAGGAAAGGAATCCCCCTAAGGGTTTAGCTCCTGCTGCACAAGGCACAGACTTGAGATGAAATTCTCTGGGGCCAAGCGCGAAGCCCACATCTGCCATGGAAACTGGGCTGCCTGACAAAAGCAGCCCTGAAGTGCCCGTGCCAAGGGAACCGAGGGAGCACAGGGCACCAGGAAGCAAGCCTCACTTCTCACACCTCCTCTGGCTCACCACCAGAAAGCCTCCTAAAGGAGCCCACACCACCGGAGGTCAACACTGCATCATCTCCCACCTAAGCTCCCAACACCGGGCTTGGACACTGTGGAACACAGACGGACATTGAAAACATCATGGGAAGCTTAAGAAGCCCGGGGCCAGTGACTACACAGTGTACGGTTCCATTCCATTCCATTCCATTATATAAAACGTGCAGAACAGGCAAATCTATAGATAGGAAGTAGATCAGTGGTTGCATGAGAAAGTTGGGGAGAAATGGAGAGAAACCGCTAAGTTTCTTTTTGGGGTAATAAAAATATTCTCAAGTCGGGCGCGGTGGCTCAAGCCTGTAATCCCAGCACTTTGGGAGGCTGAGGCGGGTGGATCACGAGGTCAGGAGATCGAGACCATCCTGGTCAACACGGTGAAACCCCGTCTCTACTAAAAATACAAAAAAATTAGCTGGGCATGGTGGTGCATGCCTGTAATCCCAGCTACTCAGGAGGCTGAGGCAGGAGAATTGCCTGAACCCAGGAGGCGGAGGTTGCGGTGAGCCGAGATCGCGCCATTGCACTCCAGCCTGGATAACAAGAGCGAAACTCTGTCTCAATAAAAAAAAAAAAATATATATATATATATTCTCAAATTGCATGTGGTGACAGCTGAGACAACTATGAGAACCACCTAAAAACCATCAAATTACACACTTGAAATGGGTAACCTGTATGGTACATCTTACTATAGACTAAAACAAACACACAGACAAGAGACCCACCGGATCAGATTATCTACAGCACCCAAGAGGAGAACCATCAAGTCCAGAAGGATAATCACAGAAATCAGGATTATACCAACAACTTGTTTTAAGACAAATGCTGAATTCTCAAATTAGCTTACAGCTAAAGGGGAACACTTAGCAAGATGGAAAACATGTCTCCCTCTGCCTATTTATCTAGTAACACTGGCCAGGTGTGGTGGCTCACATCTGTAATCCAAGCACTTTGGAGGCCAGGACGGGCGGATGACCTGAGGTTGAGAGTTCAAGACCAGCCTGACCAACATGGCAAAACCCCATCTTTATTTAAAAAAATAAAATAGGCCGGGCGCGGTGGCTCACGCCTGTAATCCCAGCACTTTGGGAGGCCGAGGCGGGTGGATCACGAGGTCGAGAGATCGAGACCATCCTGGTCAACACGGTGAAACCCCATCTCTACTAAAAATACAAAAAACTAGCTGGGCGTGGTGGCGCGTGCCTGTAATCCCAGCTACTTAGGAGGCTGAGGCAGGAGAATTGCCTGAGCCCAGGAGGCGGAGGTTGCGGTGAGCCGAGATCACGCCATTGCACTCCAGCCTGGGTAACAAGAGCGAAACTCCGTCTCAA
The DNA here is from genome assembly GCF_048565385.1 of Saimiri boliviensis. Lineage (NCBI taxonomy): Eukaryota > Metazoa > Chordata > Mammalia > Primates > Cebidae > Saimiri > Saimiri boliviensis. The sequence continues at coordinate 21,769,130 of NC_133465.1, forward strand.
AAAAAAAAATATATAAAAATAAAATAAAATAAAATAGCCGGGCGCGGTGGCTCAAGCCTGTAATCCCAGCACTTTGGGAGGCCGAGGCGGGTGGATCACGAGGTCGAGAGTTCGAGACCATCCTGGTCGACATGGTGAAACCCCGTCTCTACTAAAAATACAAAAAATTAGCTGGGCATGGTGGCTCGTGCCTGTAATCCCAGCTACTCAGGAGGCTGAGGCAGAATTGCCTGAACCCAGGAGGCGGAGGTTGCGGTGAGCCGAGATTGCGCCATTGCACTCCAGCCTGGGTAACAACAGTGAAACTCCGTCTCAAAAAAAAAATAAATAAATAAAATAAAATAAAATAAAATAAAGGCCAGGCGTGGTGGCTCAAGCTTGTAATCCCAGCACTTTGGGAGGCCGAGACGGGTGAATCACGAGGTCAAGAGATCGAGACCATCCTGGTCAACATGGTGAAACCCCGTCTCTACTAAAAAAAATACAAAACATTAGCTGGGCGTGGTGGCGCGTGCCTGTAATCCCAGCTACTCAGGAGGCTGAGGCAGGAGAATTGCCTGAACCCAGGAGGCAGAGGTTGTGGTGAGCCGAGATCGCGCCTTTGCACTCCAGCCTGGGAAACGAGAACGAAACTCTATCTCAAAAATAAATAAATAAAATAAAATAAAATAAAAAATAAATTATCTAGTAACACTTCAGCCAACCTCAGACCACTGCTCCTAGAAAAGCTGAGGGCAAGTGTCCCCTCCCTTCCTCACACCTTGACGGAGTGCCTATGGGAGATGGGGTTGATCAGAGGGTCGAAGTAGAAAGCTGGCAAATCCGGGTCCTCAGTTTTGATAAACACGACATTGGGAGTATGGTACCTAAAATGAAAGGAAGAGTCAGCCAAAGTCTCCCTGCCCTGGCCCAACCTAAACACCAGCCTTCTCCTTCCCAGCTGTGATGCTCCAGGTCTCTTACCAGGTGAGGTGGACATGGTGTGGGAGATTGTTGTACAAATAAGGAAAAGCAATCTTGTATTCAGTGCGGATAGGCTGCCGGATGATAATTTTGTTAATATCATTGAACTCATTCCAGTCTTCATCCCTAGGGTACAAAATCGAGAATAAGCAGACTCTTTTTGTTTGCTTGTTTGTTGAGACAGGGTCTCACTCGTCATCCATGCTGGAGTGCAACGGCATCATCGTGGCTCACTGCAGCTGTGACCTCCTGGGCTCAAACAATCCTCCCAGGTCAGCCTCCCAAGTAACTGAGACTACAGGAAGCTGCAAGCACCACCACACCCAGCTAACGTTTGGTAGAGATAGAGCTAATGTTTTGCCATGTTGCCCAGGCTGATCTCAAACTTCTGGGCTCAAGCAGTCCTCCTGCCTCAGCCTCCCAAAGTGCTGGATTACAGCATGAGCCACTGCGCCTGGTGCAAACAGACCGATTTGGAAGTTATAGCAGAACTTTAAGGATGAAGATTACATTTCACTCAACTCAAAATGCCTAAAATCCCTAATCTCTCCAACTTACTGTAGGTTGATGTCTCGAACAAGAGGTTCAAATTTGGGGCCTCCAGGAATGGCCATATTGAGTGCCTTGGACGTGAAGAAGGCCTTCAGATCAAACAGGTAGAAATAGTTGTCATCCACCAAGTCTGTCAGGAGCTGATTAGCCAGGCGGTAGAGAGTTGACATCATAGGCAGTGTGAACTGCCAGCGCTGGTAAGTGGAGCCATTTACATACCTAGAGTAAAAAAAGAAAGGCCCACATCAAGCAAGCAGCTAGACAAACCACACCGCCTACTCATCTCCCAGGACTCCTTCTGGGTTTCCACAGCTCCTCTCAGGAGCAGCATCTCCACCTGTGACTCACTTCCTGCTGTCCCTTAATGGCTGGTGGTCGTAGAACCAGTCCAACACGGGGGCATCCTCCTCGGGGTCCAGCTCCAGCTGAATGGCCTCCAGGGGCTCAACATCTAGGATGTTGTCAGCATAGTCCAAGGGTGGCTCCTCATCATCAAAAGGGGGAAAACGCATCCTCTTGAAATGCCTTCTATCTCTCTTTTCTCGACGCATCATAATCCACATTGATCTGGAAGGCACGAACGTCAACAACCATTCACCCACTGCCTCCCAGCCACTGCCACCACTGCACACCCTAGTTCAGCCTTCTCACCCCCACTGGGAGATGTAGACAGGTTCGATGACCCAGGGAATCTCATTGACGAAAGAAATGGCTCCAGTGATGTGGTACAGCACGGGCACATCCCGGATCTGCTCCCAAGGCATAGGCATGTTCTCCAGCAGCTTGAGGACCGCATGGGGCATGTACTTCAGGGCACTGCCATATCAGAAAAAGACAAGGCTATCAGAAATGACACGGTATTCTGCTGCCTGTCCCCTGCAGAGGAGCCACGAGTTCATGTTTCCACAGTAAATGCTACCTTACAATCCAAATGCGCAAGCTTAGCATACAGGCCCTTGATAACCAGAAACCCTGCCTCTTCCTCTCCAACTTCACCTGGTTAACACTCTTCAACTTCACAGTCCCACAATACTGGTCTCAGCTCCCCTAAATCAATGGCTGTCCCTCCGAAAACAGCTTTGAGGCTGTCTCACATTCTATTCTCTACACATTTTCTCACAAGAATAATAAAACATTCACCATGCTTCACTGTAACTAGTTGTCACCTGTCAGTCATGCCACTAGACCGCACACTGTACAAAGGCAGAGACTGGTACTGTCTGCTCACCACTAGATCCCCAGCACCCAGCACAGTTCTCAAAAAAAGTTGTTTTTTGGTTTGGTTTTTTTTTTTGAGACTGAGTTTCGCTCTTGTTACCCAGGTTGGAGTGCAATGGCGCAATCTCGGCTCACTGCAACCTATGTCTCCTGGGTTCAAGCAATTCTCCTGCCTCAGCCTCCCGAGTAGCTGGGACTACAGGTATGTGCCACCATGCCCAGCTAATTTTTGTATTTTTAGTACGGACGGGGTTTCACCGTGTTGACCAGGATGGTCTCGATCTCTTGACCTCGTGATCCATCCATCTCGGCCTCCCAAAGTGCTGGGATTATAGGTGTGAGCCACCACGCCCAGCCATTTTTTTTTTTCTTAATAAACAAAACTTCCAGTTAATTACATGGCAAACATTTTTGTGTCCAAAAAGAACAAGGATCTGTTAAGACATCTGTACCTGTATTCATCCAGTTTAGAGCCTCAGAAAAACAAGAGTAGGGATACCTCTGAAGTTAAATACCCCAAACACAGAACTCAGGTCCCTGAGTAGTGGCTGGCTGCCACTGTACACAGCATCCCACTCTGGGCTTCAGCCAGTTCAATGACAGGAGTGTCTTACAATAGCAACAACAGGACAAATTAAAGCACCAGGCCCAAATCAGGAAGAGAAGGGAGACAGACTGCATAAGTGGAAGATGCAGAAATTACCAGAGAATCCTACTGGAGAATCCTCCTTTCTCATATCCACCAAGATGAGCTGCCAAAGCGGAGTCCTACTCCAAGGTGGCAGCGCATCAATCCAATGATGCCAACTGGGACAGGGAGAAGGCAAAAGGGCCAAACTCCAAGTGAAATTGTTTCAGGGTGTTCCTTACCCCAAGTAAACCCTTTTGTCATGGCGGAACTTCCTGTTGGTCATGTCTCCATGGTCTCGAATGATCTTCCTGACATGTTCTGGGGGCATGTCTTCCTTCTGGGCATCCACAAACCCGAACTTCCGCTTTTCTGCATAGCGCTTGGCCTGCAATTGCTGCCATTTTCGAGCTACAAAGGCACCTCAGTTTAAAGGACTGCACACCCTCAGCCTAATCATCTTCACCCCTTGCCCTAGGGTAAGCTCCTGCCAGTGTATGTGAGGGAGGAGCAGGCATCCAGCAGGAAGCAGCACTCCTTGCCAATTCCCTTACCATTTTACTCTATTTCTCCCTTCATCACATTTATCACTAGCTGACATTATTTATTTATTTATCTTGAGACGTTGTTTCGCTCTGTTGCCCAGGCTGGAGTACAGTGGCAGGAAGTCACTCACTGCAACCTCCCCCTGCCGGGTTCAAGCAATTGTTGTGCCTCAGCCTCCGGAGTAGCTGGCATTACAGACACGCGCCACCACAGCTGGCTGATTTTTGTATTTTTGGTAGAGACGGGGTTTCGCCATGTTGGCCAGGCTGGTCTCGAACTCCTGACCTCAGGTGATCCAACCGCCTCGAGTTCCCAAAGTGCTGGGATTACAAGCTTGAGCTACCGCGCCCGGCCTAACATTTTTATAACAGATCTTAAAGGTTTTTTCATTGTCTCTCTCTCCCGCCATAATTTGAACCCCGTAAGGACAGGAATTTTGTCTCCATCACTAGCTACTGTATCCCCGCTGGATCGGCGCCTGCAAATAACACGCGCTTAAAACGGCTTGATTAGATAAAAAATTCAACAGGGTATCTAGGGAGCTGACACCCAATGAGCTGCCCAAACGCGGGGGGTGGGGGGGTGGTCCCACCCGCCTGCGCGCGCACCCGCCCCGCCTCCGGCCCGCGCTCCGCTCCAGTCTCGCCTTACCTTTCTCCTGCAGCTTCTCTTCCGACATGTAGTCCGGCAGCGGGGCGAGAGGGCCTGGCACCGGGTTACCCGGCCCTCGGTAAGGAAATACTCCGGCCATCCCGGAGAATCTGCGGAGCGGCGGGAGACAAAAATCTACGAGCCACAGGCCCGGGCCCACAAGAAGCGCCGCAGAAACGCGCCCCGGGTCCCCGGCCTACACTCCCGCTATGCTACGAGTGCATCCACCCCAGCCCGGCCTAACCCCTCCGGTCACCCCGCCCGACCCGACCGCGCCTCCCGCAGCCCAGCCTTAACGCTTGCCACGCACCCCACAGCCCCTCACACAGGAGAAAGCCTTCCCAGCAGCGCAATGGCGGCCAGCCTGCGTCCGCTCCGCGTTCCCAGCGCTGGGAAGTGCGCAACCCCAGTTCAGCAGTTGATCCAATCGGTGCCGAGGTGCTCAGATGGATTAGTGAGATGACCAATTAGAGTTACACACTGCGCCGAGGGGGCAGGTCCATAGGCGGAAAGGCTTTGAACGCAAGGGGATGTGGTCGGAGTGAAGCCCCGCCTCCTCCGTTTGCCATGGCTGTGTCTGGCGCCCGACAGCCCTCAGTGTGTGATAGGCTCCTGCTGTCGCGTTGCGGGAGACCGAGTCTTACAGGGTTTTAATAAATTCGCCAAGACTGCACATTGCACGATGGCTGTTTTCGTAAACGTGGACATGAAATGCAGTGCTAGCTCCTGGACAGTCATTTGTTCATGCGTTCATTCATTCAACCATTCTTTATTGAGTGCCCCCTGTGTACCAAGGGCTGGACACAGCAGGGAAAAAGACCACCAGTGGCGTTCACAGGGGAGCAGAAAGTAGACAGGAACCAAGACTTCGGCCGCGCGCGGTGGCTCACGCTTGTCCTCCTAACACTTTGGAAGGCTGAGGCGGGTGGATTATTTGAGATCGGGAGTTCGAGGCCGGGCGCGGTGGCTCACGCCTGTAATCCCAGCACTTTGGGAGGACGAGGCGGGCGGATCACGAGGTCAAGAGTTCAAGACCAGCCTGACCAACATGGTGAAATCCCGTCTCTATTTCCAAAAAAAAATTAAAAAATATAAATATAAATATAAAAATTAACCAAGGGTGGTGGCGCATGCCTGTAATCTCAGCTGCTCTGGAGGCTGAGGCACAAGGATTCCTTGAACCTGGGAAGCAGTGGTTGCAATGAGCCGAGATCATGCCACTGCACTCCAGCCTGGGCAACAGAGTGAGACTGTGTCTTGAGAAAAAAAAAATCAAGACTTTTATAATGTATAATAGTATGATAGGAGTTTGCAGGCAGGGCATTTAACCCTGCCTGTGATGTCAGGGAGGCGTTAGTAAACCTGGAAACATAAAAGACGCTGTGGGGCCAGGCGCGGTGGCTCACGCCGGTAATACCAATACTTTGGGAGGATGAAGCAGGTGGATCACGAGGTCACGAATTCACGACCAGCCTGGCTAATATAGTGAAACCCGCCTCTACTAAAAAAAAAAATACAAAAGTTAGCTGGGTGTGGCAGTGCGGGTCCCAGCTACTTGGGAGGCTTAGGGAGGAGAATCGCTTGAATCCGGGAGACAGAGATTGCAGTGAGCTGAGATGGGGCCACTGCACTCTAGCTTGGGCGACAGAAGGGGACTCTGCCTCAAAAAAAAAAAAAAAAAAAAAAAAGAGGCTGTGGGAAACTCCATTGGCAGTTGTCTGACCCCGTTCCCTCTCCATTCCTTTCTCTCTGGCAATGGTTACACTACAGAGTGAATAATGGACACCCTATAAAATACTTCTTTTGTTTGTTCATTTATTTTTGTTTTTTTGTTTT